>NW_008348685.1:623482-630709 GCF_000622305.1 Nannospalax galili | reverse complement strand
ATTTTACGTGCTTATTAACTAACAGGTCATTGTTGGAGAAATAGCTATTTATTAACTAATAGGTCATTGTTGGAGAAATAGCTATTTAAGTACTTTGCTTACTTTTAAAGATAATTGAGTTGTCCTGTTACTACATTTTAAAAGTTCTTTATATATTCTGGCTACTAAATCCATATGAGATACATAGACTGGAAATATTTGACCTCAGTCTGTGAGTCGTCTTTGTATGATTTTGCTTGTTCTGAGACAGGGTCTTGATAACCAGCCCATGCTACTCTCAAACTCGGAATGTTTTTATCTGTCTCCCAGTGCTGCAGTAGCAGAATGACTTACTATACCAGCTGTTTCAGCATCCATTGATGATGGTCATTCAGGCAGACAAGCTTTGATTTGGACACAGTAAAAGTTGTTGAGATTACTCCCCTTAGCTTTCTTCTTTTGGTGTTGTGTCCATGATAAACTGGTGCTTTGATGGATTCTTGAAGATATTAAACCCCAAAAGTTTAAAAGTCAATGCAATGATGTCAGACTCCTGGCATACTGGATCAAGATCACTTTTGGTGGGCATGTCCTTGAGCAATATCTTTGAAGCTGACCCATCATCAGCTCCCAACTTTGAGGACATGGATGATACCCCTGTAGAAGGAGTAGCTCACTGGTCACAGACATGGCTCTGAAAGAAACCAGACCTTAGTTTGAATCAAGCATCCCCTGCCATCTCTGTGTCCTAGAGCAAGTTAATAAATGCCTCATAGTTTCTTACTCTGCAAAGATGATGCTTCTCTCCTTCATAAGGGTGTGTCATTAATAGTTTAATACAGCATGTGGTTGATAGTGCATGCTTGAAGAATGTTATCTTCGTCATCTGCGTTATCACCTTACTCTTCGCTAACCAGTACATATAGTAAAGACCTAGAAACGAATAATCATTTCCACTTTCAGTGGGTCTGCATTGTCTTTGCTGTTCTCCTCTTTCAGTGCTACTAATTAAAAGATGATTGCCTAGATAAACCTCCTGCATTTTCTCAATCAAAATTTGCCTTACTGTGAGACTCTCTTGTGTACCTGCTGGTCATCTGGAGAAGGGCAGAGGAACTTAGACTAGAATTCTGTGTGGAACCCAGCCTAGGATGTTTCCTTACTTCAGCTTTCCTATTTATGGGGGAAGCCTAGCATCAGATCGTGGGGGTTAATTTCATGCACTCCCTGCATGCTTCTCAGTCAGTCTGGATGGACAACGCTGATTTGGATGGAAGGAACGACTGTGGTTCAGTGGTTCCCAGCCACTGGGGGTTGGACATCACAGATTTGGATGAATGGAATGACTGAATGAGAGCATGTTCCCAGTGGTGAGATCAAGGCTTCTTCCACATGAGGGAGTAGCGAGCCCTTACTGGAGTACAGAAAACTGCTGAATCCAGAAACCTCCCTGGGCCTCAATGATGGTGTGCCTCTTTAGGTCCTAGTAAAAGTTTGACAGGGTCCACAGAGAAAAAACAGTAGCATTACCTCAGCGTGTGGAAGCAGAGCTGTTTCTATAGGAAAGGAAAGGCTTGGTGAAAGTTTTCCAAGAAAGTATATGTTGCTGCTTAGTATTCTCTCAGAAGATGAAATGCATTCAGATTAGTTGAGTGTGCTATGTGGGTGTGTGAGAATTAACAAGAGTCCAAAAGTAGCCCTGACCCCAGGAGCATTGGAAGGACTTGGCTAATACTTGTTTGAAGCCTCAGTTTCACTCTCCATCTCTGGAACTTTCACATTTCCCCTGTCTCTGGGATGTCACTTTTCTCAACTATGCAGATAAAAAAAAAAAAATGGAGTGAGATGAATCTTTCAGTGGCTTTACAGTTATTTCATCTTTCCAAGGGCAAAGCAAGAAAACCCTGAGATAAACCCTGGGATATAATGCAAACAAACAAGAATGTATTTCAGTCTGCACTGTACATGTGATTTCCTGACTAGCTCCTTTCTCTTTCTTTTAAATCATATTTCCTAAGTTCACAAGTCATCTTTAGAGCTCGGATTGGTGCCCATATGTGATAATTTCACTTTTCCTAGCTGCTTGTGTAGGTAAAAGCCCTTTGTGTTCTCTTAGGAATGCTTTGGGTTTTATGTACTAAATTACTGAATATATTTTGAGTACTTAACCTTATATTGGATTACTGCAAGGTATCGGAGGAGAACAACACAGACTAAGACAGAAAATGTCCCTGTCCTTATAGCCCGTACTACTTCCTAGTGGAGGAGGCCGTAAGGTAAAAATGAAGTGATCCTCAGTTTTCTTTGGTGGTTTTCAAATAGCTGTGATGAAGCAAAAGAGGAAATGGATCAACTTAGAAAGATTATATATATCTATCTGTCTGCCTCTACCTCTTGAGTTCTGGGATTAAAGACATGTACCACCATGCCCATCTGAAAGGAGCTATATTTTAATGCATGTAGCTATTTCCCCCTTCTTAGGGGGAATTTCTTTGTTAATATATAGTATGTTCAAAATGTTAGATTAATCTTGTCAACAATACTAATAAGTTCACAGACTTAGAATACATAGCTAAATTATTGTTGGAAATTGTTTTACCAACATGAATTAGCCAGTTTAGTTTGGAATGGACTCATTAAAAGCTGACCTTCTGGCCAGCGGTTGAGGTTTGGCTTACAGGTTGAGATGTTTATTGCTTCTCGGTTTGTCAGCATCTGGGTGTAAATGCTATTCAAGAGGCATGTGAAGATTCCAGGATCGAGAGGGGGACACTTGGCCTCTGTTTCAGTCCCTGACACTAATTTTCTCTGTGTCTTTGAGAGAATGACTGGGCTCCTCAGGGCTTCAGTTCCTCAGTCTAAAAAGGGGATTATTATGTGTGAAACTGCTTCCAGATTTCACCTCCCCTGTACCATCTGAAACACAAGACACTGAATCAGAGCTCTGTGAGCAAGAAAGCCTGGGATGGCTCAGTGGTCAAGAGCACCAACTGCTCTTGCACAGGACCCAGGGTTCGATTCTGAGTACTGACATGGCGGCTAACAACATTTGTAACTCCAGTTACAGGGGATCCAGTACCTTCTTCTGATCTCTGAGGGCATTGCACAACACCGTACTCTTACACACACATGGGCAATACACTCATACACATAAAAAATAATAAAACAACTTTTAAAAGAAAGCATTGCTAAATGTCTGTCATGAACATGAGATTGGGGAAACTGAGGCACGCTTGCCTTGCATCTGCTGCTGACTCCAGGTTACCACTTTATAGTTCCCCATCTAGCTATGAAAATATGCCACTTTATAAATAAGAATCAAAAGTAATTGAGATTTTCTTCAATCTCAAAGACTCGTCTGAATGAAACAGGTATACTTTGCACTTGCTATCAAAGATCCATTCATCTTCGTCCATCTGTCCTGCCTCCTTCCCTTCCTGTCTCCTTTCCTTCTGCCCCTCCCTTTCTTTCCTTCAATCATAACTCACCATGCTTTAGATCAATTGCTATAACTGTCAGGCCTTCTGCAACTCCTCAAACGCCTGGGGACCCTGCTCAGAAAACTACATTCTATCATTTTGGACGTACTGTCTCTGCTGAGGTTAGAAACCAGTGAGGTATCCAGATGTGTCTGGACTCTGGGGGCAGCCTGCACTTTCAAAGCTTGGCCTCTAAGAATTCCGGCTGAAGGCCCACAGATGGCTCCGTGTGCTTAAAAGCTTGCTTGCTTCTGAGAAAGGCTTTGCTTGAAAAGGTTGACAGGAATCTTCCTGTGCCTTTTCCCACATCTACTCCTCCAGATCTTTCTTCCACCCAAACAAATGCTCCTGTGCTGAAGGAAACGAAAAAGATTCTGCTCTTCAATGATTCTAAATTGTATTTTTCTTTCTGGAGAGATTGTGGTTAATTTCATTACAGGATATAATGGGTGAAGGACATTCAGCAAGGAAATGTATCCATCCAGCATAATTACATCAATGCTTTTAAGCTTAAAAAAGTGGTAGAGAAAGAACTCATTTCCATGTATAACCAAGAATGCTCCATGTGTTTTTACAAGAGGATAATAAAGACATAAATGGAATAGATGGGCTAAGTAGTTTTACAGATGGCGGTCCATATTAAAGATGAAATTGCTGTCTATAAATAAAAACACTTTTACAGTAACTAGGTTACTCCTTTATCTTAATTTAGGTGTAATTGAGAGCATTAGTGTTCTTGGTAATAGCCCAACAAATGTTCCTGCAGACTGTAAACAGGGCTCAGTGGAGTGCTCACTGTGAATGCTTCCTTTGCCAGTGAGTGGTCCTAACTGAAAGGTTACCCTGGAAACCGCTGTTTCCAGCCCCTATCATTGACGACTCTGACCCAGAAGAGTCTGGAGAGACTGTGGGGCTGCACAGACCTCAGCTTCCACTGTTCCATGCCCACTATGTGTGTTTTATTGTGCCTTGATAGTCTTTGATGTCCGACCCATCTGTATCTTCAACATTGCTATATTTGACCAAAGCACAAATCTATAGATCTTGAACCACCAATTTACGATCTTCTTCGTAAACTGAGAACCATAAATCTAAAACGCTCAGAAATTAGAAACCCATTTGAAGTGTATTTATTTCATTTAAGAATGAGAAACAAAATAAAAATCTTTCAGATGGAACGGAAAAGTAAAATGGATAAAACATTGGTCATGTGTGAGGACTGGAGTTCAGATCCCCATCAGTCATATAGAAAGCTAGGTGGGTATGGCAGCCCACCTGTAATCCTAGAATTCAGAAGGTAGAGACAGAGGTTCCCCCAGGGGAAACTAGATGGGCAAACTTTGCATAGAGTGGGAGGCCCTGCCTTATTAAATAGAGACTGATTCAGGAAAGACCTAAATGTCTCTCTCTCTCTCTCTGTCTCTCTCTCTCTCTCTGTCTCTTTCTCTCTTTCTCTCTTTCCCTCCCTCTCTCACTCTCACACAAACCCCTACACCCATACATGTGTGCTATACACATGAGAATATACATACAGAAACATGTATACATGCACTGTGTGTATATGTGTATGTGCATGAATATATATTACATATACATATATAGACCTTTTCATTCTTACTGTATAGTTATCCCCCCATCCCATAGTGAAATGAGGCCACATATGGTGATGCTGTGTCTATGGAGCTGGCTTGCCTACCTTTAAAGCCCTTCGTGGACTGCTTACAACAGAAATTACATATGTAATTTCTCTAGGCTTTAGTCGTCTGCTCTGCAAACTGACGTTACAGTAGTATCTATACATGGGCTTGCTGTGCAGATTGAATGGAGATAGCTGTGCAAACCTGCGTGGAAAAACCAAAATGTCACATGTGTATAAACAGTCCCTGGGTCATGTGACCCAGACTATTTTATTCATTCCCTCACCAAGCTTTTGGTATAGTATCGTACAACATAGTGTGCCAGTTCTAAGAACAGAAAAACACAGAAGCACAGTCTCCAACCTCCAGGAGCCCCTCTAAGAAGGTAAGTTTACTAAAAAGCAGGAGCACTGCTGTTGTGGTCCAGGTGCTTGGTGCCTGTGTCATTCTTGGCCCTGAGAAAAATCCCTGCTGAATAGATGTGTGTCAGCAAAGGTCTGGAGCTCTACCCCCAGAACCCCAGGAGACAGAGGTATAAAAGCTAGTCTTCCCCCAAGCCCAAATCACAAGAAAAATAGGTGCTGGCAAGTAAAAATCAGTACTCCCCAAGCCATAGGAAAAATGAAGTGTATTTGAGAGTCTCAAAGGCAAAATGAAAAGGTATCATTCGACTAGTATAAAGACACCTGTACCGGGGAGGGGGGGAAAGAGAAAGTGAACGTAGGTGTGAAGAGCTGTAGAAAAAAACTGTAATTATATTAGTTTTATTTCCTGTGTGTGCATGTCATGATACACATGTGATGATTAGAAGACAACCTGGCAGTATCTGTTCCCTCTTTCTACCATGTGGCTTCTGGGCTTTGAACTTAAGTCCTCAGCCTTGGTGGCAAGCACCTTTACACATAAGGCCATCTCACCAGCCCAAAGCGTGAACATTCTTGTGGACCTAAAGTGTGTGGAGTTGTTGTGACTTACGAGAGGGACAGTCGTAGTGCTGTTGTAAGAAGGAGCCTGGGCATTGGGCCAGTTTCAGGACTGGGGAGGAAATGAATCTTATCCAAAAGCCTCTTTTATTTTCCAGTTTTGCAATGTGTTTTCTGATTTCCCCCAACAGACTTGCTTTCCTAATTAAATTTATCCTAGGCAACCATTCAGAAAGAGAGCTTGTCCTGTAAAGGGACAGATGGCCTGGGTTCTACCTCCCTTCTCTGGTCTAAAGAGCTGGATCCAGGAAAAGGCTGGCTGGGTAGGAATAATTGTGCAAATTAGCCCTTAGTAAAATCCCTGAAATGGATTGATTTTATGAGGTTGAGATAATGTAGAAAAGAATATGAATCCCTTGTCCCTCAACACTAGAGCCTAGGCATAGACTTTCAGAATTTTTGAGTTGGACGAGCTCTGGGAGCTCTTCGTTCTAACTCCTTCATTTTATAGTTGGGGAAACTGAGTCTTAGGTAAATTAAACAAATTTTCCAAGGTCACACATCAGATAACACCAAACTTAGACCTTTATCTCAAGGTTCCAAGCAATGCCAAGAACCATACTGTACTTATAAGCGTGCTCAGAACACTGGAGGGTGTTAGGTGGAAACAGACTGTACTGTAAAGGTGGGATAGATTAACACTTTAAAAAGCCCACAGAAAATTGCACAAATTTACCGAGTCCTATAGAGTTACAGAGATAAGTACTTTAATGAAGTGAATTTGCACTTATTTTACTCACCTTCAAATCTATCCTTAAAACCTAAGATGGGAAAGTATGATTTGGGGCCATTACCCCCGTATAGACAGAGCATATAAAATTATCAGTCCCATGGGCCTGGAGAGGTGAGTCAGTGGTTAAGAGCACAGGCTGCTCTTGCAGAGAACCCAGGTTTGAATCCCTAGCACCCACATGGTGGCTGACAGCCATCATTAACTCCAGTTCCAGGGGATCTGACACCCTCTTCTGACCTCTGTGGCATTACACAATATGGATACACTTACATACATGCAGGCAATACACTCATACATGTAAAATAAAAATAATATATATTTTTTTTGTCTTTTTGAGACTGGGGCTCACTATGTAGACCAGGCTGGCCTCAAACTCACAAAGATCCACCTGCCTCTGCCTCCCAAGTGCTGGGATT
>NW_008348685.1:619184-623460 GCF_000622305.1 Nannospalax galili | reverse complement strand
CCTGGCCAGTCTCTCTAGTATTTGAACATCTAGAAATGGAAATTTTTTAACATTGAATCTAATACAATATATGAACAAGCAAGTTTTGATATGTTAAGAACATATTGCTAGGATAATTTATATACTTTCTGAATCTCCAAAAAAATTTTTCTATCCCCGTGTGGTAATGTTATCTTAATCGAAATTCATCTTTCTTCTACAATTTGGTGTGCCTTGTAGACTATAAATACTCCCGTGGGAAACCTTAGTGTTTAAATAGCTGATGCTATTAGAGTTTCCTTTTTCTCTATTTTTTGTTTATTATGCTTGTATGTGTGTGCACGTGTGTGTGCTCATGCACCTGTGTGCATGCATACACAAAGCCTAGTGGTTGACGGCTCTGCCTTCCTCTATTGCTGCTTCTCCTTCTATATTGAGACATTTCTCACTGAAACTGGAGCTCACCAGTTAGCTAGACTGACTGGCTAGCAAGCTCTGGGCATCTGCCTGTCCTCTTCCGGTTACTACCACCCAGGACTAAGGTGACAGATGCACAACCGGGCCTGGCTTTCACATGGGGGCTGAGGATATGAACTTAGGTCTTCAGGCTTGCACAACGGGCACTTTACCCATTGAGCCATCTCCCTAGCTTCATTGAGAAACAGTAGCTGATCGCTACCTGTTACTGAGTACACTCCAGACACCTTACACCATGTTAGTGCTGCATTATTGTGTTTCATTCTGGTTGTTGCCCTATGAGTGTCAACATTGTAATTGATCTCCATTTACAGAGCGGGAAGATACGGGTCCCTGAGATAAGGCAGTTTAAATAGGGCAAATAAGTTTTCAAACCCACATCTACTGAATATGTGTGTATTTTGGATGGCCACTGTGGTCTACCTTTATTAAGTTCCATTGTACCACATCCACATTGCAAGAAACTCTTTATCTTTATGGAGTCCCTGGTGACTGATCTGAGCAGTGGTCACCATTACCAGTGAGATTACTGGATGGTTACAACTGATCAGAAGTTTGCTCTGGTGTCTCACCCCAAAGTTCCCCAGCCCTGTGTATGGACTCAGCTCTGTGCTGTACTTATACATAAAACATCAGCTTCAGTTTGACCACCTGCCTGGGTTTGCAAAAGGTAAAAAGAGATCGCATTAATTAGAGCATTCTATTGGGGATGAGTTATATCGATCTCTCAATCAGGGCATGACGGTGGAAAGTCATTCTTTCATTTCTTTATTACTGAGATCTATGGGACGACACTGTGCAGCAGCAGCAAGCTCTCTGTGGGACTTCTTTGGCAATTCGGTCTTTACCCAGAGCAAACCTGGAGGGATATGCTTGAGGGAGCCTCATATTGCCTGGAAATTAATTTTCAGAGCATTTCTGCACATACATAAAGTCATGGCCTTGACAGTTGCCTATTTGATGATTAGACAGCTATCCAGGGCCACAAGCAGGAAAGCCTCACCCATAGAGATGCTTATAGCATGTGTCAGGGTTCCAAGCCTTTGCTCTGCATTTCTGTTAAGGATATTTTCAAACCATCCAAACTGTGTGCTGTCCCTTCCCAACTCTTTTCTTTACCTCGTCAGTTAGTCTGTATGATTGAGGAGGTTTTGCTCTGAAAATGCCTCTGTGGTCAAATAATTTTATTAAACATATTACAACATATTTCTTTACTCTTAGTGCAAAATATTTGCTTGTCCTATTGTTTGGATTATTTTTTAATATTTTATTTATTATTTTTATGTGTACGTGTGTATTGCCTGCATGTTGGTAAGTGCACCCATGTCGCGCAACACCCGTGGAGGACAGAAGACGCTGTCAGATGCCCTGGAACCGGAGTTACAGACAATTGTTGGCTGCCATGTGGATGACAAGCCCAGCCAGTGTTCTTAACTGCTGAGCCATCTCTCCAGCCCTGTTTGGATTATTTTTGTTTCACTAAGTACAGTTGGTTTACAAGGGCAGAATCAGCTCTGAATTTTTTCCCTGCAGAATTTCTAGTAACTGGCTGTCCTAGTTTGTTCCTCCATTGCTGTGACAAAACACCTCCGACCACTACCAACTTGGGGAGGAAAGGGTCCACTTAGCTTACATCTTCCAGGTCACAGTTCATTAGGGAACCCAAGGTAGGAACTCAAGACAGGAACCTGGAGGCTGGAGCACAGGCCATGGAGGATCACTGCTTACTGGCTTGCTCCCCTGGCCCCTGCTCAGCCTGCTTTCTTATGCAACACAGGCCCACTTTCCCAGGCATGGCACCACCCACAGTGGCCTGGGCCCTCCCACATCACTCAATAATCAAGAAGATGCCCCATGGACATGACCACAGGCTAGTCCAATGAAGGTAATTCCCAAATTGAGGCTCTCTCAACCTAGGTGAGTCAAGTTGACACTAAAGCTGTCCAGCACACTGGCACACAATGCCTGAGAAACCCCCTGTGTTGTGACATGAATAAATAAGTAAATAAAATAACAAAGTGGAAAGTAGGTTAGGCTAGGAAAAGGAACGAAATAGCTTGGAATTCACCAGAAGAACAAGAGAAACGTTTACAGTTGTGTTATTTCCCCATAGCCTGTCTTGCAATAAACTTTGTGTCTTAGCTTGGGGTTGTTTGCATTGGCGAGGATGGATAGTTACATCTATTTTTAGATTTTGAGAGCCCAAAGCTGTGTGTCCCAGATGGGAGGGGGAACAGCTAAGCTGTGCGCTCCTTCGGCTCAGAGCCCTCGGCACCCTCGCGGCTGGTCACAGAAGCCGGTTCATCATTGCGCCTTCATGTCTATGTTACTTTCTTAGTCCAATCAGAAAGCTTTGGTGGGCTACAGTTTGAATTTCTCAGCTTTCTCAGAGATTGGATTTGTCAACCAGCTGGCAGCTTAGCCCATGTGATTGCGACAAACAGCACATTCTTTCACGTCTACGCTGTCTATAGAAGCTGGATGCAGAGCTGAGTAATGCAGAGAGGTAGCTAAAGATTTGCCCGCATCACCCACTACCGTATGAGTGCTGGAAGGGGAGGACGTTCAGGAAGAGTTCTTGTTTGTTTCTTTGTTTCTTTGTTTCTTTGTTTGTTTGTTTTTGAGACAGCGTCTCCATGTAGCTGCAACTGGCCTGGAACTCCCTATATAGACCAGGCTGGCCTCCATCTTGTACAGATTCATCTGCGTCTGCCTCTGGAGTGCTGAGATTAAAGGCGCTACCATACCTAAGGCCTCAGGAAGTGTTCTTAAAGATGCATGAGAAAGGTCATCTGAAAGTCAGTCTGCATATTTCTTATAAGTATAAATAAATCCCAACCAGGGTTGTAAACAGCAAGCTGAAACATTTGCTGAAAGATTACTTGGATTAATTGAATCCTCTGGGGGAAAGAATTGGGTTTTAGATTAAGGGATTTAAAAACCAAACAGTCCTGTAAGTGTTCTCCATTGTTATTTGCCGGAAGAAGCACTGATGGGCACTGGCATTCATTATCTGATCACAATAAATGCCATGTTGAACTTTACTTACTCTTTAAATGGAAATGCATTCAAAGGAGGGTAACTGGGACTTAAATGAGTGTTAGAAACAAATGGATACTCAGAGAGAGAGAGAAAGATTAATTTTTTGAGGGAAATTTCAGTAGTGGCTTCACAGAGCCATATTGGTATCTATTCTCTTCTGTAGCTTACCTTTTTTCCTTCCTTCCCTCCACCCTCCCTGCCCCCCCAACCTCCCAACATCCCTGCCCTCCCTCCCTCATCTCTCACCCTTCCTTGTGACTTCACCCTGTTCCAACAGCTTTTTTCAGTTACACGTTGATGTGTTTGATTAGCAGATCAGTTTAATACTGTAGATATGTGGCCTGGGTTCTGTGAGGCATTTGACAAAGTCTCTTAATCCATACTTGTGGATAAGATAGAGAAATATGATCTAGATGGCAAAATGGGTGAGTTCACAGCTGGTTGAACAGTTGTACCCAAAGGACCTTGATTAATGCATGGATGTCAACCAGCAGAGAAGTCGCAGTAGTATTTGTTAAGAGTATGTGCAGCAGGTACTATATTCGGACCTTATCTGGAGCATGCCTTGTTAAAGGACTTTTCAGTAAGTATTCACCTGTCTATTCCAAATATCCAAATACTGATGGTGGCTTTCAAAGTCCATTAGGCAATAATAGCCATCTTCTTAGAATGGAATTATAAAGACAGAGATGGTAGGTTTGTAATTGTTGTGGACACCTGACCTCCAGTTTTAATTAGCTACCAAATTGGAGGAGATCTTGTATAACTTATTTCTTAA
>NW_008348685.1:607842-618196 GCF_000622305.1 Nannospalax galili | reverse complement strand
GCACAGCACAAACATCCTCTAACAGATGAGTGGATAACCTAATCCTGGTCAATCAGGAATGATGTTGCTCCCCAGGGAGACATTTACCAATGTCTGCAGACAGTTTTGTTTGGCACAGTGGGGAGGGGCCTACTGCAGGCTTCTGGTTGTTAAGAGACTGTGTTTACTGCTTAACACCCTGCCATACACAGTGCAAACACAGAACTATTTGGCCCTAATGGAGCAGTGCCAAGGTTGAGATACCTTGAGATAAACACACCAAATAACAGTCACATAATGGAATTATCAGCAATAAAAAAATGAATAAATTGCCGATGTATATAACAGCATGGATGAGTTTCAAAATCATTACACTGTATGAAAGAAGCCATACACAGTGCAAACACAGAACTATTTGGCCCTAATGGAGCAGTGCCAAGTTTGAGATACCTTGAGATAAACACACCAAACGACAGTCACATAATGGAATTATCAGCAATAAAAAATGAATAAATTGCTGATGTATATAACAGCATGGATGAGTTTCAAAATCATTACACTGTATGAAAGAAGACACAAGAAAGTGCATTCCACGTGATACCATTTGGACAAAATTCTTGAACACAAAATCTAATCTGTAGTGAGAGAAAGTAAATCAGTGGTTTCCATGGGGCCAAATGTGATAGACAAAAGGTCAAAAGGATCCGCTGGGGTTAGGAGTGTTCTCTAGTTTGATTGGGGAGGGGCATTTCTCCAGTATATGTCACTGTCAGAATACATTGCATTGCAATTGAGTGAGGCGGTGCATTGTTGGGAGGCTGAAGGATGAGGATCACACTTTCAAGGCTAGCCTGAGTCATACAGAAAGGCACTGTTTCCATCAAAACAAATCTTTGCATTGCATACTTTTTAAAAGGATTCAAGCGATCACAAATAAATTATACCTCAAGTATTATTTAGAAATAAAAGGATGCCCCAGCCTATTGAGAGGGTCTATAAGCAAGGATTTGTGTTTTGATTCCCAACTTAAAGATGTCATCTTACTGTTTTATAATTTTTAAAAAATGTTTATGCATGTGTATTTATATTTATAATGTGTGTGTGTGAGTGCAGGCATGTGTGTGCCACAGTGTACATGTCTGTAGGTCAAATCATAACATGTGTGCATGCTTGTGTTTGTGTGTGTATGTGTGTATGCCTGTGCCTGTGTCTCTGTGTGTTGTGTAGGTCAGATAACAAGTTTCGGGATTCAGTTCTCTCCTTTGACTGCCTGTTCTAGGGATCAAACTCAGGTCACCAAGTTTATGCAGCAAGTGTTTTTACCCTTTGAACCATCTCACCAGCTCCAATGCTATTATCTTACTTTTTAGGTTCATTTTGTCATTGATCGATCTCATAGGTGTATAAGAAGTCTTTATCAAAGCTTATTGTATCAGTGAGTTTTTTAATCAAGAAGTTAAAGAGGGTATAGTTTCATGTGAGTAATTATTGAATTCTGGTGAAAAAATAAGATACAAATTCTACATGGTACCCATGGACTGAGGTAGACCATCTAAATAAGTCAAAATTTGAAAAGACCTTCTTTTCAAAGTGGCAGTTTAGACTGTTAGGCGAGGAACTTACAATTCATTCCACTGGACAGCCAAGAAGTTTACTTCTTTTTCCAGACTGGGGCTGGTCTGTGGTCTTTTGTCAAGTAGCAAGCAGCTCTCTGGAAAGCAGATAGGGGACAGTGCTCCAACTGGGATGTGGTTGGAGAAAGAGAGGCTGTCCTGGTGCCCAGGTGAGCTGTGTATGGCTCTATGGAGAGCTGTTGGATCATGGCAAGAGTGACCTTCCTAGTTAGAGAGCTGAAGTATCTGTCAACAAAAGCTTCTGATAGGTCATTTTCAAGGGAGTCAGAAGCTGCAGTGCTTGCTGAGCAATTGTGTGCTCTGGGCATGTGTGGATCAGAGCTCCACTGAAGTTCCCACGCCCATCAGGCCCCTTTGTGGCTGTCCATCCTGAATCATCTAAATTGTAAAGAAGGAACCTTGAAAGAAATCGTGAACATCACAAGAAAGCATGTATTGGAGGGTGGGTGACCTTGGAGTCGAGGGACAATAGCAGTCCTTTCTATACTTGGTAGGATCACACTGTGTCTTAATTCCTAAAAGTGAAAGTCTTAATTCCTAGAAACTGGAAAGTAACATTATTTGGCAAAAAAAAATCTTTGCAAATTTAATTAAGTAACAATGGCTTTGTGGGGGATTACAGTCCATTGTGACTGATGTCACTGTAAGGAGTGAAAAATGTTATTTGATGACAGAAACTTGAGGGAAGGAAGCCACACTACAACAGACATTGGATTAATGCAGGCCTGTGTCAGTCAAAGCCTTGGAGGAAGACGCTCTGGTCAGGTTTGCAAAGGGAACCTGGTCCTGTGGGCAATTTGAGTTCAGATTTCAGGTCTCTACTCTTTTAAAGGAATAAATATCTGTTGTTTTGAGTTTATAGTTATGATAACCTTAGAAAACAAATGTAAATTTTAATACTAGAAAGTGGAACACTGTTGTAACAAATATCTAGAAAGGGAGACTAGTCTTTGTAACTGGGTCATGGGTAGTATCTGGAAGAGTTTGACTTTTAATTTTATATATGAGTGATTTGCCTGTATCTATTAAGGGCATTAATGTTATGCAATGCATGCAGAGGCCAGAAGAAGGCATTGGATCCCCTGAAACTGGAGTTAAGTGTGGTTGTTAACTGCCGTGTGGGTGTAGGAATTGAACTGGGTCCTCTGCAAGAGCAGCCAGCGCTCTTAAGAACTGCTGAGCCATCTCTCCAGCCTCCCATTTTTTATTCTTGACAGAAAGCATCTTGATTACCTTTAATAGGTTGTAGTAAAAATATGGAAGTTAAAGCTGGTTCTGGCCAGCTCTTATTGGAGAATAAAGGAACTTTAGAGGAAGCATTTGTCATCTTAGAGAATTCAGGTATTGGCATGAAAACATGTTGCTAGATATAAGCATGCTACACACTCTTCCAATACGATCTCAGATGGAAATGAGGGACTGTTACCTAACACTGGAGATGGCATGATCTTTGTATAAGTGGCAGAGAGCTTAGATAGATTATCTTCTGCTGTTAGGTATAAAATAAAACATGTAAGCTGTGAACTTGACTACTTAGAGGAAGGGATTTCTAAGAAGTCTGGTTTTTCTTTACTGCCCATAGTAAAATTCAAAAGGCAAAACATAACAAATTGTTTAGACAAAACCAACATGAAGCAAAACTCCTGGAGTTACCAGAAGTTAGAGAATCTGACAGAGGTTCCTCCCCTCCCCTACATTTCAGAGGTCTCCTGATCCTACAGACTTAGACAAAACCAACATGAAGCAAAACTCCTGGAGTTACCAGAAGTTAGAGAAGACAGAGGTTCCTCCCCTCCCCTACATTTCAGAGGTCTCCTGGTCCTACAGACATTGATTTCTGATTTTTAGCCCCTACAATTGAGAAACAACAAATTTCTCTTGCTTTGAGGGGCCCAGTTTGTGAGAATTTTGTTATGGCCTCCCTAGAAATCTAGTACATTTGGCAAAATTCATTGAGTGATTCAAATTTTAAATTGAAGCACATTTAGTAATTACATTTTGTTTGTTGGTTCAGATTTAGGCAGAATGTTTTTATATTTTCATAAAACATTTCATTGCTCTAAAAGTAATTTGGTCTCATTGAACATGTCACAATTGGAGCTGTTGCCTAAGGAAAAGCTTTCTCAAATCCTAGGCTTCAACATTGTTCAGTTATCTGCATTTTACTGGAACACGAAGTAGAAGCATGTTTGTTATGCTAACTCCAGGAAAAGCTTTCTCAAATCCTAGGCTTCAACATTGTTCAGTTATCTGCATTGTTCAGTTATTTGCTTTCCCATGTGTGAAAATTTGTGTTCATTACATTCTACTCGGAAGGTGAATTTCTTCAAAAGAGTGAAGAGTTCTACCTGGAGGCCTTACTTTTCTGCAATGATGCAAATTCTTCTGAAAATAGCCTTCCTAAAAATCAGCTTTGTTTCTTCAGGTGGATCACCCTACCCAGACTTTGTGATCCCATAAAATAGCGTCTGGCATATAAAAGGCTGACTTGACATTTGCTGGTTGAATATGCAGTACTTATAGGAATTGAAATACATTCTGCAACTTTTGCGGATTCTAAAAGTTAAATATATAACCTAAAACTATTTCAATAGAAATACAAAACAGCAAATATTTGATACATCCATCCAGAATATATCAAATGTCACATTAAAGTTAAGGTCAGAACTTGAATTCTTTTAAGAGAGAAAAAACATGTAAACATTAATCCATGTGATTTTGGAAGTTGTAGGTTCAGTTGAGCAGCAGGCAATTACTTAGCATCTGTTTCCTCCTGCAGGTTACTTAGATTTCCATTCCTCTGGAGAAAGATGGGCTGAAATTTTCCCTTCTCAGTTATAAGGAAACCCTTTCCAGAGTCCCTCTCCACCCTCCTCGTCTGTTGTTTTGTGTGTCTTTATTTGTATATGGCACCATTCCAATCAAACTGAAGGCACCACTAATGGATTGCTATCATCAAGAAAGTCTCTGTGTTGCCGAGGTCTTTCGTTTCAAGCCTGAGCTGAAGGTCAACTAGAATAATAAGGAAAGGCCTTTAACTTCGTGTTTATGAACATGGTCTAAGAAATGCAGCATTGATTGCTGTATTTCAAGGAGGGGAACTATCCTAAGTTGTGGACAGTTTAGGATGATGTCATTTACAATGCCAGAGAGTATGGGGCTGACACATATATCAAGTGACCATGTTATGATCCATCGGGACAAAAACATTAGGTCTGTGAGTCTGAAATACGTGAAGTATAGTCCGTGGAAAGAGATTAAAATTTCGGGCAGTAAATCAAAATCTAGAAATATTAAGTGATTTACAAGTCATTATCGTAATTGTGTATGTGCTGAAAGCATTTGGAGTATACAGAAGAGGAAAGTCCGCTGGTTACTTGGCAGGTAAAGCAACAGAATTCATAAGACACACAATGTGACTGGAGCTTTGAATAATGCGAAAAGTAAGTGTTATGGTCCTAATAATGGAACCCACAGACAGATTTGATGGCCGTGTTCTAAAATGGACAGTCAAACAGTATGATCATTCCCAATGCTAGCGAGTATGTGAATGACTGACTGTCTGAAAGAGTCACGTTCTGGGCTTTGGTATCCCTAAGCGGCCTCATTCACCTCCTTCCCTGAAATGAGAAAGCTATGATATGGTTCACTCTAAGCCAGGTTTGCAAAGACACACGTCCTAGGAGCATTTCCTGCTGTGTGCTATGTGGTGAAAAGGATGGCTTTAGCCAAAGGAATGTCCAGAACACTAGAATAAACTTAAACAAATTGTACTTTACTGGAGGCTCCTTGGAACTTTGAACAGGAGGCTGGGCCTTTTCATGCTCTAAGAAATTACAGGGTATATAATAATTTTCAGAGTAATTTGGACACAGAAAGAAACAGAGTAATGAAATGTGTGTCTATTTATGGACACGCAAACATAGGATCACATTTTTCCTCCAGAACATTCCAAAGGGAAAGTTTTTCCAGGGTATGCTTTGGAAAGTGAAGTTTTCTCCTGCAAGGCTTCTGCTGAATCTGTTCAGCAAAATGTGAACCCCTATTACCTATTTTCAGACCTCATTTCCTATGACAACTTCCTTCTTTATAATGCCAACTCTAAGAAGCACGGAGAGCATCTGAATAGGGGGCAGAAGCTATCTACCACATTCTCAAAAACTTTTAGCTGTAGAAAATTATGCACAATGTGGATATTAGATGTATCTGGCCTTTCTCATCCAGTTTACTCAACAAAAGTTAAAATAAACATCCTATTCACATAGAAATTCTGGAACAGGGTAACATTTCCAGGAATTTTAGAAGTAAATAAAGAAATTTAACAATACTGTGAAATGAGACTGAGTTTAGTAAGACAAACAACTGTCTGAAATGAAGTAATATCAATTTTATATTAAAGGCAGCTATAATAAAATCCAGTTTTCTTAGAAAATCTTTAACTTTCAGCTTAGCCCCATATACAAACTATTGTGAGGAAATTCATTTTTGCTCTGGGTTTTCAATAATTTTTTTCCTGGAAACCTTTATCTTCCTACTTCCCAGTGAAAACATACTGTACTCTGAGGTTCATTTCTACAGTATCATTTCAAATAATGTGTCAAGTCACCTGAACTGTAATGTGCTCACAGAGCAGCAAGCCTCCTGGGTTCCTTTGCAGGGAGATAGGCATGGGGGAGGAATTCTACAAATCTTTCTTCTCTTCACAGTATCCTTTGTGACTGACCAGATGAGCTCCTGTTTCCTTCCTCCTCGAATAAATCAGCCCCCTGTTGTCCTTAGTGTTCTATTAAATCACACAATGTTTGAGCCCTAGTCACATCTTTAGACTTTGAGTTTCTCACTTAGGTAATTCTTAAAAATATTGCAGATCTGGACCATAGGTAGACCCATGATTGAAGGAAGCGATATGCAGAGAGCTCTTTGTGAAAGAGTGGCATTAAAGTTTTCATGGTCAAGTTCAATTATATAATGTTTGACGTAAAGGACAAAAGAGATAGGAAAAAGGGGTGGAAAGAGACATGAATGGTCTGTGTCTGTCCCCTGTTCACATGAAACCTTTGCTGTTACCAGCTCCAGTGTTGTAATCTCTAGGCAAATGCAAATAGAAGTGAGAGCTAATTATCAAATTTTCTTTCAAAGATCCACCAAGGATCTAAGGAATGATTACAGAGTTCCAAATTAATTGAGGCTATGTCTCTAAGGAATGATTAGAGAGTTCCAAATTACTTGCGGCTATGTCTATGTATTTTTATCTTATCTCTTGAGTTTTGATGCCACCCTGACTAGATGCTACTCCACTGGAGACAAAACATACATTTTTAATTGAATCATCCTTATTTACTTGCTGAGGAAATCAAGATACGAGGAAAAGAAATGACTTTGACTTACTGAATTTGAGGAGGGTGGATTAAATTTTTGCTCTCATTAGTTAAAAAAAATCAGATAAGTAAGCTTTTTGGAATTGTGTTTAAATGAAAAGAATGTAGACTTTGAGAGGCTATTGTAGAGATAATTATGGAAAGTATTCCCTTATGAATAAAACACAAGTATTTAGAATGTAGATATTTCTTTACTATAACATTACCAAAAAAATAAGACTATAATATAATTTTATAGGATGAGTTTTTGCAGAATTGTAAAAAATAGACAGTTATGGCTAATGTGAATTATGGTAAATTATATTCTAATTGATGAACAGTTTGTTGGTCTTGAGAAAACCTCACTATGAAATAAGCTCATTTTGGTCCTTTGTAAATTTTCCCTGCACTTTGAAAGATTGAAACTGAACAGCCTTTGGAAACATCAGTAAAATATGTATTAGCAGCTATAAAGAGAAAGGGTTGACACCCTCTCCCCTCCACCCCCTGCTCAAAGTCTTCTTTAGGGAGTAGATAACTTTTGAGGAAAAACCATACACTTGTAATAGTTCCACAGCAGTTAGTTCTGTGGCTAGACTGACTTTTGGAAATAGTTTAGGACCTGTGAGATGGCTCAGAGTATAAAAAGTGTTTGCTACATGTGTGATAGCTCATCATGGTTTGACACACTTGGGAAGAGGGACTGTCAGTTGCTGAATTTCTTCCATCAGATTTGCTTGTGGGCATGTCTACGGTTCATTTTTCACTTTCTTGATTGCTGATTGATGTGGGAGAGACCAGCCCACTGTGGCTGGTGCCATCCTTGGACAGGTGGGCCTGGACCGTGTTAGAAAGATAACTGAGCAGAAGAAAGCCAGCCAGTAAGCTGCCTTCCTCCATGGTTTCTGCTTCATTTCCTTCTGGAGTTCCTACCTTTGTGTCTCTCGATGATGGATTATAATCTGTAAGATGAAATAAACCTTTCTCTCCCCAAATTGTTTTTGGTCCTTGTGTTTTATCATAGTAACAGGGAAGCAAACTAGGACACTATGAAAGCCTGACAACTGGAGTTTGATCCCTGAAATCTGTGATAAAGCCCAGATGTGGTGGTATGCTTTTGTGGTCACTGCTCTCTAACTGGGAGATGGGAGGTTGAGATAGAAGAATTACTCAGAAGTTCAAAAGCTAGCTAGCCCAGAGTGAACAACATAACAGCAGAAACAGCAAGAGAGCCTTTGTCAACAAGGTAGAAGGAGAGAACCAACTTGTGAAAGTTATTCTCCGATCTCCACACATGTACCGTGGCATGTAAACACACACACACACACACACACACACACACACACACACACACACTCAAATAGAAAATGGTATGGTTTGCATTGAAGTCAATGTGTTTTCTGGCGGATTGACACTTTGAAGGACTTGAGAAATCACAAGAGCTTTGTTCTCCTAATCTCCAAAGTCTGTAACTGCATGGCTCTCTGAATTTCTGCAGGTGTTGCTCCAGTTGGTATGGGACTCATGAAAACTGTTTACTAGATGATGATGATGATGAAGAAAAGTAAACTTTAGCTAAATTTGTTGTGTGCCAGGTTCTACGCACCTTGTGTACAGCATCTTTTTGTAAGCTAACAACGAACATATATAATATCTAGACAAAGAGCTTCCCCCAAATCGTGCCCCCAGTAAGTGGAAGAATAGAGATTTGACATTATTCTTAGCCATCACTTTGAATATGAAATCATTTTCAGAAAATGTACATAGACATACGGGGAGTTTTTGTTGTTGTTTTTGTTCTTGTCATGATCTTAGTGACTTGACTAAATCGATGAAATCGGGAGAACAGACTTCATTCACCAGATTGTTTCTCAAAGAAGAAAAGTGGGAATAGTGCTTAGTTTTCCTCCTCAAGCTATTTTTTCCCCTGAAAAAATACATCTTGTACAACAAAGCCCAGTTCATGAGTGTTCCCTGTTACGTTTGTCAGAGTCTGTAATGACATTTAGGAGTGGGCAGAGTGTCACCGAGGTATTTCTGCCCCTAAATAATTGAAAGACTTTTGTATTGCTATTGATTTTTCAAAGTCAAAACAGCAACAGCTACCTGGATCAAACATTAATTACAGTATTTTTCTGTACTTAAACCCAATGCTACATGGAATAAGATTATTCTGTGCATATTCTGGGCTTAGTAAGTTCCATTTGAGGCACAGTCTCCAGTATCCTAGATGTAACATGAGAGTAAATTGGTTGTGATTAGATGCTCATCCATGGTGGTGTGCTGGGGTGGATTATGTTTGTGAAAGGAGTTCAGGGTTACCCTTCTAATATCCTGTCTAAGAAGTCCCCCTCTCACCACTTAGCGATCAGTGTTTCAGTTGCATCCTGATGCCGTGCATCTCAAACCATCCCATCATGTGTCTGTTAGCCACTGGGTGCTTATGCAAAATGGGGAATCTAGAGGTAGAACTGTGGAAGGTCGATTCATCCACATATTTTAAAACGTAAGCTAAGGAAGGATTCTTCTGTATCCTAGTGGAACAAATTGGTATACCATGTCAACTTCAGGGGGAAAAGGCTCCTTGAGCAACTTTCTACAGTTGGGATGAGGTTCATGCATGGGACCATTGTGAAATAGGCAGAATTTATTTTTAGACATCACACTTTCTCCCTTTTCAAAATTTTTGTGCCAGAAGTCATGAAGCATCCATAGCCTTCACCTCTAGGGCTTCCAAGAGCATTGCTGTTCTTTTCCACAGGGCCTCATGTCTCTAATATGTCACCCTCGCTCCTGTGTGTTTTGCCTGCATTAAGAATGAACTGTCTACTGCTAGACCCTCATCTCAACCTAGGACCAGTCTATTCAATCCAATGTCTTTAACCAAGTGCAAACCAGGAAGTTAGACGGAACAGAATGTTGAAGCAGAGGTGATTTTCAGGACCCTTAGGGTGATGTCATGCAGGAACGAGGAACTGTTGACTGTCACAGGAATGGGGAACAGTTGTCTCTACTGGGCACTTAGTCCATTGTCATGTGAATAGAGGCTATCAGGCTTCTGTGTGAATGGATATTTCTTACAATTTTTATTTCAGAAGTTCTTGGTTAGTGTGTGTTTGAAAAAAAAAAAAAGGAAAGTAATACACTTATTCCTACCCTTTTGGGACAGTATCTTTCAAATCTCTCATTTCTTTGCAGCCTCCCAAGGTTTCTCTGCAGACTGCAATGTCATATACAAGTTGTAGATAACACTGGAAGGCAGCTTACATTATTTTTCAATATATTCTGAACGTAAAAAATGCCAAGTCATGTATTTTTACCAACAGATGCAACTGTAAAAATCCTACGTTTCTTTAACTGGGGAACTGTAGGTGGTGGTGGGGG
>NW_008348685.1:555260-605777 GCF_000622305.1 Nannospalax galili | reverse complement strand
GGGGACTGTAGGTGTGGGGGGTGGCTATAGATGTCTATGGTGGGGGGGACTGTAGGTGTGGGGGCGGCTCTAGATGTCTATGGTGGGGGGGACTGTAGGTGTCTAGAGGGAGACTGGGTCACAGAGCCATCCATTCCAGCTCTATTCTTAGTAAAGCTTCTACAATGGCTCTAGGGAGCAAACCATATTGCAGCAGCAAATATATTTAACCCTTGTTCACAGTTATTTATTTTCAGAACATTTTAAACACTAATCTCTAGCTACATTAACAATCATAGGGCCACAGGGTACTCCGTTAGACTTGGTGCCTTCACACAAAGCTTTCCTTCTATTTCTGGAGACTCTTGAGTCATCTAGACAACTGCCCCCTTAGTCCTTTCACAGCAGTGCAAAGCCAAGAGAATGTATAGGGTCTCGACTGAGAGTTCCTATCCAGAGACACCAAGCGCCTGCCTTCAGGTTCTTCCCGCAGGCTTGCACAGACAACTTTGGAGCTCTGAGGTTGGTGTCTTCATCTCTTCCCAGGGGAAATGCTGGGAGTTAGTAACTTATAGGGTAGACAAAACCAGCTTCTCTATTGGCCACAATAGGTGCTATGCATATGAAGCTTTTAGGTCTCAAAAATACATTCATTTGATTTCTGTAAAATCAGAAAAAAATGTACTTTTTTTTTGTTTGGCTGTCTTGGTTGTTTTGAAACAAGGCAGGGTCTCTCTGTCACCTAGGCAGACCTTGAACTTGGAAGCAATCCTCCTGTCTCAGCCTCCCAAGATCTGGAATGACTGGTGTGAGCGAGCACACCTGATCCAAAAGAAATAAACTTTAAAATGAAGGTCTTTAAATATATAGTATCTTGGTATTTATATCAATGCAATTAAGTTTTAATTTTATGTGTTTTTTTTTTAATGAAACGGATCAAAAAGGCAACGTACCAGGGACATACATAAATCATATGGACCCAGGATATCTGCAAATTGGTAGAGTAACTGATACAGAACCAGCATGTTGGAGATTGACAGACATGTAGAGACAGACGATAAATACTTTAGGTTTTGCAGACTAAATAGTCCCTGTTGCTACTGTTCAAGTCTGCAGATATAACACAAAAGCAGCCACAGAAAACACACATGAACTGGAAGATTACTCGTGCAAAACTTTATAAAGCAAACCACAGACTAGACTTGATGCTTAGGGCTTATTTGCTGGTCCCGACATAGCACTATTAATAGCCTTATTATTGACAGTATTGAAAAGGATTTCAAATTTATTCATTCCATTATCTATGAAATGCCTCCCAAGAGATTGCCATCCAGTGACAAAGATTTCAATGATGTGCTTTGGGATATTCAAGATGAACAAATAACAGTACATAATGAAAATCTCAGAATTTTTAGGATCATCTATCCAGAGTAGGCCATTCCATTTTCACATCACAGTACTAAAGAAAGAAAACGTGTGAAATAACACAGTGTTTATTGCCTCACCTTGTGTTAGTTGCTGATGGGAAAGTCACTGTGAGGGTCACATCCACTGGATGCAAATGAACAGGTATGTGGACATGGGCCATGTCATACCCAAGTCTCCATTTTTCAAGTCTCCCAAGTTCATATTGGTTTAATAAACCAGGAAATATGCTAGTCTTAGAGAAAGATATGATTTTGAAGTAATCAGCTTCCAAAGGAAAGTTGTCTATAAATCACATGGAATACTTCCAAAAAAAAAAGGCTAAGTTCCTAAGGGCTTTGGAAGAAGAAGTTGGCTTGTGTGCTAAAACAGCCTAGTTTTGGATGTGAAAAGCTTTCTTTAAATTATAATTGATTTATTTCTTGAATACCTTGGAGGGAAAGAAATCTATATACAAAGATACTTTTATATTCACCATAAGTTTCTCAGTTTACTTCTGGGATATTATGTGAAAAGAATATTAAAACAGAATAATTTTCCATAGATGATGCATCTAAATATGAATGCCTGCTTCATTATTCATGATATGTTTGATGTTTTGACATTTTTGTCTATCATATTTTTTGCTCTGAGTTGTCTTAAAGACTTTATTTTTACCAAGTTTCAAATTTTTACCATATCAAAACATTTTAACATGAACCTAAACAGAGTATCTAAAAAAGTCATAATAAAGATTAATTTGAATCATATTTTATTCATTCCTAATAATCATAAATATGTCATTAGAGTCTCTTGGTTGCAAGCAACAGTTTACATAAGAAATATTTGGAAGGATAACAAATAACTCGCTAAATTAAAGAAAAAGATTAATGACTAATGTCTACAGATGCACAGGATCTGGGTCATCATGGAGAGCTGGTTTACCAATGTTAATCTATCTTTTGTGTACTGAATCTGAAGGATTCGTCTCTAAATTCCTAAGAAATGGAATGAATTAGGTCACAGTGACTAGGGGAGTTATTAGCCATTGCTAGGGAAGAGACATCTTTTCAGCAGACAAATACAGTAGAACTTCCATGGAATGAGAAATAGATTATTCCATTTTGTGCAAAAAAAATTAAGAAATATGATTAATACAGAGGCGGACCATATCCATGGACTAGAAAACTCAATATTGTTAAGATGTCATTTCTACTCAAAATGATCTGTAGCTTTAATGCCATCATGATCAGTGTCAAATATGTTTTTATTAACTGATACATTTTTCTAAAAGTTACAGGAGAAATGCAAAGAACTAAAAAAAAAACCAGTTAATTTTTTGAAAAGGAAAATGCAGTTGAACTCATACTACTGATATAACATAAAGACATTATGGTATTAGCAAAAGACATGACAAATAGTAGGGCAAGATAGGAAAATCCAGAAACTGTTTCGTGCAAGTATGCAGCAGTCAGCTGATAAATATTTTACTAGTGTGCTAAGGCAGCTCAACTTGGAAAACCAGTGTCTTTTCTTGTAAAAAAAAAAAAAAAAACCTCCAGGAAAAAACAATGCTTCCTTTAGAAGAACTACAGACTCTATTTCATATTGCATGTAAAATTAAGAAGATAAAAGATTTATATCAAAAGTAAAGAACTTGTGTAGTCAATAATAAATGAAACAGATAAAAATGGGTGAACCATATGCAAAAGAAGACATGAAAAACCCAAAGCACATGAAAAGATCCTCAAAGTTATTAAACTTCGCATGAATATTTTAATTAACATACCAGTGAGATAATCTTTACCCTCTGTAGGAGTAAACATGGAGCTGGTTTAATTCAAAGGGCATGGCTTTTTTCCATCTCTCTTCTCTTCCTCCAGGCAGCGCTGAGAGTTACAGCTTGCCTACTCTGGGGGTTTTCTTTTAAACCCGAATAAAACTGTCCTCGTTGAATAAACTGGCATTTTTGACTTTCAGAACAAATCAAAAGCTAAAATGGAAAGATTGCTAAGTATTGAAGATAGGAAGTAGCTGGGATTTGTATCCTCAAGCCCCTGACAGTTTTAAATGTGGAATGGCTTTGGAGAATTGTTCAGTGCTTGGCCTATCCGTTTCATTCCTGAGTAGATAATAGGAATGAAAACACGTCAACAAAGGGACTTTTTTTTTTTTTTTCACTTTTAGAGAAGAGTTTATTATAGGTTCCTAAGTAGGAACTCCAAGAGGGAGAGAAGAAGCCATGCCATCAGAGCTCGCATGGCGGCAGACCACAAGGCAGAGAAGCAGCTGCTTGGCACAAAGAAGGCCAGCATCTGGAGGAAAGACAGAGCAGAAGGAAAATGAGAAGGCACGCATTTGTAAATCAAAACAAAAAGATATTTTAATGCGTATTTTGTACTGAATTTCTGTGTACTTCATACAATACACCATAATCATATCCAGACAACACCCCCATAACTACCCCCACCAGACTGCATGCATTCGAGGTTTATTAAGTCAAATTTGTATACCGAGATACCCTTGGTGTGAATTGATCCATTAGATTCCAGCCAGCCTACCTAGAGTCAGTCCCGCAAAAGATCAACTCCCCCTCACCTAGCAGTTATTAGCTACCAGTAGTTCCTTAGCTAAGGTTGGGGGTCTCCTGCCAAGGATTTTTACAGAAAGCTTATAGTAGCTTTATCATAATAGCTAACAATGAAAGAATCAAGTATAAATCAATGAAAATAATAGGTAGATTTTGGTATAACCTTACCAATAGAAAGAACCAGTGGTATGCATGAAAACACACATTACTTGAAAAAAATACTGTGTTAAATGAAAGAAACCAGATGCAGAAGAGTATATACTACATATTTCCTTTCATATACATGTCAATCACAGGTCAAGCTAGTCTTATGATAGTCTAGTCTTTGTCTGTGGGATGTACGAATGAACTGGTGAAGACATTTTAGGGAGTGAAGATGTTTTAGTGACATTTTAGTAAGATGGTAGATTTATACAATTATTTTCTGCCTCTTCAAAGTGGTTGCAAACTCCCTGGGAATATCATCTGTGCCAGTGTGTCTCCAGGTTTAGTTGGTGACACTACCCAGCAGGTGTTTAAAAATATATAGTCTCAGGAGTCACCCTGAGACTCAGTAAATCTCTAAGTATGGTATTGATTCAGGAATCTGGTAGCCTTCTGGATAATTTACCCACTGGTCAACTTTTGAGAAACAAAAATTTCTAGCCTATTTGCATCATATCTACAAGGTTTAGTGCTATGATTCAATAAACAAGCTGCTCCGTTAACAACCTAGACAAGTTTGAATCTCTCTGTCACCAGTTCTTGGTGGTAGGATGTCTCCTTTTTGTTTGTAACACTGCCTTTTTTTAGTTTCTTACACTTAATGAATTTTTGCGATTTTCATACACTATACTGTGATGGTACTTAGATCCCCTCCCCTATCTGCACCTTCCTGTATTGCCCCTGCCTGATTTAATATATTCTGTTTGCCTGTAACACTGTTAAAAACTCAAGGTAGCATTCTAGGAAGGGACCCTGCAAAGAGAAATGTTTGTCCACATCTTGCATTTTACAAATGTAGAAACCAAGGCCCACAAAACAGACGTTCCCAAGGTCCTGAAGCCTGCAAGAACTGAATGGAGCCCACGACCCAATCCTGCCTCAGGAAAGGAAATGTAAGTGGTTCTTAGTAGACTACGTTTGCCTCCAACAAGACATTTGGCAATGTTTGAAGATCTGTTTATTTATACTGACTTGAGAGGGAGGTCATTGCTGGCATTCATGAGCAAATGATATGAAATGCTGTGAAATGTATTTGATATCCCCTCAGGTAGCAGTAGTGCAAAGTGGGGACTCTTTGGCCTGGTCTCTGTGGATTTTAATAATCCCAGCTAGTCTCTAAAATGATTCAGATTTACGCAAGAACTGTATGTCAGTATCTCTCCCTCTTCTCAGTACTCTGAAGGCTAGGCTGAGTGATTTTGCTCCCTCCCCTGCCTCTGAACCCCAGGTCTGGCTGCAGACCTTCCTTTCCAGTAGGCAGCTTGTGGTACCTCCTTAGCACCTCTGCGGCATCTTGTCTCATTTCTTGGAAAAAGCAGCTGCCAGCAGCAGGCAGCAAAGTCAGAACATGGGCCACTCCAGCCCTGCAGACATCTCACTTTGGTGAAGTGGAGGATGCAGAAGCTGGGTGCCAAAAGAGACGCCCGCTGAGATTGAAAGGAGATCGAAATAGAGTTCATTCTGGACCCACTTGAAGCAGAAACCTGTCTAGAGATGTGCCCTCTCTAAATCTAGAATTTTGTAAAAAGATTCAGGGGTCCCAGGAAAAAAGAAACTCTATAACTCAGAATATGTGGAAGGATGGATGCTCACTGTACGGCCACAGTGTGTTCAGTCTATTTTGTTTTATTAGAGGGGGATTAACTCTATACATGGGTATTGGGTCTCAGTGCTCACCCTGTGATCTTGTAGATTTAATACACTGCTGCACATCTTAGTTTCTGTGAACCACATAATGGTGACAATAATTATGTCAACACTAAAAGGTTGTTGTAAAGATTAAATGTGTATAATGAATGCAGAAATGTGTTAGCGTAGTAAATGGCATGCAGTAAGCACTAAATAAATGGTAGTTATTAGGTGTTATTTTCCTGCACCGTTAACTTCCAGACTATGCTAGGCTTCACCAGGCTGTGATTTTACAGTAAATGCCACTCTTTTCTTTCTTTTTTTTAAATAACAACAGATCTCTTTGTCCCACATGCTGTACTTTATCCCTTCGTCAAGATGCCCACCCATTCTTTTTAATCATCTATGAAGGAATCTTTCTCATAGACCTACAAATAGAGCTTTCAGCTCATCACCATCACACCCTGAGTGTTCTCTCACTGATGCCTGCTTCTCCTGCCGACACATTTGGAGATGCTTCTCCTCTGCCATGACACGCCTTCAGAATACCAAAGTTCAGCATGAACTTTGTTCATAGTGAACAAAGTTTGCACTATGAATTTTTCCAGCATGATGATGCTAGAGGGATCGGAGGACACCTGCAGTCCATGCAGAGAAGGAAGAGAAATCTCCTTCCATTTCTGTGTTCTCCCTCTTCCTATGGTATAGTATAGCTTTATGTAAAAATCTGTGTTCACTAGTTCTATAGGCTTATTCCTGTTATTTTCAGGGGTCTTTAATCTGATAGATACATGCTCTATACCTACCATTTCCTCCTAGTACTCCTAACAAGCCAACACAATACTTATCAAAAATCCTCCTTTCGTACTACTGCAAACAGTTCCTGGTAGGCTCCACAGAGACATGGATTTCTTGGGTAGCATCTGGCTGCAGGTCAGCGCATTGCACTTGTGAGGAACTTTTTGGGATGTTAAAATGTCAGAGCAGGTTCATGAAAGGAGGAACTGGAGAGCTCTTACCTGTGGTCCCAAGTGTGGGAAGGCAGAAAGGAGAAGAGATAATAAAGATGTGTAGGAGAGAGCCCCTTTCTTTAGCAGTGCATGTTTAGAGCTTCTGCAGGACTCCAGGGGAAAAAGAAGTCATCTGTTTTGTTGTGACTTGCTCTGACTTAAGCCAGCAGTCATCTGTGACCGCTTCCTCAAGACTAATGCTGAGCAGGCTTGGCTGGCCTAGGCATCCACGTGATTTGCATCAAACCTTGACAAAAACTGGGTAGTAGCATGCAAGTGGGCCTCTGTATGGTTATTTTTTTTCATATTACCTTTTCTTTTTCTTGAGACTTTCATTCATGTAGACAATGAAACATGATAATATCCCTTCCATTCTTCCCTCCTTCTCTCCCCCATGTTGTTCCCCAACATGGCCACCTCAACTTCATGTTCTTTTGTTTATAACCTTTAAAACCAAGTGAGTACTACTCATGTATGTATGAATGTGGGGCCGTCCACTGGGGAAATCTACCAGTGGCCATGAGTAGAAAAAGAAAAAGAAAAGAATGATACTCTTCCCCTAGCCACTATCTAATGCTAATGGCTGGAGACTACCTTCTCCATCTCTCAGAATTGACTGAAGGAGATAATTTGGCATTTTGTGGGAATTGGTAGGCCAAAACAGTGAACTTCTAGTTCATCTTAAGACTTTGTAAAATCTATAAAGTGAAGAAGAGTTTTCCAGATCGGAAATGGGTATGTCCCTGAAATGGAAGCACAGAGATAAAGGAGCAGGAGAGGTGAAGGAACTGATAAGAGATTCAGTAATAACCATATTTTGCCTATCACACTTTAAAGGACCGATTTCTAGTGTCCTCATTATTTTCCAATATGATCATTTCAGAGTCCATGTGTAAGACTTGAAAGAGTGGTGTGCGGGCCCGAGAGATGGCTCAGTGCATAAGAACACAGGCTGTTCTTGCAGAAGACCTGGGTTCGAATCCCAGAACCCACATGGCAGCCAACTACTGTCCGTAACTCCAGTTCCAGGGGATCCCACAGCCTCTTCTGTCCCCTGCAGGCATTGCACTTACCTATATGCAGGCAATACACTCATACACATAAAATACAAAATAAAATATTTTTAAAAAGAGTGGTGTTAGAAATGAGACTTGAAATCGGAATATAGAAAAACCGTATCTGAAACGGAGAGAAGAAAAATGCCTTCCAGAAAATAGGGCATAGCATAAGGCATCCGCAGCTAAGTGTTGCACACAGGGAACTGGGATGCAGAGTGGTAAACCCCAAACTTCTTCAGCAAGATCATTGTAGAGGAAAATTGCCACCCGAGGGAGGAATCTATCCAGGCTCTTCAGGTATTACATTGACTATGGGAATCCTACTCAGGTGTCTGATAGGTAAACTAAATCCTTCCACTTCAAAAAGTATATGTTCCAACTGGCTGGTATCACCCATCTAAGTTACAGATTTGTCTCTGAATAGATCTTCACACTGGGAACTCAGCAGGGATTTCTTTTTGAGAGAAAATATATTTTACAGGCCTAGAAGGGGCTTTGTTGGAACTCAAAATATCCTTGAAGTGCATGCAACAGCGATTTTAGACAGAGTGTTAATTCGGTGAACTTAAGGGGCAAAGCAAAGGGTAATATATTTTACAGGCCTAGAAGGGGCTTTGTTGGAACTCAAAATATCCTTCAAGTGCATGCAACAGCGATTTTAGACAGTGTTAATTCGGTGAACTTAAGGGGCAAAGCAGAGGGGTAAGCTCATGCAATTGTCACTGCTACATGACCTGAAAACTGCTTTGAAAGAGTGTTTCAGATCCTCTTCTTTGTGTTCTGTTTTGATCTTTAAGAATATCTCTGGTACTGTTGGGCCCCATGGTAAAATGCTACCAGGAAAGTGTGATGACTGTTTAGATATGTACGTTTTTCTATAATTTGGTGGCAGAAGTAGAACACTGGGCAAGGGAGAGTAAGTGGAAGCAATCTGATGGAAAGGATCCTCTGTACACTCCAGTGGAGCTTGTTCAATATAGCTACTCTGTCTTATGCCCTCAGATAAGTTCAGGCAAGGCTCAAGGTCTTTCTGAGTGTTCTCAGGGAACAAGAAGTTATCTGGGAAACTGAAGTCACAAAAACAACCTCATTTCAGTAATTCTAGGAAGCAGAGAAGACAGGGAAGTCTTTCTTGAGTGAAACTTTTGCACATGGGCCTGCAGTTCCCTCTGTTGGTGGGGCATCCCCTCACTGGGGCTAAGGAGGCATCTCATACCAACTGCTGGCCTGGTGCTGACACCTCACTTCCTAGCTTCCTGCAGTGTGCGTGATTTAAAAATATCTGAGAGTAAGAAATAATAAATGAGCGTGATGTCATGGCGACGAACACTTCATCTCCATTTTATTGTAATGATCTGCACTAATAGTAATGGAGGTAAAATGAGCATCTGCAATTTACCTTTAAATCACTTATTTTCTATTTCATTAGGTACAAAACGCAGCACTTCTCAGACTGCTTTCTGTAAAATGCTCTCATATGATGCCATTGATTAGCAGATAGCAGAGAGCAGACTAGTGTTTCAGTCAAATACTATTGAGATTTCTGGATAGAATTCCAGGTAGTTTAGAAAATAAGAAAAAGAGAAAAAAATGATTCAGGAAGAATCCCAGGTGAGGTAACAGAGCACAGTGGGACTATGGCTTGAGCTGGGGCTAGATAGCAGACTGCCTGCCATTATCTGTGCAGACTGGCAGTGTTGTGTAACCTTCTGATGCTTACACCTTCCATCAGGTGATCACAGGGTTCCTAGTGCAATATATAAGAGCTATAATTACTGCACAATGTGTAGAATTGATGTTCATTGCTTTTCTTCGAGTTCTGAGCCTGTCCTCACTAAGTCTGATAAGATACTTGCATAAGGAGATACAGCCCTATCCAGGAGCTGGCCTCAGTTTCAGACTTTGATGATAGTGGCCAGCAATATCAAACCATCACCTTCAAGAATCCTTTTCAACCTCTGCAAATGGGTGCTCGGAGAGTCCCAGGATCTTTGTGGAAGGAAGACAGTTCCCAAGATTGCTCCCAGAACTTTCCATTCCAATGTGAACCCCTGTCCTCTCAGATGTCTATTTGAATCATTTGAGGGAAACATGATCTCCTTCTACTTTGGCCATCTTACTGGATCATGATCCATTGTGTCCTTGGTAGTAAAAGATACCACTTTCACTCCTTTCTGACAGTGCATTCGGCCTCCTCAATTGCCTTCGGCCAGAGTTAATCCTCACTCTCCAGAGCTTTCTTTGGTTTTCTTAATGTTGAGAAAGAAGAATATATACTGTTATTCCTGGATAACTCTTTTTTTATAATTGTTTTTCATGTGTCAGAGTGTGTGTGTATGTGCACCTGTTTTCAAGTGCCCATAGAGAACAAAAAATGGAGTCAGATCCCCTGGAGCTGGAGTTAAGGTGATTGTGAAGTACTCTATAAGCATCCTAGGCGTCAAACTCTGGTCCTCTGCAAGAGCAAAATGCGTTCTCAACATGTGAATCATCCCTTCAGCCCTCCACTCATAGATACCCGAGGAAGATTTGGCAACATATACCAAAACCCATCAGCCCACAAATCCCTCACATAAAGTGCTGTAGTATTTGTGCACAGCCTGTGCATATCCTCCCATATTCTTTGTAATCTCCAGGTGGCTCGCAGTACCCGGTGTGATGCAGGTACCGTAGAAGCAGTTGCTACACTTCTGTGTTTGAGAATCATGACAAAAAAAATTGTGTCCCTATTCAAAACAGGTAGAATTTTTTGATGTCTGATATGCAATTGGTTGAATCTGTAGATGCAAAATCTGAAGATAAATGACTAGATGGAAGAGCCGGCCTCCAGATGTCCTGCCTCTCATTTCTTTTCTACCTGACCTGGATGATTACGGCAGCAGCAAGACAAGTTGCTGTCACAGACACTTTCAGCAGTCAGGCAGGAAGTGTTCTGCTGAGCATGTTCCCTTGGCCCTCATGGCTGTATCACAGCCATGGCTCTGGACTTACTCAAAAAATTATGGATGTAATTCAGTTCAACTCTACTGTATTCTTATTTGCCATGTTGCTTGTTTCATTGCTGTGACAAAATGTCTGGACTAAATCAGCTTCAAGAAGGAAAGGTTTATTTTGGCTGAAATTTGGAAGATATTATCTTTCACAGCAGGGAAGTCCTAGTCTAGCAAGAGGAGCTTGAGGCAGATGGCCATAATGTGTCTACATTCAAGAATTAGAGAGTAATTCATGCTCATGCTCACCTAGCTTTCTCCTTGTGCAGTCTGGGACCTAAGCACAGAGAATGGGGCCATCCCTCATTTAGAGTGGGTCTTTCCATTTCACTTAACCTAATCTAGGTAACACTTCATAGATACACCTTATGGCTGAATAAGATAATCTCTCACAGGCATGCCCAGAGATTTTTATCTTAGGTTATTTTAGAACATATCAAGTTGAGAATGAAATTGATCATTACTATCCCACCGCTTATCAACTTGACACCCAAATATATCACTTTCAAGCCATAAATTTCCAGCTCTTGTACCTATTGGTTCACAAGCATTTCAGAATGCAAAGTGCATCTATTCCAACTTCAAGAATCCTCATAGCTTTCAACAGTTTCAATACTGTTTAAAAGTTCAAGTCTTGACGTTCAGGACAATTTCTTAACCGAGTGCCTATAAAATGAAAAACAATCTATGTGATTCTTATATGCAATAGCACAGAATAAACATCCCCATTCCAAAAGGGAAGAATGGGAACATAGCCCCCCAAATAATCAGATCAAAGGAAGACCAAAGCCCAGCAGTGCAAACAGCAAATCTTGCAGCTGTTTCCAGCATCTGGGGCTCATGATGGAATCATCTCAACTCCAAAGGTCTTGATAACCCTGTCTTTACAGCTATGCTGCCCAAAGCACACACAATTCCTTTCTTGAGCCAGCTCTACTGCATGCATGCAGCTTTCCTCAGCAGACATCCCATAGTTCCAGCATCGTCACCATCCGGAGGTTTCCATTACAACTTGTTTCACACTATGGGCCCTCAGGCCTCCTTGCTGGGATTCCAACCTTACTACACATTGCCTAGCCTTAGTGGATCCCAGGAGCTGTGGTGACATGACCCTGTCACCTTTGTGCCTTTCATGCCTACAAAGCCAGAACTATGTAGATGCTGCTGCCAATTTCTGCTGCCAGCTCGGGATAGAACCTGATCCCATTGGACCCGGTAGCAGCAGCTTCTGTGTGCTGAATCTGGGGAAACAGTTCCTTAGACAGTTGCCTTCCAAGGCCAGGGAACTCCCTCAGGCATTCTGAGTTTAGGCTCTTTCCTTTCAAATGAATTTGTATTTTCACAAGTAGGAGTCACTGATGGATAAGGTCTTAGAGAACCTTTCCTGTTGTCTCAGTGCAGAGCTGCTAACAATTACAGCCTTTTTCAGTATGTATCTCAGCATAAACCTAAGCTTGATTGAGCTCTTTTACTCAACTTCCTGCATTTTTTTTTATCTTTCTTCTGCTTCCTCAATCATATTTTAAAAAACTTTGGGAAAGAGTTAATAATCATATCTACCAATAGAGAAGTCTATTGAGAAAGTAAGGTTTCAGCTAGACCTGTGGTTCCATGATTGTGTGGCAAAGGAATTCAGTGGCAAGCACCTTTGGAACTACTTGTGCAGTCTGGAGAATTCTGAAGAGCTGAAAAGTAACATCTATAAAGCACTTTTCAAAAGGACTTATGTGCCCATTATCAATTTCTCTTCTGCTTACAAGATAGTTAAGAGGTTTCCTTTTGGTTCATTAAAAATGGAAACTTCATGTTATTTGAAATATCTAGGACAGAGATTCCTAACTGTGGTACTCTTGGTATTTTTCAATCGCAGATTTCATTACCATGGGGTGATGTTAGTTTTTCTCATGTGTTCTATTGCAACCCTTGGGTCTTGTAACTGGATGCTGTCTGCTCCCCTCTCACCAGATGTGGCAACAAAAAACGGTTCCAGATATTGCCTGTATATCCTTGTTGGGTGAGGCCATCCCTGTTGAGAGCCACTAGGCTAGATCTATGCAGTTATTGAGTGGAAGAGCTTGTCATGGAAGCCTGGGCTATGGCTTTCTGTTGCTTTAGAAAGAGATGGAGCAGGAAGAGGGATGCAGTTGGACATCTATGCAGTTATTGAGTGGAAGAGCTTGTCATGGAAGCCTGGGCTATGGCGTTCTGTTGCTTTAGAAAGAGATGGAGCAGGAAGAGGGATGCAGTTGGAAAATAGGAGCCCAACAGCAGGATGTGCAAGCAAATAGCAGATGATTCTACCAGCAAGAAACTGGATAGGACTGGTCTGGGATGAAGTAGATGGTGCGAATGGGAAAATGCACTTCCTGTGAAACATGGTCTGGAAGAGTTTGTATCCCAAAGCTTTGCAAGGACAATTGAAATTCCCTTTGCTAGGGACTGCCCCAGCCACATCATGACTGTCCATTCTTTTATTTTTTTAAGATTTAGTATGTTTTATTGCATTATGTGTGTGTCTGTGTGTGGTTATGTGCACATGAGTGCAGTGCCAGTGGAGGTCAGAGACATTGGCTCTCCTAGCTGCTGGAGTAATAGGTGGTTGTGAACTGAGTGATTTGAGGGCTAGGAACTGAACTTGGGTCCTCTGCAAGAAAGTCTCAACAGCTGAGCCATTTCTCCAGCCTCCTGAGTATCTGTTCTCACGATCACCACCTAACCCATTTTCTTTGGCCTCTAGGCAACTCACAGCACCTTGTGTTATCAATTGCTTTTTGGTCTTAGGTTTTTGAGAAAAGGTCTTTCTATTCAGCCTGGCCTGACCCCAAACTCATGACCTTCCTGCTTCATCCCCCCAAGAGCCAGGATTGCAGGTGTATACCAGCATACCTGGCTTAATCTTAGATTTTGATTATCAAATATAGTTATATATATTTAGAAATTGGGGGAGACGGCAGGCAGGACTGCTTTCCTGCCTAAAACTTCTTAGTCAAAGGCTACTTATAAAACATTTTTAGAAAACTTGGTTCAAATTTGTATGGTTCCCCGTGCCATCTCCATGACAGCCATGTTACTTGATGTTAAATTAGAGACCTTAGATCTTCATTGGACCCTCAGGGTTAGCGTGGAACCCTGCTATGCGGACATTCTTCAGAGCACCTGCTTTGGGATCTTTGAACTCCAGTTTGTTGCCATATCAGGGCTCTGTTTCAACTCCTTGGTTCATGAGAGAAAATTGAATGTAATTTCTCCTCTTTTTATATCTCAAGTGTAGGCCTTTATTAACTGTATCCGTTCCTTATCCATCTACCCATCCAGTCTACACTGGATCGAGTTCTGGATGAATCTAAGACATATGTTACCAGCTGTACCAATTAGAGCAGCCCTTGCTGCAGTAACTCCATGGTTCTTCATTTTGACTGGTGGCATGTCAACTTAGGGAACTGTACAAAATGATTTTCAAGGGAGCTTTGGGCTCTGAAAACGAATTCTAAAATGATTCCAGAAATGCTCTAATCTTTGTATGTCTGACTTGAATCCAGAAAGTCAGTTATTGGGACCTGGACCTTTTGGCCCATCCAGGTCCAGCACTCCTGCTTTCCAATCTCACCCAGGTCATTTTATAGGGCACACTGAGGCTCTCTGTCCTGTGAATGTTCCCTGGTCTCAGGCCATAGGGAAGCTTGGTTTTTAACAATAGATTCTCTTCCACGATGGTACCTATCCACCACCCTCCAACCATGATGACAGTAAAATTTCTCTGTGCTGTTGACTTGCCTGCCAGAGCAATCATTGTCACATCATAAACTTTAGCTGCATGGGAGGCTCCCCAGGGACCTCAGGATGGGCCTGTACAGCTTCCTCCCAGCCTGCCTGGTTCTGTCTCCATTCCGCACGAGGAGCTGTGCAGCTGAGGTATACTCTGCTCCTCTCCCCTCGTGTGTGTCTTGCTTCTGCTCCTTTCTAGTACTCTATCTCTTTCGTGGACTTCTGAAACTTCCCATTTCTCTCTTTAAAATAAACCCTTTTTTTTCTTATTCTGATTCACTCTTTCAGTGACTCACAGAGCATCCTCCTCTAGTCCTCCATCTTACATGGAATTTCTTCAATGACATATTAGAGTTTTCTGCAAACAGCTCTGGAGTGAGACAGAGCTCCTGCTTCTGCTTGTTGCCTAATGTTTCATATTCTGTCCTGTTCTGTTCTGCCCCATGATAACTTGCAAAAGGTCTAACTGATGTAGGTACAGTACTAATGGATACTGAAGTGGGAAGAAAACCTTAGATGAGGATTCCAAAGGTCTAAGTTGTTGCCCCAGTTCTATGACTAGCACCCTGGGTCTGTGGGTGATTACTAGAGTCCTGAGCCCAACTTGGAATTCATCTCCTCCAAGGTTTCTCATTATCCTTAAATTCTTTAGACTTTTGTCAAGTACAGATATGCAGCTCGTTTCTGATCTAAGCTGTCTTCAGGAAGCAGAATTGGAAGCAACCCATTGTTTTCATGATCTGATAAAATGAGAGATGTAGGCATAACTGGAGAGTTAAGCCTTTCACTGAAGGGCCTCTGCAGGGCTGGGACCACTCAAGGTCAAGTTCTCTGCCTTTTCTGACCACACACTGGGAAACCACATTTCATCCATTCCTTCTCCACCTGCCTGAATCTGTAGGTGATAAACTGTACCCTGGGTACACGAGTTTCTGCCTCCCTCTAGGACTGTATTGTCATCTAATATTGATGTAGATTGGGCCTCCTATGTCTGAGCATTTGGATCCTCGTGACAGTTTCATTGGGTTTTGATTAGCTATTCAGCTTGGACCTCTGAACTGTAGTCCAGTCACACTACACTTTGGGGTGACTGGTTTGGACTCTTGCATCCTGGTCAGGTGCCCTGCTTTGTGGGTCAGAACCATGCAGTGAGTGCTGTCTCCTTTCACTTCCCTATGTACCTGTCACTACTCTATGCTTTTGTTCCTCTATCCATTCAGCAAGACTACTTGGCTCCACTTTAACTCAAGCCTAGAGAATAACAATGCAATAAGCTCGTTAGTTTCAAGGAATTCATTCATTTCTGCAAAAGCTTCAAAATTCATTGCTGCCTAGGGCTGTGATGGAAGAGTTAGTTAACAGTAAAGATGATGGTAGCAATTACTATTATGTTAAGTGCATTTTATTGTTTATCAAGTACTTGTCAAAGTATTTTTAACAACTTTGCAAAACTTGTTGACAGTAGGTATCATCCTTATCAATTTCTGGGTGAGGGAAAAAAAATTGGCTTCAATGATTTGTCAAAGATGGCACATTTGTGCTTTACGTAAGCTCATGTATTGATCTCCTGGTACAAGTCAGGCATTTTTCCAACAGTTAATAAAACACCCCCCCACACCCATATGGAACCATATCCCAGTGAGGGATGACAGTTATACATAAGCAAATAAAAGCTGGAATTTGGCTCTTTAGCAGCGTAGCTGGGCAAATAGAATAAGAGGTGCAGTCAAGAAAAGCCTCATGAACAGTATTTGAGCCAGAACTTAAATTAAATGAAGGATCCAGCTATGCCAAAAGCCTGGGGAAGAGCATTCTAGACAGAGGGAACAGCAGATGCAAAGGCCTTGAGATTGGACCTATTAAATATATCCCAAGGACCAGCAAGAATATTGATGTGTCTGGAGTGGAGAAGGGTTCTTTGTTTCTAACCCCCGAGTCATGGACTTGGCTTAAACCAAAGCCTTGCTTGATACACTTGCTTGACACTGAACAGAAATCAGGCTGTGACATTTTTGGAAATAACACATCTCAGACATCTGACTGTGAGAGTGAAGCAAGTCACCCTGAGGTTAGGGAGGAAGAATTGACACTAATTAGAGTTGACACGGAACGACCTACCCCTCTTAATTGTTCACTGGCTTCTGCTACATGCAGGTCTCCACCTGTTACTACCCTTGTCTTTACGCTTGGACAATCAGAGGCAAAGTTTCAAGTGTCTTGACAGCTTTATTTGTGTGTGAAGTCAACCATGGAGGACATCTAGGTAAGTAGCCTGGTGCGTTCCCATGCAGCCTGGGGAAGTACAGTTCTGGAATCCTCAGAATGAGTCAAATGCCATTTTAACCATTTAAACAGTGATTCCCCCTGTGCTGGATAGCTTTAGTGTCAACTTGGCACACCTGGGTTATGGGAGCCTCAATTGGGGAATTGCCTTCCTTGGGCTGGCCTGTGGCCATGTCCATGGGGCACCTTCTTGATTGTTGAGTGATGTGGGAGGGCCCAGCCCACTGTGGGTGGTGCCACCCCTGGGCAGGTGGGCCTGCATTGCATAAGAAAGCAGGCTGAGCAGGGGCCAGGGGAGCAAACCAGTAAGCAGTGATCCTCTGTGGCCTGCGCTCTAGCTCCTGCCTCCAGGTTTCTGCCCTGAGTTCCTACCTTGGGCTCCCTGATGAACTGTGACCTGGGAGATGTAAGACAAATAAACCCTTTCCTCCCCAAGTTGGTAGTGGTCAGAGTGTTTTGTCACAACAATGGAGAAACAGACTAGGACACCCCCTTCTGCACCTGCCTCTGTAAGGTGCAGGGTCTGTGTCCAGAGTTGTCACTTAAAGTTACCATCTTTGGGAGAGAACTCAAAAGTAAGTCTGAATAAACTGAGCCAAAGTCAGAAAGGCAATGGGGCAGTAACTGACAGCCGTTAGAGTGACTAGCTCAGCTGGAATGTTTCAGGCTTTAGGAATTAAAAGCAACATCCATAGCAGCAGAAGAAAGAATTTGAGTGCTTCCTAGAGTCTGAAATTGATATCCCAGAAACCAGGTATTTGGTAATAAACAGAGGACTAACTCAGGTAAATCTTACATGTTAGGCCTGGACCTATGGGAAATAACTCTATGGTCATTAGTTTATAGCAACTAAAAAACTCATATTCCCTGTCACTAAAGAAAAGAAAAACTTGAAATAATCCTAGCCTTAAGAATCTTTGTCCTGGGGCTAAAGATGGCTCAGTGGTTAAGAGCACTTGCTACTCTTACACAGTCTGGTTCCTAGCACACAGGTGGGGCAGCTAACAACCTTCTGTAACTCCAGCTCCTGGGACCCAATGCCTTCTTCTGGCCTCCAGGGCACTGGCACTCATATGCACATGCCCACACACATATACATAATTAAATATAAGGTAAATCTTTAAAAAAAAAACTCTATCCTTACTAGAAGTCCTTCACAAAAGCAGAATATATGATGGCCAAACCTATATTTACTTTAACGAAAGAAATTAAGATTTAGGAAGTGCCCTTGGCTCACCATGAACAGTGCCAGGAGACTTGTTAAATCCTCACAACTATCCTCCTAGGTAGCACATTACTATTTTAAAGGTAAGGAAGCGGTAACTAGGAAACTAGTAACTGCTTTGCCCAAGGTCACATAGGGAACATGAGCCCAACTTGCACTTGATCACGAGCCCTTTTGATATCAAAGCTGCCACTACATCAACTCACAAGGGATGACAATTTAAAAGCTAAAGTTAGGAAAAAGAGCACTACGATATCCCGAAGCTGGCCTCCCCACTGAATGATCGCCTGTTAAACCGCATTTTCTCAAACTCGTGTCCTCTTAGCCACTCTGAAATGGCTTTTTCCTGCTGCCCGGACATGGTCTCATTCTTACACATATATCAGTCATGGTGGTAGAGGCTTCTTTCTTAGGGCTTGCTTGTTGCAAGTCGTTGTATGATGAAAAAGGTGTTGCTGATGATAATTATTTTTTCTTAATGATTGGAGCTTTCCCCCCCGTGCCCGTGCATAGAATGGACAGCACAGGGCCATTTATGTCACAAAGTTTCTTTTTACCTGGGCTTGTAATTTCCTGGGGTCATCTTAGTTAAATTAGATTTTGATTCTGAAATATTGCTGCTGGAAAAGTTCCCACAGGCTGATTCATATCCCTTGAATAATAGGATTCGATCCAGAATTAGAGGCACTGGTAAAGCAAACGAGAAATATATGCCACATAGCCTTTGGGAATGCTCCTGGAGTGTGTGTTTTTCAAATGTAAAGAGGTATACGGGTATACATAGTGTTTCTGTAATGCATATACCTAACATTCCTAGGAAGCAGAGAAGCAGGAAGTCTCCTCAGGAGAATGTTTCCCAGCTAATGTGATCGTCCCACGTTTGAACCACCGATTGAGAGGTTCTGTCCTCACTTGGTGTGTTTCTCCTTCAGCATGTTTGAAGTATTAGAAAGGGAGGAATATAGGGGAAAATATAAGTCTTATAATGTCTTCCTGATACAGAACCAGTCATAAGATAAAAGCAAATCTATCATGACCCTTTTGTAAGTGTGCACATTGCAGACAAATGTGATGGGATGGCTGCAGGAATTGTGAATTCCTCCCAACTCTTCCCAACGAGGTTACAGTGCATTAAGCACTTAATGTCTTAGCACCTGTGGTCGCCGCCCTTCCCACCAAGGTCAAGATTACCCTAACTCTCTTTAATCATAATTCATTTATGTATGGCTGCTTTGTAATGTGGATTTTGGCCTCTTGCTCTGGGAGAGGTTCTGGAAAAGGCTATGAATTGGTGCTTAAGAATTCCTCAGAGCTTTCTCCTCAGAGGAAATGAGGTGACTGACAGGCTGCAAAGGTAGTGACTATTGTTCTTAAAAGATCTAATGAAGCCTGTGTTGTCTGTAAGAAAGAGGTTGATTGCTCATTTTTAAGGGGTGTGATGTGGATGTAGAGACCGTGTAAGATGTATGAGTCCTTTCTGAGAGCTTGCATTCAAAGTCATGTCATATAATTATCTTTCTAGAAGCCACATTTGGGCATCCAGTTCTCTAGTATTTAAAAAATTCTCCAGAGAAATGAAATGAATAGAATAGAATAGAATAGAATAGAATAGAATAGAATAGAATAGATGAATGGATGATGATAGATAGATGATAGATTGATAGATAGATGATAGATATATAGATGATAGATGATAGAAGATAGATGATAGATAGTAGATAGATAGATAGATAGATAGATAGATGACAGATAGATGACAGATAGATGAAAGATAGATGATAGATAGATAGATAGATAGATAGATAGATAGATAGATAGATAGAAGGCAAGTAGGTAGACAGACAGACAGATAGATAATAGGTGGCTCTGTGTCCATAAATAAATACAGATACTTGTTATAGGAAGGTATCTCATGTAACTGTGGAGGCTGGCTAGTTCCAAGGTTTGCATTTGGCAAGCTAGAGTCCCAGGAGAGCAGTCATGCAACTGCAGGCCAAATCCAAAGGCCTCAGGCCCAGGAGAGTCCTGTGTTTCATCTGAGTCTGAAGGGAGGATCCCCTCATCATGGGAGAAGGGCCAATCTTTCTGTTCTCTTTGGGACTTCCACTGAGTGAAACCCCCAAAATAGGGGGGACAATCTGCTTTAATCAGTCTACCAAATCACATATTAGTCACATTGGGGAAAAAAAGCTCTCAGACTCACTCAATGTTGTTTTTAACAAATTTATTCATCTTAATGAAAAATAAATGCTATATATATTTATAGCTTACGGTATGATATTTTGGAATTCAACATACTGTGGGATGACTAAATCAAGCAAATGAACACATGTATCACCTCACAACCTTTTCTGTGGTGTGAACAATTAATAAATAACAGTAATAATAAATAACACATCATTAACTATTTTTCAATGAATTCTCTTAATCCCCCACTCCCATCTAATATAGAATAAATTTTGACCAAATATCTGAACAGGTAATTGTATCCTCATTAAAAATGATATATAAAGTTAATCATCACCACTACTTTAAAAATAAGCTATAGAAAACAAAAATTGGTTCTGATTAGATTGAATATAGATTCTAACATTCATTGCTGTCTGCCTGGTTAGCTTTCTTTCCCAAGAAGTTATTCCCACTCTGGGTCCCTGAAACTGCTCAGACCATTAAAAGTTTGCATTTTCTATTTTGAGGGATGGATTGGGGGGTGTAGGAAATAACCTAGAATAGCAATTGAAGAAAGTGAAGAATAAATTACATCCCATTAGTTGGTTTTAGTCCATTGCTATTAACCAGTTTATTTTCAGGTAAAATCATTAAAGGGCTGTCTTGTCCAGTGAGGACAGGGCTCCCAAATTTGGCAAACCCTAAGACATCTCTTTGGCTTCCTCTCTGCACCCAGATTGCTAGCTCTGAGGTATCAATTGAGTTCTAATCCCTTCACTTTCTCCTGAGAACTGTCAAAGACAAATTTGCTGGCATACTTCTTTTGACAACTCATCCCTGCCTCTTGTCTCCCTCTCTTTCCATCCTCTTGACAGTGGCAGCTCCATTAGAGGCTCTCTTCTCTTCCTCTTGTGCAAACCTCTCAGAGTATATTGAATCAAGTAAGTGCTAAATGGTATGTGGCAGAGTATGTACCTGCCATGAGGTGTCAAAGAAGTCATAGAGGAAGCAAGAGAGACATACATGTGGGAGCTGGAGGATGAATGATTTGGTACAGGACTACCAGAGCCATTTACACTGCGGTAGGCACTCTGCCGAGCAGATCACATGCACACAGGCATACCGTCTTCAAGGAAAGAAAGTGTGATCTCCATCTTATAGATGGATGAATGTTCAGGAAAGGGCCTACAACTCTTTAAGTCATGAGATCTGAGGTCCAAAAAGGATCCCCATGACTCAAAAAGCCTATGTTCTGGCCTATTGTTTGAGGCATTGTGTAGATAAAGGAAGCAAGGAGTACATTCAAAATCACATTTGGAAGCTGAGAAAGTCATAGAATCTGTTATCATCAATTTATCTGTTATATCATGATCTTTTATTGAGATGCTTTTAGAATGTAGTCTGAAGTGGGGAATCTATGGTAGTGTAGTTCTGTTCTATCACTAAGACCTCTTTGGATTTTAAAAATAATTTATTATGTGTATGAGTATATTGTCTGCATGTATGTAAGTGCACCTGTGTTGTGCAATGACCTGTAGAGGTCAGAAGAGGATGTTGGGTACCCCTGGACCTGGAGTTACTGTAGATGGTTGTTAGCCAACATGTGGGTGCTAGGAGTTGAACCTGGATCTTCTGCAAGAGCAGTCAGTTCTCTTAACCGCTGAGCCATCTCTCCAGCCCACATTGACACCTTTTTGGAATCTACCTAAAATACAATATTAATCAACTTCCATCACTCCCTGAGGTAATGTGTCTGTTGAGCATCTGGTCTCATGAAGAACACAAACCCAAACTCCTTTGTAGCATCTTCTCTAAGATACTGTGTCTTGGTCCCTTCCCACCTCTCTGATTGATGGTCTCTCCTGTTCTTCACTGTATGGTGAGGCAGTCTAACTAGAGCCACTTCAAGGCCTGCTGTTCCTGGTGTTCTTCCAGTGTGCCCAGGTCACTGGTCTTTACTCGGGTCTTCCAGTATCTGGCTCCCTCAATTCAGCTGGGTTTTTCCTAAGAAGAAAATGCTTGGACATCCTGTCTAAAGCATAGCCTCTTCTGCTCAGCCTTCATCCTCCTCCACCTCATTCTGTTTTGTACCATGTCACACTTCTTGCTGATGCTGGGCCATGAGGAAGAGAGAAGTCACAGGACTCTACAGTGGTTCAGTGATTCCTCATGAAGTTTCCGGTCATCCCACCACGTCAGAAGGTCATGCATGAAATTTGGGGAGATCAGAAGGCTTAGAAGAGCGAGCAGAGAGGCAGCAGTAGACATCACCAGTGGGAAACTGCTGCTTCTCCTTAGTTCAAAGCTCTACAAAATTGTGAAATTGGCAGCACAGCTGAAATATTGAGAGTACAGCTAATGCCATCCTTGGGCAGACCAATTTGGACACTAAGACTTGAAGAGAAGGCCAAATTAATAGGCAAGACTTCTGTAGTGCAGGAACTACGGAGAGCAGCTTTCATATTTCTGAACTCATCCCTGGAAACCTTCCTTGCAAGTATCAAAAAGGCACTGAGCCTTTTGAAGCTGTAGCTTGGAAGTCTCATAAAAGACTGTCATGCACAACTGACAACTTTTCCTAATGAGAATAGAGAGAAGATAGGACAAGCGGCTCCCTTGGGGTATGCGACCTAGAGGAAGGAGCTATTTTGGAAGGAATTTTCACAGCATACATTTTTCGCATCACTTGGACCAGCATCTTAATCTGGCTTTACTTGTGGGTAGCATGGCCTGGCATGGCAGGAATTTAATCTGAACACTTGGCAGAAGTCTAATCATATTTCACTTATTTTCTTTTATGTGTCTCTTTAAGATAAATGAGTCTCCTCCTTTATCAGCAGTGGCTCAGGATTCATAAGCTCACATTTTTCACCAGGACAGGAGATGGAGCAAGTTGCACTTTATTATCCATCTCTCATTTTCTTCCTCTCAAAACGATCGATACCTTCTCCACCAATGTCTCTTTTTAAAGGTTGCTTACATGGCTCTGTTTGAGAACAATGTGCAGGCATTGCTTATCATGTCCATATCCTCTCTGTATCCACTGTGAGTATACAGTGATTTGGAGATTCGGGGTTTTTTTTGTTTTGTTTTGTTTTGTTTCTGTTTCGTTTTTTGAGAATTTCATTTGCAAAACTCCAAGCAGCCCAAGATACCATAATTGTAGCCTCTTGGATGACAAATGCCAGTTCTCAGGGACAACTGTGACTTGTTGTACAGCTTGGAATTAGACCATGTTTAAGTAGGAAGGACCTTAATACTTAAAGCATCCAAATATCGGCTATGGTTTTGGAAAATGGTTCAAAGAGGCAAGATTTGACCAAATTTACATAATTAACACTATACGAGGGCCAGGGCCAGAAATCATGCTATTCTTTTCCTATGATTTCCATAGGATCCTATGTGTCCATTTCCTCACGAATATTCTTTAGGAATTTTTTTTCTGAATTTTCTCTTTGTTTCTATTGTTTGAGACAGGATCAGACCCTCTAGTCCTGCTTGGCCTTGAGCACTTGACCAGTTGTCTTTCTGCCTCTGCTTTCCAGTGTTAGGATTACAGGCAGGAGGCAGAAGTTTAAAAATAATCTTGAATGTACAGAAGTATATGCAAACTTCATGTTGGTCTGCTTTTTTTCCAGGAAACCAGTAAGGATAGCGCTAGGCTGCATATGTGGTTTCTGGGGCTCACTGACTTTTAAGTGTGTCTTGGGTTCCTTTAGGAGCTAGGCCTGGTTCCTTGTGATTATCAAGGCTTTGCATCTATTCTATCAAGTGAAATTTTATGCAGGGATTACAAGTGATTGAAGTAAAAAGGCAGCTCTAATACTGGCCTTGCCTGTGCCATGCTTCTACTTTAGAGAGAAAAGGTAGAGAATACCCAATCACACAGGGGCTCCTCAGCACCACTTTATGCAGGGATTACAAGTGATTGAAGTAAAAAGGCAGCTCTAATACTGGCCTTGCCTGTGCCATGCTTCTACTTTAGAGAGAAAAAGGTAGAGAATACCCAATCACACAGGGGCTCCTCAGCACCACTTGACTGAATTGCTCACAAATCACTATCAAAATCAATCATAGGTGGGTGGGGAAGTGCAATCCTTCATAAGCCCAGAGAAACAGAGAGTAGCAAAGTATATCAAGTGGTAGGTGTTCTGTCATCCTGAATCCCCGAGTAACTGCCCTGACCACCCCCTTGGAAGTAAATCATTGTTTGAGGCCACTGGGGCTTTTCGTTCTGTTTCCATCACTATAACCTAGCTTGTTTTGAATGATACACATGGATTGTCTGATTTAATTGTCAATTTGGAAATCACAGTTATCTTGATGCCTAAGTGTTCATGAGCAAGTAAGTGGTTGAGTCAGTGTTCAAACTAATGTATTCTGATTCCAGAACTTGGTATTCTTAGGCTCTCAAGATGCTCTATGTGTGTGTGTGAATGGTCCTTCCATTAATGCGGAGAGCAGGGAGGAACAGCATCTAAAGGGTTATGGAGGGTCAGGAAGCCCTTCCAGAAAAATAGATAGTTAAGCCTAAAAGACAAGTAGGTCTTAGGCAATTTGACATAGAGTCCCTCTTCTGTGTATGTTTCTGAGATAGGATCCATCCTTTGATTAGATACTCCAAGAACAGCAGAAAGCAAAGAATATCTATACATGCATTTCTGCTGGCAACCAGAAAATACGGGGTGTTTCAAACACAATGGCCTTGGACCTGTACATCTCTTGAAGAAACTTTGTGAGGTATTATAAAACACAACAGAGGAATCACAGTCCTGCTCCACTGAGACACCAAAGCAACTCGACAGTTATGTGTGCATTATATTCATTTCTCTCCCCCTCTCCCCCTCTCTCCCTCCCCCTCTCTCCCTCTTTCCCTCCCTTTCCCTCTTTCCCTTTCTCTCTCCCTCTCTCTCTCCCTCTCTCCCTCTCCCCCTCTCTCCCTCCCCCTCTCTCCCTCTTTCCCTCCCTTTCCCTCTTTCCCTTTCTCTCTCCCTCTCTTTTCTCCCTCTGTCTTCCTCTCTCTCTCTCACATACAGGCCCATAGCCACACACACACACCACACTTCTAAGCAATAACATCAGCCCTTGTGGCAGCTCTGAAGCAGTGAGGATAGAAAGTCTGTATAGCAACCTAAATGGCAAAAGAAAGAAAATACAAATGAGGTTGAGGCGACAGTGTGAGACTGAAGGCGTCCTGAGCTGAGCCGAGCGCAGCTGAGACACCCACCGGGGTCATGTTGTCCTCTCTGCTGCTGTGTTCATTGCCGAGCACTGCTGAGGTTCCATTCCCAGTGCTCTCAGGAAAGGTCAGCAGCTCCCTGTGCAGCCTATCCCACAGTTTAATTGTTGTGATCACAAAACATTCCCTGCATGTAATTCGGCTCCATCTTCCTTTCCCTTGAGGAATTCGTCAGGAATCTTGGTCTCTGATGGAAACAGAACAGAACTCTGGCAACCTGTTCCTTTAGTAATTTCACACAAAGGGAAGGCAATCCCAGGTGTCCTTACTGGTCTCCTCCTCAGCTTGCCTTCTCTCTGGACCCAGCACACAATTCTGGATTGTACTCTTAAGCAATTTGGGGAATCCCAAGGCACAGAACTCTGAGTGCTGAACTGGATTCCTTCTGTGGACATCATTTCATGTCTGTTATGGGTTTTAAAATGTCCTGTTAAGGTTATATTTGCATACTGTAAGATTCACCTATGTTGAGTGTACAGTTCAGCGACTGGTAAATGTAATGCTATGCACTATCACCACAATCCATTTTTACAGCATTTCCATCACCCTACAATCTACAGTACGTTCCCATTCCACTCAAAGCTCGGGCAACCACCAGTCTACTCTGTATCTCTGTGGATTTGCTTCTCAAAACATTATATATAGATGGAATCATGCATGCAGTAGGTGCTCTTTGGTGCCTGGCTTCTTTTACTTAGGGTAATGTTCTTGAAGTTTCTTCATATTATGGGATATATCAATATGGCATTCCTCATTGCTAGGTAACAGCATGCTCTACTTATCTATTGATGGACACTGGAGTTGTTTCTACCTATGGCTGCTCTGAATGATACTGCAGTCACCATTTGTAAGTCTTTGGGTAGATACAAGTTTCACTGTCCTGGACAGACACTAACAAGAGGAATTCTGGCATCCCATGGTCACTACATTACGTCAATCTCTTTTTGACAGTGTTTCCACCATTTTAGGTCCTCCCTAGAGATGCCTGGGGTACCTGTGTTTCCACATCCACTCCATCATGGGCACCACGTACGTGTTTTCCTTTGGCTTTGGAACTTCTAGAAAGGAAGATCCTACCTGTACCTTTTCATGCTAGTCGACCTCATAGTTAGCATACAGCAGGAGCTTACCAAGGTAACATGGAATATGGAACTTGATGGGTTTGGGAGACAGACCATAAGGCCTCTGAACATCAGTTTGTTCATTTGTGAAATAAAGCTAACAGACGCTCTCCCCTTGAGTGATAATGAGGATTAATGAGTAGATTGCAGATAGTATACTCTGTGTGATGCGTAGGGAAATGGCATCTTTTAATATTGGTGTCTTAAAATTCCCATTAATGAGCATTCTCTGACTAACCTTTAGTTAACTGACTTCTCTTGCTTTTTTCTTGCAGTTGATGTTTAGGGACATCTAAGCAATATACAGGGCTCCAAATTTAGAACAAGAAATGAAACACAAATACTTTATTTCATGGAATTTGAAGTCCAGTGAGGAAAACCACAGATATCCATGGAATGTTACAATAACAGAGCCATGAGATGAGATAGGAGAGGAGCAGTGTTACAAGATATGTGAGAAACCCTGAGATGAGAGGTGGGAATCGGGAACTCTGAAATCTGGCAGAATGAGCACCCCAGCTTTGGAACAGCAGATCTAGAGCAGACACCCCAACAAAACTAAAGGACTGAAGAGGGGCTCAAAGATGTGGGAAGGTTATTCTTGGCTATATTTATGAGCACTCAATAAGCAGCAGAACTATGAGCATGTCACGGGACACAGTGAATGGAGCGTGGGTCCTGGTGGTTGATCCTGCTCCAATGGATTACCCAACACTCATATGCATTTGGACAGCACCGAGTAGACTCTGAGTTAAGAGAAAAAGGAGGACATGCAGTCAGGGAGGTAATGTGGAGGGAGAGCTGGTAGGAGTTGGATGTGGAAAGTGGAGACTAAATACAATCAAAATACATTGAACACATGTATGAGTCACTCAAATAATAAATAAAAATATTTAAAATATAATACCCTAACTGTACTTTCCAGTTTTTTCATTGCTGACTTCTACCTCTCCCCCAGATGCATTTATAGCCCATACATAAGCAATTTATGTATAAGATGTTTTTCATGCCTTAAACACTTTATTAATCAGTTATTACCTGCTGGGCCTATGCCACGCTAGTTGAGATACATGCCCTGATCACTTGGAAACTAGTGTAGGAACAGACCTAACTTGAACAATTTTGCTCCACAAAACCTTTCCACAGGTAAGAACACAAGATCCTTATCGCATGATGGCTTATGATATTTTTAACTTTCAAAATATGTGAAAGTGATAGCATTTCACAGAAACCACACTTCCAGCGTTGGTCCTTGGGGTAGTGATAGGTGGTATTTGCACAGGGCTAGGTGGCAGCAGCAAACTACAGATTTGTCAATCATTTAATCACAAGGGTCAAGGAACGCTAAGCTCTGATGCTCATTAGGTTAGATACAATAAATACATTTTCTGCCTGTGATAATTTTGATTTGTGATCTGTTTCTATTAAACCCAGGGGAAATCGCGTCATTGTAAGTTATGAGACATCTCTATTTAGAATGAATAAATAATATTGCTGTAAAGAATTTGTTGAATGCCTTCTAGATCCTCGGAAAGCTTTTAGAAACTGCGCACACAGTAGTCAAGAAAACAACCCAAAGCCTTACACCTCATGGCATTTAGAATCTAATGCAGTCTATGCAGTAAGCTGTTTCCTGCTTGGATCACATCTAAGACTTGCCTTCACTAAAATGGCTCCAGGAAGAGATCCTTGTGAGACTGCTTTCTAAAACAGAACTTGGTGTTACTTCAAGCCTGAAATGTGCTGACAGAATTCAAACCTTTCTGATGCTGATGCAGCAGAAACATCAGAGGAACAGGAGATAACACTTTCTTAAAACCAACATCATGCCACTCCCCAGCTCCTGTCTTCAGGACCAGCAGCCAGGTCTACCTTGCTGAGAATTTTCCAGATGTCTTGGAGCCTGGCTGAGCACCAGACACTGCCCTATGCTGACTATCGCTGAGAGAATCAGGGTCAAGCTCCTATCGGGGACTCCTGGGCATTTGCAGCTGCTGCTGCTGCTTTTGAGCCCTGAGTGAGGCGTCACTTTGTTGACACCAGTTCTTCAGTTCAGCAGTGAGCATTGTTATGCTTGTTTTAAAGAAATCGAAGTTTTGTCTTTTGAAAAGGGGAAAAAAAAAAATCAATGTTTGTAAATCTCCTTATGTCTTTTACATCTTACTGGGAGCAAAGTTATGTTTCGGAACTGACCCAAAACTGCTATCTCAGTACTTAGAGTCCTCTTATGCACTTAAAGATGCAACCATTCCACATAAAGCTGATGTCAAGATGTTTCAGTGCATCTTTGACACAGACTATGAAGTAGAGACTCTAAGTGTAGGGAGATAATTCAGTTTACTACTCTAGTCTGCTTTGTTCTACAAATATAGGCCAAGACAACATATCACATTATTTAATGGACCTAGGCCACCAAACATCTTTACACAGAGCTAGAAGCCAGCAAGGAGACTAAAAGGCTAAAGGGAATAAAGGGAAACTCTAAGAAGAAATGATAGGTACTTAGCAAAGTTATGGGGTGTTTTCAACCATGGATGCCTGGAAATAAACACAAAATGACCATTGCAAAGGAGCTCCCTGGCTGTGAGGACAGATTTGTCCTTCTCAAACTTCAGTCATTTCTCTATCTTCTTTGTTTTTCTTTGACTTCTTTTTCCTTGTGCTGCAACTTCTCCTGACTTCTGGTGAGACACAAACATATCCCCCAGCCTATCACATCTCCTGCTGTGTTTGAATGCCCCATCTGGGGCTGTCTTGGCTGTGCCTACAAATGCCAGAAATAAGAGTGTATAGATGGAGTGTGGGTCACAAAGGAACAATGTGAATTTCTAAGATCTGTTCTCACCTTCACACTGATGTTCCTTCATGAAAAATGGGTGAAGAAAAGTGTCCATCTCCAATTTGGTCATTCAGTCCTACCCCATGTGACTCCGGAATTGACCTCTTTGAGGTGCACACCTGATGGCCATGTGAGAGACAGGAACCTGCTTCAGGAGTTTTAGATCACGTAGCTTAGTGAACTGCACTGGAGAGAGTCTGTGGTGTCCCCAAGTAGGGAGGCTGCCAACCCAGGCAGTGGCTAGTGAGTATGTAAGAAATCCATCCCAGAGTTGCCAAGAGTCCCCAGAGATGCTCACAAACCTGGGTTTTTCTATCACATATTTCAGATTTAAATGTTAGTGGGAATCAAAGAATAAATAAAAAGAAAGCATGTGCATATTTTACAAATGCATAAAGCAAAAAGGACTTTGAAAAACATATTCACGAAAGAAATTGAGAGAAAAAAGAGACAGTGAGCTTCACTGTTGTGCCAGGACACCACATTCAAGTGTCTGAATCCACATAGTTTGCACTTGGCTGGCAGTTGATGCTTCAAAGGTTTTAAGAACTAACAGTTTGAAATGTTTGTATTAGTCCCAGTGTCACTTTGGGGTGGCATTGGAGTTCTGAAGCTGTTTTGTGTGTACTGTGCATTAAATCAAATGAATGATAATGTTGTTGTTACTGAAAACAGGGACCGCTGGGATGGAAGAAAGGTCAGGAGGTTGTAAAGCCTGAGATAAGGTGGAATCCTTCCCTGAATTTGAAGTAAAAATTCTTATTAAATCATGTGTATTTTACTTAAAAACACAAATAAACCAAACTTTTATTTTCTAGGTTGGGCCCTAGAAACAAAGTCTCATCCAGTACCAATGAGTATAGAAATTTCTGAGCTTCTGGTTTCTAAATAAATATCTGTTCAAATGACCCAGAGATTTCCACTTACAAATAGCCGAGTCCAGGCTCAGAGCAAGGCATGTTTAAGCTAATCCTGGATGATCATCTCATCTACCAAATAAGAGCACCATCAAAGACTTCTAGGTCATGACAAAAGGAATCACATGTTAGCTTTGTGGCAACTCTGACCAGAGACAGGATAGTCAGACAATCAGTGGGACTGTTTGTGTTGGAAAGAAAGGAAATAACTTATTCATAGTGAATTAAAAATGTAAGAATCTGATTGGAATGAAGAGTATTAGGTAACCAATCCTTTCTTTCTTTTTTATTTTTATGTAGCTCAGTCTGGCCTGGAACTCACCATGTAGCTGAGGATAACTTTGAACTGCTAATCCTCCGGGCTGTCCCTCAGTTTAGTCTTTTGAATATCAATAAATAGAGAAGGAAAGCTCAAATTATCTTGAGTTTTTCTGTAAAATGTAATTTAGGGTAAAAAAATGTAAGGAGATTAAAGTTTTCTTGATAGAATATCCTAGCTAATAAATGAAGAAACTATAATGGGATCAGACTGCAGCTACTTTATACCTTCTAATAAATTACGGCTCCTTTTAACAGAGTAGCAGTAGCAGATAGCATCTCAGCAAGGATAGTCCATGTCTCTTGATAGAAAAATACCCCACGTGGAAAACAGAAAAATGCCCCCATCCCAAAGATGTCCACATCCTGTTCTCAGATCCTGTGAAAATTTTACCATCACTGGCTAAGAGGTGTTAATGTTGGAGATAGAATTAAGATTCATGGTCAGGTGATCATAAAGGGAAGAATTGCCATGAACTAGTTGTATTCGTCAGTTGTCTTGTTGCTGCGTCAAAATGCCTGGCAAACACAACTGAAGGATGAAAGTTCACTTTGACTCACATTTTGAGAGAGTTCCCACATGGAAGGGAAATCATGGCAGCTGGAGCTTGGGGCAGCTGCTTACACTGCCTCCACACTCAAGTAGCCAAGTGATGCATGTGGGTGCTCAGCTTGCTTTCTGGATTTTCTTCAGTCCAGAACCCCATCCCATGGAATGATGCCACTGACATTTAAGGTGGGTCTTCCTACCTCATTTAACCATATCTAGATAATCCCTTATAGACCTGCCCAGAGATTTGTTTCCTAGGTGATCCTAGATTCTGTCAAGTTTACAGTATTAACCATCTCATTAGTCTATTGAAGTCACAAGCCTAATGAAATTAGTTTTAGAGTAGTTAGTGATTATTCAACTGGCCATTACTAACTTTGAAGGTGGAAGGTGGTGATGGGCACTGTAGACTCTGGGAAACTGTCCTAGAGAAGAGCCATTATATTTTATGAAAATAATGGTATGGAGAGAGAGAGAGAGAGAGAGAGAGAGAGAGAGAGAGAGAGAGAGAGAGAGAGAGAGAGAGAGAGAGAGGATATATAAGAATGATTGAATATGAAAATCTCATTGGCTAGGAAAATACTAGGTAACCAGTTCATTACCCAAATACTGTCTAAAGATTATAGGAAACTACCTAGCACTTTATAATATCAACCAATAATAGTATGAACCTTATTAATATAAGCAGATTATTAGAGAGAAAATATATAGGAGAAAATGTGAACCTTAACAGAGGATATTTTATATTAAAACAAGATTGATTATTATGGTTTGATATTTGGCATTTAATATCAAGGAATGATTATTCTGGAGGAATTACAATCATAGATGGTGCTATGATCATTTTTGAACAAAGATGAGGGATACTATGGATGAAGTGATGCACAACAATGACCATAAATTGGTACTGGTTTCAGATGAGTGATCAATACACAGATGTTCCCTACTACCCTCACTACAAATGAATATATATGTGTTTGTAAATTTTTATTGAATTTTTATCTGTTTCATACAGAAAATCTTAATCTTAAACATCTTTAAACCCCCTTCCCCACTGGCACCCTCCCATACCTGCCCCCACTGGAGTTCATACATTCTGTCATTTGCATTAAGGCCTATCCTGTCAAGGTAGTGTCCCCAGACATCCCTCAGTGTAGTTTCATCCACTGAGGTCTCGTCAGCCTATCTACAGTCCCTCACCCAGCAGTGATCAGCTACCAATGGTTCTTCGACTAAGAGTGGGTCCTGCTGTCCATTTCCACTGTTCTGTGCTGGGTTTTTGTCTGCTTGAGTTTGCATGTGTCTTGTGCATGCTGACACCATTGCTATAGGTTCTTATGAGCAAGGTCCCAGAAGCCTGTAGGACTCTATTTCCATATGGTCATGCACCTCCTCCCTGGCTCTTACAATCTTTCCACCCCATCTTCCACAATGGTCCCTGTTCAAGGACCCACACTCTGCAGACCCTTTTTCTCTATGCTGTGGCCATTTGTGACCCTTTGTGTTCCTACCCTCTGTTGCATGAGGGAGCTTCATTGATGAGAGTTGAGAGATGCGTTGGTGTCCTCTTTGCCCCTTATTCTATGTTCCCTGATCCTTAGGTGTAGAGGTTGCATCATAGATATACCACTTAGGCGTTGGAAATGCACAAACAATCTCTGTTTATGAGGAGTGGTGTAACTCTGTAATAGTCTCCATCTGTTGCAAAAGAAGCTTCTTTGATGAGTGGTGACTGGGATACTTGTCTGTAAATACAAGGATCCATATTTTGCACAAAGCAAGAAATTACATTTGTCTAGGGATGTGACAGCCTTGGGGTTTTCTCTAAGATCTATGAATAGATGTATTTAAATGGGATGGGGAGAATGAGGGTTCTACAAGGAATTATGGGGATAAAGGAAAAGAAGGAGCACAAGAGAGTGGAGGTCATAGGAGACAGATACTATCAAGGGAGAAATGAAGGAAATGGGAATATTGTAAATGGGGAAGGTTTGGAGGGAAGGTTAGATAGGGGGAGAGAAAAGGGATAAATAATGCCTAGCTAGTGTAAACAAAAAAAAAGAGGTAATCATATAAGTCCAAAAACCTACTAACAAATTACACATATAATATCTCTACATGAGTCCATGTATATAGCTGAATGCTACAAAGCAAGAAACAGTGCCAGACAGGAGAAACCTTCCTTTGAGTTGTTGGTCAGGATAGTCAAGAGACTCCCAGAATTACACAGGCTATTGCCACGGCCCTTGATTGCCTCCCAGAACTTAAAGGTAAGACCCTATTGCTGAAGACAGGACATACTTCAGTACAGGATTTGGAGCAATGGAGCTGAAACTGACCTAAAAGCCACCTCCCCTCAAGACCAGCTCTCATAGGTTTGGAGAGCACTACACAAGCTGCTAAGGGAGACTATCAATCGATGGCCCAACCCCAGCTTTAATGCCTAATAACCACCTCAGTGACCAGAACAGCAAAAGAAATTGGCACAGTGGTGGTGCTTTTATCTCGGGGTAATCAACAGCTACCTAATTGGACTTAAAGCCCACTCAATGGGAGGAAACTCATATTTAGTACTGTAAACATTTGAATATGTTTTATTATTAACATAGTAAATCCTAATCAAAGTGCTATTAACTGATTAGACTTCTCAAATGTTTGAAAAGTCAAACAAATCATGTAAAAAGGCTTGATTTGACCAACAAGCTGTTGATGTGACGTTTCTTTAAGGAATTTGGAACCAAGGTATTTCATTTCAGTGTATAGAGTCAGCCTCTTCTCCCTTCTGCCTCCTTTGCTTTGTACACCCTGGGGACAAGGGCCTCCTCCTCTTATGCAAGTCAGTGGCTCTGGGGCATTCTTAGAACAGAGTTTGCTCTGAATAAGTGAGCAAAATGGGATACTATGCATAATTGTATCGACAGTGCCTCCTGGTACTTTATGTTTTTAGATTCCCCTCACCTAACTCTTGCAAATATTAAAAAAGAAAAAAGGAAGGGAGGAAAGGCAATAACTGTTTGAATCGTTGACAGCCTGGGGTATTTTGAAATGTTAGCTAATCACATTCTCTCTCCCTGCTTTCTGTCTCTATTTCAGGATGGAATGGGAAACTTGAGAATCACAGAAAAAGGTCTGAAACTAGAAGGAGACTCCGAGTTCTTACAACCTCTCTACGCCAAAGAAATCAAGTCCCGACCAGTAAGTTTCTAATGAGAGAAGAAAACAATTGTTCTGGAATCTAAATCTGGGGATATCTACTGTCCTATCAGCTGAGAGAACAGGGAATGAGATGTTTCTGTTAAAACCTGAACTCTTGGGTTATAATCACAGGTGTGGTGTGGTAAAGAAATGAGAGGCCGTCTCTGAGCCTATTTCCTTCAAGGATAATAGAAGGGTGCCAACCCCTGCTAACTAGCTTGAGATGATGTTCGAAATCAGAAGAGAGAAGGAATATAGGAAAACCTTAAGTACTCTTCCTAAGAAGGATACGATTGCTATCGCTTTGAGTTGTCAATCATTTCAAAGGCATCTCTGAAAAAGAGAAAACTAATGGATCAGAACTTTGGTTTGCATTGTAGCGGTGCTGTCTACGATCAGTTCTTTTTCAGCAGCTCTGTTCTGAAATTGTGTTCTGGATTGTGTGTTGTGTCCAGTCACAAGGCAGAGGCTGCTTTTCATGTGCAATCCTTATCTCATTTAATTCACAGACTGGTCCTTTTGGCTTGCTACTCCATTTTACAGGTCAGAGAATTGAATCACATAAGATGTTCCATGTCACATACTAATAAAATAACAGAGCAATGATTATAATTCTGGGAAATTTTGTTAGCCATAAGTTCTTATATAAGCTTTTTCTTCAGGATTTTCTTTATTCTTCTTTCTGGTAAAAGTGATTCCTGTTCTACATGCCTTGCTTCTGTTAGCCAGTATTATCACACTTGACTAGATAATTGAAAAATAATAATTTCAAAAAATTATTTTACCACTATTATTTACATTCAAATCATGAGTTAAAGAAAATAAAATTGCTAAAATTCCCTTTTTCCATTATTAATCAAGTATTTTTGGTTTCAAAGATAAATAATGAAGCTTGAGAGATGACTAAGCAGTTATGAGCTTTTGCTGCTTTGGCAGAGAACCAGAGTCCAGTTCCCAACACCCATATGGGTGGCTCTTAATCACCTGTAACTTTCATTCCAGAGCATCTGACTCCTTTATATATCCTCCATGGGCACCCACACACATGTGACATTTACACACACACACACACACACACTGAAAAGAAAGAGACAGTCACATAAGCATAAAGTCCCCCAGCCAGTCATGTGGCTCTACCTGAAATCTGGTCCTAAACCAAGCCATTCTCTCTCAGAGCCCATGCCTCCTCCCCAGCACTACTATAGCCTCCTCAAGGCCCACAGCCTGCTTCTCTTCAACATCATCCACCCACAGTGCAACCACTTTGGTCCTCACGATGCCAAGTCTCCATACTTCTCAGGAAACAATCTCCACTCTTGTCACATCTGGAATGCAATCCAAAGTCTTCAGCAAGGGCTGCCAAATTCTCAACATGCGTTTTTCTTAGGGGGGCTGTTTGTGATCTTTCTGGTCTCAGTTCATTTGTCATTTTTTGGAAAGACCTCTTCAAGCAATCTACTTAGCACAACAGTTATGTAGAAACAGCACACAGACACCCACCCCTTCTGGTTTACAATGCTTAGTATTTTACTTCCTTATGGGTTGAAGAATATAAATGTAGACATGAGAATTGCCTGGGTTTTCTATACTGCATTCTCCAGCCCAGTTGTTTTGCCTCAAACATATTGAGTCTCAGTGGCATTACTATTAAACAGGTGAATCACTAAAAGTGAAATGTCTCCCTTACATCTGTTCGGGAGATCAATCGCTGTTAACAGTTAAATACATTTCCAAGTATTTCCCATGAATGCCTTTGTTTGTTTATTTTACAAATGTGCATTACATGTTTTCTTCTCCTTCCAAATATTGAGTCTACATTTTTGTATCTAGTATCTAAAGTTGTTAGTGGTATCCTTGAGGAATAATTCACATATAATAAACTCTGCATATTGAAACTGTATAATTTTATGCATCTTGACATATTCATGTACATGTGAAATAATAAACACATCCAACTTCTCTAGGGGTTTCTTCCTGTCCCTTTTTTGAACCCTCTATCCACCAAAGCCTCTCTCTCCTCCCCTGTCCCCAAAGCAGCTGCTGATCTCTTTTCTGTTGCTACTTTTCTCAGAACTTCATACACATAAGTCAGATATGATATTCATTTTAAGAAATGTTAAGCATTAGATTTTTTGTCATTTTAAGAAGTTCTTTATTTAAAAACATCTACTTAATATCCAACTTAAGCCATTTTTGTTGGGGAAGAGCTGTGAGAAGTGGTTCAAGGGCATAGACTTTACCATTTCTCTCTTGAAGGATGTTGGAGCACAGAGAAAGAAATAGGGAACTGTTTGCTAGGCATGGCAGCCAGGGTGGAATTTGCATCTTGTTGAAATATCACAGGGAAAAAACAAATATGTTGGCAGAAAAAGATAAAGACGCAAGATTCGCAGATGTTTGGAGTTGGTCTACAGGCTCTCCTCTCTGCATGGAGAGAAAAACGGCACCTGAGCAAAACTGAAGTTGTGCTGTCAAGGAAATGGAAGGCATGATGGTCGGGTACCACTGAATTCCAACATCCAGTGATGCCTCATCTGTGCTATATTGCAATGGAAACCCAGCAGCGTCTGTTCTCCACTCTGTCATCTACACCTTATCAGTACTTTTGGTTTTATTTTTATGTACCAGCCTAGAAGATCCTCCTCCATAGGACTGTTGTGTCGTGCCCCCATTGCTCTGCTGTGTTTGACAGGTGATCTCCCTCTTCTCCTGCCCAGTTGGATAAGGTTGGTGAGCAGCTTTAAGTGAGGATGAGTAACAGAGCAACACTTGACTCTGGGTTGGTTTTGTGTTTCACTGATCTGAGAAGAATTGAGACTAGTTAAGCAATCTGCCCAGTGTTCAATACCACATCCAATTTCATTAGTGAAGATTGCAGCTGTGGTAAAATCACTGCAATTTGATGAGTGTGATAGCAATCACTCAGGAAGAAAAATTCATGGAACAGTGTTCATCTTTATAAGAAATATTGCATGAGAATTCAGTGAAAATCTCTGGCCTTCAACATTTAGCCACATGGATGTTCAGCCTCTAATTGGTAGAATATTCTGTTACTCAGAAAGCAGATTGAAATGGAGATTAATGGGGAAGAATCTTCTCCTGATTTCCTATGACAGTGTATTCTAGATATAATATTTGAATATGTTTACACAGACAGTACAATTAAAGGAAATAATTCCATAGAACTCTGCATTTAAGTACTTATTTTAATGTAATGTAATTGCTTTTCGATTTTTAAATATCAATTTTTGATGAGACCTACTGATAGGCAGGTTTAATTAATGAATAGGAAGGAGACCTTTCCTCAGAGTCATTTTGGACAGAAGACTCCTCCTTCGGAAAGCCTCCCTACTGTCTTCCTCAAGATGCTCCACTTCGATGATACATGTGCTCAATTCAAAGAAAGGAATTTACCAAGCACCTACAATATTCTGGGCTTATTGAAAATGGAAAGTTATATACTGGGAAAGCAGTTCAAACCACACTTAAGGAAAAATATGGTTCCCCATAGTCACTTGAGGAATTTAAGAAGAGAGATGATAGAGAATGCATTACTTTCTTTTTTAACATGGGCCTGGGAGATGGCTGAAGGATAAAGCTCTTGCCATGCACACATGAAGACCAGAGTTATGAGAACTGCCTATAAACTCAGCACTCAGGATGCAGAGAAAGGGGATCCTGGCAACACACTGGCTATCTTGACTTTCCAAAATCATTGTGCTCCAGGTTCAATGAGGGACTCTGCCTCAATAAATAAAGTGGACAGCTATTGAGAAACACACCTGACATAAACTTGAGGACACACACATACACACACACCTCTACCCCCACACAGTTGAACTCAAATAAATGCGCACATACCATACACATATTACAGGCAAAAAAAAGTTAGCTTGTACTGGGAAAATAAAATTTTAAAAATTATTTTCTATATCCTATAAGTATTTCAGTGTCTTTAAGAATATTTTATCCTATAGAAAACTTACTTTTTCAAAAATAAATTAATCTACTATGCTCACAAAGAATTATAGAAATGTAGCTAAATGAAGGTCTTAGCAGTGACCTATCTCAAGACAAGGTGCCCCAGCATGGGTAAGCACACACACTGTGCCATTGAACCTAGGTGCAGACCTTGCTGTCATTGCTGGATAAGTATTTTTTAAAGTAATTTTATAACTTTTGTCAACCTTTGTTTTTTTCCCTGCATAACTGAAACATGAGCACCTTCCTTGGGGGGAGTTGTAAGGAAGTAAGTTCATTTGTTACAAACTGATACACAACTTGACCCGGAGTGAGGGTCTAAAAATGGTATCTTCTACCTTGATTCCTTTCCTCTGATGATGATGATGGGGGTGGTGATCATAATGATGATGATGATGATGACAATAATGATGAGACTGAAAATGGTAATGATGATAATGATGATGATGATTTTCAGTATTCTTATCACCTGGTCATATCTCATCTGGTGTTTGCTCTTCTTTTGAAACAAACAAACAAAAAAACTGTGCTAGGTCTTCATCCTCTAATTCACAATGACAAGTTCATTACCTTTGAAGGTGACTCATTTATCCTCAGTAGCTTTCAGCTGGAAAATATTGATGAGCTATATTCCAGTATTCAATGTACTTTTCTAGCATTGTTTTGTTTTGAAGATTTTGCTAGACCTAGCATCCCAGACTACTGGGATAATCTTTTTGAAAATGGCTTGTAGGGATATGTCAAGTTCCTTAAAGATGTGTGTGCACTTTGCTCCTATGGTGAGTTTTCACTGTTTCATAACACTGCAATAGGAAAATACAAGTGTTGCCCAACAGCCCATCTAAATGTCTCGTTCTAAAATCTGCATTGCACATATAAAATGGAGCTTGAGAAAGCCTATCTCAGTGATAGCAAACTTGCCTAACAAGGATGAGTCATGGGTTCAGTTGTTAGCACCACCACACACAAAAAAAGGAAAACTGGGTTTGAAGAAATCAAAGTTCATCGGTATCCATGAAAGCTTTAAAACCTCTTTGAGCCAGTTAGCCACACCGAATTTTCCCTATGAATTCTGTCATCTCTGGGATTTATATAAAATCATTTTTAATTCCATTTTTAACTGTTATATCAGTGGACACTCATTCCACCAGCATGAGTTACCAAAGATATAACCAGCCTGACCATTGAAAGTCCCTGAAAATTTAATTACTACACTGAATGATTGAGGAGGGATAATCTAGAAAGGAACTGGGACATACCATGTTACACTCAGCTCAAGGAAAACTAATTTCCATGAATTCCATATTCATTCCCAAGCCTTTACTGCTGAACTGGCCTTCAGTGTGGTATGATAACCTTGTTCATAACTGGTGTTTTTCCACCCAGAAGGGGTAAGTGGCTGGAACACACACTGAGCCCCTGAGAGGCGTTGAGGTACTAAGAAACAGTGGGTAATATGACAAACAGGGCTTAGTTATGTCTGACCTGTCCACTGAGGGGATGTTCTCTACTTGCTAAACTTCTTTAAGGGATAAGTGGTAGATTTTAAGCGACCCACCTGGTGCACTGTTGGTTGAGCTGCTGATGGAAACTTCTTAGAGTTATGAACTGCATTACCAGACAGAAATCTAGTGTTCTTCAGACATGGTATTTGCCTTTTGATTTCCATTTCTAATACTGAAAAAAGATAAGATTTCATATTTTCTAAACTCTGCATTTTTTTAGCTGTGTTTATGAACCTCTTTTCAAAAATATTTTTCTTTATCTGAGAATTTCATACAATTCAGACCCTCCTTCCACCTTTACCATTCAATCTCTCCTCCCCCAACTTCATGTCCTATATCATTAATTGTCTTTTGTTTTAAGGCTTAAAGAGGCTATTCTGTGTTTCCTCAATGCTCTTGGATGGTGGCCTATACCTTGAAGTCTAATCTTAATAATGGTGTAAAATATGTTATTACATAACTACTGCAAACAAGATATTAGCATAACTTTTTGTATCAGTAAAAATACTAAAGGTAGATTTTATAAGTAGGTTTCCATAATTTATTATTATTAACTTTAGCTTCCATGTTTTATAACAATAATCCAGGAATTATTTATATAGTAACTGAAGGTCTGTACACTTTGACTACGTTTCTGTATTTCAGACTTCCCTTGACATCGCCACCTCTGATGACAACCTTCCTAGTCACTGATTCTATGAGTTTAACTTTTCCATTATCCGTATTAAACTGAGATCACGAAGTATTGTCTTTTCCTGCCTAGGCATTTTCACATAGCTCAGTTTCATCCATGTTGTCACAAATGAGTTTCCTTTTTTCAAGCCTGGATAGTGTTCTGTTGTGTATGCCATATGTATGTGCTATATTTTCTTTATCCATTCATCTATTAACAGATGCTTAGATTGACTCCATGTTTTGGCTATTATGATAATGTTCTAATAAACTCAGGAGTGCTCTCCTGGTTAGTGTTTATTGTCGGCTTGACACAAATTAGAGTCATCTGGCAAGAGAAGCCTCAACTGAGGAATTTCCCAGATCAGGTTGACCTGTGGATGTGTCTTTGAGAGTTTCGGGATTGATGTGTCATGTGGGTAGGCCTGGCACACTTTGTCAGGTGGATTGTATAAGAAAGGTAACTGAACTTGAAAGTGAGCCTGAGAACAAGTCAGTAAGCCACTTTCCTCCGTGGTTCCTGCTTGACTTCCTGCTCTGATTTCCCTCCATGATGGACTCTGACTAGGAAGTGCAGAGTAAATGCTCTCCTCTCCAAGTCGCCTTGGCCGTGGTGTTTATCACAGCAACAGAAACCGAGGACAAATGCTGACATCTCTTTGCAATAATATTTTTTTTCCATTGACTATATAAGAAGTAGGATTGGTTGCTCTACTGATAGGGCTTTTTAAATTATTTTAGGAACCTGAATAATTTTTCATAATGGATGTACCAATTAACCCACCCACCAGCAGTATACAAGAGTTTTCTTTTTTAAGATTTTATTTTTTAATTGTGTGTGTATATGTATATCTGTGGCAGGTATGTCTAGGTGTGTGCAGGTGCCTGTGGAGGCTGGAAAAAGGCATCAGATCCCTTTGAGTGGGATTTATAGGTGATTGAGAGACACCTGGGTGTTGGAAATCAAAGTTGGGTCCTCTTGGAAGAGCCTTAAGCTCTTTTAACTGCTCAGCCACCTCCCGAGCCCTATAAGCTTTTTCTTTTCTGTATAAATTTTTGTCAGCATTTATCTTTCCTAATTTTAGCGATTTCTGCACCAATAGATGCTTATGGTTTTCACTTACATTTCAGTAATGGTTAGTTATGTTGAGCACTTTAAACAAACCTGTCAGCCATTTGTATCACCCCTTGAAAAACAATTCATTCAGGCCTCTTGCCATTTCTTCAATTCCTACAAAAGCTATTGAGTTGAGGGGCTGGAACGATGGCTCAGCTGGCTTAGAACTCACTACGTGGACCAGACTGGCCTTGAACTCACAGAGAGCCACCTGCCTCTGCCTCCCAAGTGCTGGGACTACAGGTGTGCACCACCACACTATACTAGAGGTGCTGTCCTGTCTTGTCATGATGCTTGGTTCCAGGATTGAGGGGTAGTTAATTGCACATGGGTAGAGTTTTCTCTGGACCCTCCATTATCTCACTGCTCTGCATACTTGCTTTTACTGTGAAGTCATTCTTCTTTGATTACTGTAACTGTATAATGTAATCTGATAAGGGCAACTGCAATGCCTCCATCTTTGTTTTTACCCTTTGATGGTGCATGCTTAGTGGCAGGTGGTAGCCATTTTGGAACCTCCTACTCTGGGCTGAACCCTTGACTAGCCACAGCTGGTCTTCATCCTGCCTCAAAAGACATGCTTCCTTTCTGAATTAGCCTTTTAACAACTACACAGCAGAAGCTGGGGCAGGAGGCACAAAAAATCTGAATTCTGAATGTTCTCAATGGGGAGGAGGACTCAGAACTGAATTGGGGTGACAGACATGCACCGTGATCATTTAGCAGAGCCCTGCAGAAATCAAAGGAGGCTGCCGTGGCATCTCCTCAGTAAGCTAAACAGCTTCAACTCCCAGCTGAACATAGTGTGCACAAAACAGTGTTTTCCATGCCACTTGCATGGAACACGAGCATCTTGCTGTCTTTAATTAAGAAGTTAACTGGACCGTGAAGTATTGCCCAAGTAAATGAAAGTGATTTGTACTTGGTCAGAGGGGGATATTAGACCTTCTCATGTTTCTTTACTGACACATAAATCATGGGTAGCATTAAACTTTGGAAGGGTCATCTATAAGCCCATCTGTACTGTGAAGCCAGGCGCCATCCCCCAATGTATCCACTGCTTACATGTTATAATTTATTGTGGATAGTACTGAGGACCAGCTGCTTTTTAGAAAAAAAGAAGACAACATACTCTGAATAGATCAACACTTGACACTAGGCAGTTTGTTCTTCCTGGGAAACAGATGTAATTATCCAAGACTTTGGTTTCTGTAGAATTTAAACCAACAGGCAGTGTTCCTCTTTTAACTTAAGAAAACTTGTGTGCACTAAAATGAAGTTCATGCTGATGATAGAAAAGTTGAGAAGGCTTTGATCACATGTCAGTTAAAACTGTATCAGGCAGGATTGTTACAGAGAAAGTAGGAACAAGTCGGAAGTGTGAGAATTTCTGACTGCATGATTTGACGGTCATTACCACATAGACGGCCTTGAATTCATTCCAATCTCATTGCCTTGAAGACCTCTGGATCACTGAAAGACGTGTGTTCATGTCAGTCTCCTACTGTAAACAGTCCTTCACCCCTGTACAGCTCTTGCACCAAAGATTGGAAAAAACTTATAAGAAAACAAGTACAATAACATAGTATAATAAATTATTATAATACAGTAAGATCAAAAAGAGTCTCAATTAGACTAGGAGGTGGAGTGGGGGAGTTACTAAAATGCAAGGGGAGAACAAAAGCCTAGAATGTGACTGTGAGTCAGTTCAAAGTCATGACAGAGTGTTGGATGAAAACTTTGTCTTATGATCGAGAAGCAGAATTCTAGAATTCATTTAAAATATCCTAGACAGGAAGGTACTCAAAGCTGATCATTAGGTTCTCTTCACATTGTCCTACTGATGGGCAGTGAGCCTTTGAGTAAACAATTATCTTAATTTCTATGTCTGCTGGACATGATCATTGGATTGTTGGACATGATCAGTGGAGCCCCACAGCTTTTTGAAAGTCATAAAATCTTTCAGTGGATTTCATTTAGAAACCAAAATCCACGGGAAGGGTCCCTGGAGTCTGCTCTACCAGCTACCTCATCCTCTTGTGACCAATCACGGGATGCTGAGGCTTGAGTGGGTTTCCACAGAGCCTAGTTTGAAAACTACTGCCCTTGCTTCATCCATGGTCTGCTCCAATGGCTCTTCCCCATGGAAATTTTCCCAGGACACCATCTGAAGTATGTTCCTTGCCTACTGACTTTGCTTTCTTATTTAATTTTGTATAGCATCAGATCAGTGTGTATATTGGGCATAGACTGCATGATTATTTTTCTACTTCCCATGTAATTCTCCTGCTTCGTCAAATCTCTGTAACACCAGAGGTGCTAAGTGGCGTATGCTTGTTCCAACAGAGTAAACATTTTACTATAGACAGGTATCTTATGGGGTCATGTTGTAAACCTTAACTACATACACATGCACACACAGAGAGAGAGAGAGAGAGAGAGAGAGAGAGAGAGATCAGGCTCTAAAGCACCACCTGCCTCAGTTCAGATCCTGAATTCCTGTATCTTCCCATTTTCTACCTATGTGACCATGAGCAAGTTTCTTTTAAATATATGTATGTATATATATATATATAATTTTTTAAAAATCTGTGTGGGTATTTTCCCTGTGTGTATGTAAGTGCACCATGTGTATGCAATGCCTGCAGATACCAGAAGATAGTGTCAGATCCTCCGGAACTAGAGTTATGGACAGTTGTTAGCTACCACGTGGGTGCTGGGAATTGAACCGAGGCCCTCTGGAAGAACAGCAAGTGTTCTTAACCGCCGAGCCATCTCTGCAGCCCCATGAGCATGGGTCTTAACATTTCTCTGATTCACTTTACACCCTTATAAAATGGGCACAATTGTAGTTCTACCTCATAAGACCATTACAGTATATAAGAGTTGGGGCTGGAGAGATCGCTCAGCAGTTAAGAGCACTGAGTGCTCTTGCAGAGGACTCAGGTTCAGTTCCCAGCACCACATGTCAGCTATCAAACTGTCTATAACTCCAGTTCCAGGGGATCTGATGCCTTCTTCTGACCTCCAAAGACATTTCACGGCACAGATGTATTTAACACACATGTAGGCAATCCAGTCATACACATAAAATTGAAAAGAATAAAATAAAATATTCTTTTAAAAGTTTATATATATACTTTGTTGAACAGTGTCTTTAATATAGCTCACTGAATTTTAATATAATTACATATAATTGGTATTTTAAAATATTATTATTGCTCTGTTTAACCATTGTAGTCCTAGGCTTGTGTCTAAGACATAGTAGGAATCGGACTTTGCTTCGATGAATAAATGTTCTCTTAGATTTGAACCTCTCAGGTACAGACAGAAACAAGTGTCCCCTTAGCAAGAGTTTATATGTGGATTATCTTTATTATGTGTATGCTAAGTAGTCAGTCACATGGCACGTGCCATGAGCTACAGTGTAGGCTCATGGGAAATTGGGAATGTAGTGGGCTACATGTTCTGAAGCCCACCAAACCTCCTCCATACCTATAATTTGCAGATGTCTTAACCCATGTCATCTGTAGGCAAATATAAGTTTCTGTGAGTGGACATGAGCTGTGAACTGAAGATTCAACATTAGCACCTCCAGACCTTGAAACCTTGGAGTGTCTCATCTCCATCAGGATGCCTTATCATCACCTGAACACTTAGTCCCATTTGTAGTGATAAGATGTGCTGCCGCAGTGGCAGCTATGCACTGCTGCATCTGTCCTGACATCACAACCACCTGGTACTAAGACTGTCTTGAATACTTCCTGAGTGACATTTAAGAGGGAAAAAGTGCATAGCACAGTCCACTGTGGTTTGATTGATGTTCTCTTAATGAAAGGAAAAGTCTTATTAGAGTCCAGGGGCATCTCGTAGCCGGTGACACCTGCTGAGCACTTGGTGAAGACTATGCAGAAAGGAGCTAGCTTTAAGGAAGGCATGTGTTTTGTTACAATCTTCAAAGCTGCACGGTTCTTCACTATTAAATTGTTAGCAAAAATAAATAAATACTTGCTAGAAAAGTAGCTTTTTCATAATGCTGCAATCAGAAGAGAGTCGTCTCTGTGAACTCAGGTCTCACCCAGTGCTTTATAATTGCTATCCTGTATTGCACTTTTCATCTAATTTTTAAATTCCTTGTTCCTTATCAGAAACACAGATGATTCTTTTCAGAAGCTGCTATTCCAAAGGCTGACGAAAATGTTTCTTTGGCTTATAATTATGAAATTATAAGCAAATCTTCTCACTATTGCCTTGACTTTGTGAGCTCTACCCGCTGCTGAGTGTGACCTTTTGATGCAGTGCACTGTAAATTATTACCAAAGATGTTTTGAGTGGTGATTGTCCAAAATTATGAGTGTGGGACTTTCTAACAGCAGTGGCTCTGCTTCTAAACAAATCCCAAATAGTCTGCAAAGGAAACAAGGCTTTTAAAACCATGGCTTGAGAGATGGCGCCGAGGTTAACAGCACTGGCTGCTCTTGCAGGGGTCCTTGGTTTGATTCCCAACACCCATATGGCACCTTACAAACATCTGTAATCCATGGGCATTGCACAACATAGGTGCACTTGCATACATGCAAACAACACACTCATATACACAGAAATAAAAATAAATAAAATGAAACAACTAATAAATGTTTTGCAGACATACCTGTTGGATGTCAGAGGAAAAGGAAGTAGAAAAGATAGGTTGTGACAGAAATCACTAAGTTGAAGGAGTGAGACAGAGTGCCGTGCTGTCTCCCTGGCTTGGTGCAGTAGTGTGGCTGTCTCCTGCTATGGAGTCACAGCTCCTGTCACAGAAATGAACAGTGCTGTCTCTGCAGAGGGAAACACAAGTACGGGTGGCAGGATGGCCGAAGTGGGCCTCCATGAAGCTGCGTAGCTGGTTTTAGCCTTCAGTTAAGGCTCCGTATTGTTCATAAACATGAGAGAAACTTTTATGGACAGGTGAGCTATACTTAGGTGGTAGCTCAGGTTAAGAGATAAATAGTTGGGGTTATTTTTCAGTTATTAGCGTATCACTTGGCGTGTGTTCTAACTTCACTTATGAGTCTCACAGCATTGACAGTAAGTTTTTTTTTGTTTGAACTCTTTTATGTTTTTTCTGATTTTTGTTTTTTATGGTATTTTTGTGAATTTCATTCAATATATTTTGATTGAATTTATATCCCTTCCCCCATCTACATCCTCCGACCCCTCCCCAATTTCATGTACTCTCTCTCTCACTATTGTGTGTGTGTGTGTGTGTGTGTGTATGTATAGAACCAAACTCCCCAAATGCCCTTCCATGTGTGTCTATCCATAGGAGCCTGGTCAACCTACCAAGGGTCTCATCCTTAAATAAAACTAACTCTCCCCTCCCAGCAACCATCAGCTGCCAGTGATTCCTCAGGTAGGATTGGGGTTTCTGATTCACCACCCCATGTTCCTGCTGTGGTTTTGCATGGCTTGAGTGTCTATGGGACTTGTGTATGCTATCACCATTGCTATGAGTTCATATAAACAACTGTCCAGTTGTCTGGAAACCTGTTTCCCAGTGCTCCTCTACCACCTCTGGCTCTTATGATCGTTCCACCCTGCCCCATCTCCCTCCATGATCTCTGAGTGTTGGAAGGCAGAATTTTGATATAGCTGTCCTATTCAGAGATAAACACTCTGCAACTTCTTATTCTCTGCACATTGGTCAGTTGTGGGTCTCTGTTAATTTCTACCTGCTGCATAGGGAAGCTTCTCTGGTGAGAGTTGAGAGGTGCATTAATCTATGGGTATTACAGTAAGTCATTAGGAGTCAGTTCACTACTGTATCTGTTTAAGAGAATAATAGTGTTAGGTTCTCCCCTGTGGCCTGTGCCGTACCTAGCCACAGATTCTTAGGCATGATATTAATGTAAGACATGGGCTCCATCTTATGAAGTGGACCTTAAATCCAATTATAAACTGGGTGACTAGTCCCATGATCTTCATTCCACTAATGCACCAGTGGGCACATCTTACCAGGGCAGTTATAGCTTGAAGGATTCACTGCTGGGTAAGATCGATGATCACTTTTCTCTTTAGGTAACATGCATAGCATCTTCCAGCACTTTGAATACTAGCCAGTAGAAATGAAGCTTTGAAGTCAGTACCAGATTGATTTCTCCTTGTTTGTTCTACTGCTCATGTATGCAATGTCTTCAGCAATAGGGTCTTACCTTGAAGTTCTGATGGGAAACCAAGAGGAGGAGTGATGACCAGTATCATTTGAGGGTCTATGAGATCCCTGTTCAGCATCTTCAAAAGGGGGTTCAATTCCTGGCATTGGGCTTTTACTTTGCTAGCCTGTGATGTCTAGCAAGGTAACATCTCCTTGTTATAGGTAATCCCTTTAATATCTTTTCATATTGTATATGTATGTATCTTAAGAAACTTCTACAGTGAGGGGCTGGAGAGATGGCTCAGTGGTTAAGAGCACTGGTTGCTCTTGCCAAGGACTCAGGTTTAGTTCCCAGCACTGACATGACAGCTAACAACTGTCTATAACTCTAGTTCCAGGGGATCTGACACTGTCTTCTGACCTCCATGGGTATTGCATGACACAGGTACACTTACATACAGGCAGACAATACACTGATACACATAAAAATTTTTTAAATAATTTTTTAAAGGAAACATCTATTTTGTAGGTTTCCATGTGGCGTTTCTGAAGGCCCATATCCCCTCTTGCCCTTCTCTCCCATTTTCCATCTCACTTACCCTTCCTAGTATTTTTTATTTGTCTTACCATGTGAGCTCTCTGAGATGTGGAATTCACTTCCATAATCTGTGTTACTGTCTCAAAGACTCACTGAGTCACACAGGGCTCTTTTCTTCATCAGCATAATTGAGACAATCTTGGGTTAGGGAGGGCTGTGATTCATGTGTGTCCTCTTCATTTGACCTTTACTGGTTTGTTTCATAGCAGGTCCTTTAAGAGATAATTGAAGACCCTCCTTTGTGAACTGGGACCCATATTCAGGAGAGATCATAAAGCACTGAGCCTTTTATACTCTTTCCCTTTCACCATATGAGAGCACAGTGGTCGCCTCCCCTGTAGTCACAGCAGCTAGGAACCATCTTGGCAGTGCTCCAACCATATGTGTCACAAGGCTAAGGTTCTGGGGCATCCAACAATGTTAATTATAAGGTCAGTCTATATGTTCAGATTTTTTCATGTGGCCTAGAAAAAAAAGTTCATTTTAAAAATTATCCTTAGGACACACTTTACCCACAAAGTATAGTGACCTTGAAAATTATACATACAGCCTTGATCATTATTAAATCCATGGTCCATGAGAGCTACCAAGGTTAGACTTGGTAAAAGAGAAATGGACCCAGTTGAAATGTCTATAGACTTGAACTGTTATATTCATAAGATAACTGAAAAGACCCTATCAGAAAATGGTAAAGATTGTTTTAGGGTTGTTTGTTTGTTTTTGATACAGGATCTTAAGAAGCTTGGGCTGGCTTCAAATATCTTATGTAGATGAGGATGACCTTTAACTGTTTTCTGCTTTTCCTGCCCCCTCTTCCTGAGTGTTGGGATTATAGGCATGTAGTATCATGCCATTTTTTTAACTTATTAAATATTTATCTTATTTTTAATGTATGTGAGTGTATTATTTGCATGTCTGTAAGTGCATCCATGTCATACAGTGCCTAAGGAGGTCAGAAGAAGGTGTTGGAGCCCCTGGAACTAGAGTTAGCTACAGACGGTTGTTAGCCACCATGTGGGTGCTGGGAATCAAACCCGGGTCCTCTGTAAGAGCAGCCAATACACTTAACCACTGAGCCTCCTCTCCAGCCCTGTCATGCCAGGTTTTATACAGACCTAGGGATCAATCTCAGGGCTTTATATGCATCGCACACATGTACTCTACCCACTGAGCTACCTCCCAAGCCCTTGGCAGAAAAATCTTAAAGTGTTCCTAAGACCCCACTGGAGTTTTTGTTCTATTTCAGTATCTTTCACTTGAATAAACATGAAAAGATTTGCTGTTAGAAAAATTAAATGAACTAATGGGTGTGCACCTGGCCTAGCCTGTAGTAATTGTTCATGAATGTTACTGACTTTGAACCTAAACGATGTGAGATGAGACATTCATGCTGGAAATCTAGTAAACACAGAAGTGATGTGAAATGGTCTCATTCTCCTCTTTTGTGATGACCCTCTGAAGAATCTATCCTGTTAGTCTCCTCGCTAGAAAGAATACACGCTGTAGTAATTGTTCATGAATGTTACTGACTTTGAACCTAAACGATGTGAGATGAGACATTCATGCTGGAAATCTAGTAAACACAGAAGTGATGTGAAATGGTCTCATTCCCCTCTTTTGTGATGACCCTCTAAAGAATCTATCCTGTTAGTCTCCTCACTAGAAAGAATACACATCTGTTATTGCAGCCCAGCTGGATTCTAACACTAACCTTACCTGGATTATTCTGCCTTCCTGAATGGCAGACGGTGGACACCTTGTCCCGTGCTGTTCCTCTGACTTCTTTGCCCTGTAGTCCAGGGAAGCACGCAGGTCTCTTGCCAGTTCCGTGAAGAAGAAGTAATCTTCTCTTTCTCCCACTTTCTCTGTTTCTGACCATTCGTCACACTCCTCTGGTGGCTTCTATTGTAGGGTTTTCTCCTCTATTCACATCACAGATGCCCTATTGGGAGAAGATAACTGAGCCTGTGTGCTGTGTGTGACACAATAGCTATGAACACAGCCACATACAAAATCACAAGCT
>NW_008348685.1:545010-554317 GCF_000622305.1 Nannospalax galili | reverse complement strand
GGATAAGAGCCGAGCACCCCCACATATAGAGTAAATATTCTTTTGTAAAATGTTCTCACCCTTTCTGGACAAAAATCCATCTGAATATGCTTGTCAGATCAAGATCATATGGTACCATTAATTTGCATAAGAGTTTGGTCATTATTGGAAGCCTGGGAAATAGCTTTTGGTTGTCCCAGACATTTGTATAAATTATGATTAAATGCTTGCATTGTATTTGGACACCATCTGTGTACACATCCTGAGCTTTCAGTTTGGGTGTTTTGTCATATTTATCTTGTAAAGATTTGCATGATGGGCTTATCTGGTCCTTCTCGGGTCTGGGAAAGCCATAATACGCTGATACATTATGCAGACAGCATTGCACAGAAGTAGAAGTCTAACCTTTATGTGTTTTGACAGGTAGGAGCTGTGTTATTTCCATTTGTCATTGCTGAAAGAAATGGCTTAAGAGAAGAAGCATAAGGAAGGAAGGGTTAATTCTGCCTCATATCTTGAAGGGATTCAGGCCATCATGGCAGGGAAGATGTGGCAGCAGGAACACAAGGGGGTGGGTCGCATTGCATCCGGTCATTGCTGAAAGAAATGGCTTAAGAGAAGAAGCATAAGGAAGGAAGGGTTCATTCTGCCTCATATCTTGAAGGGATTCAGGCCATCATGACAGGGAAGATGTGGCAGCAGGAACACAAGGGGGTGGGTCGCATTGCATCCGCAGTCAGCCATCAGAGAGACATGAATGCTGGTCGTGTGCTTTGCCCTGTTTCTCTCTGTCATTCAGTCCATGTGATGGTGCCTCCCATAGTTAGCATCAGTCATCTAATTGTCTGGAAATCCCACCACATACACACCCAGAGTCGTACATCTTAGGTGACTCCAAATCTAGTCAGACTGACTGTGGACTTTAACTACCACAGGTGCCTGTTACTTGCTGTAACTCAGCTCTACCTCCATCTCTTGACTTACCGTCCTCCTTCCTGCCTTCCACTTCGTCCTTTGGTTTATGGTCCTGCTTTATTCTGGTTCCCTATGTTCTATTATACTTTTTTCTTTTTTTGTCTTTTTGAGACAGGGTCTCCCTGTAGCCCCAGCTGTCTTGGAACTCACTATGGAGACCAGGCTTGCCTTGACCATGATGCAAATTCTCCCTGTTTAATTCTGCAGCCTCCCATTCTGTTTCCATCGTGGAAGTGCTCTTGAGGTACCTCCATTCTTGTGAGAAATCTACCAAGAGGGGACATGTGAATAAAATACATCACAGTAACACCGTACATGTGATTTAGAGCCAGACAAAAACTCACTTGAAATGTGGCTTTGCACATCCCCAGTTTTGTAACTTGAGGCAAGTTATTTGATATCTGAGCACTTGGCTTTCATGCAGGTAACTGACAGCATCAGTAGTACCACAGGGATTTTGTGGAACTTAGATGAGACCGCATAGCAGTTTGTCTACAACATAACTTTATGGTATTAATAACCTCTGTTATTTGTTAAGACCTTGTGCTGGAGGAAAATACCAGAACAAGTCTTGAAGACCTACTAGCTGGGCCCCTTCTATGTTGCTGAAAATATATTCAGTTCCTTATGCTTTTATCTATGTATCCTTCCAGTTACAGTGGTCAGATAACTGATTTTGAACCCACTCAATACTGTGCCTTCTGAACTGGAGCTAATGGAAAGATTCATGTTCCCAGAGGTACCTCTTCAATCCACACATGCAAGTTTAGCCACAGTGGCTCCATTCAGAATGTCACATACCAGTGTGAGCCTTAAAGAATGTTCCCCAGTCTCGCTGCCTCTTGGTTCACAGGGTACACCGACAAGGAAAACAGAAACAAAGCAAAGGTAGGTAGCCCCACTTGGCACAGTTGATTAGCTTTAATAGGTCCTGATTATGCTGCTCATATTCCATGAAATTAAAAAGCTTACAAATGTTATGAGCCATTACCCTTCCATTTAAGAGAGCTTATGACATGTTAGCAGCATTTAATGAAATTCTTTTCAAAATGCCACTGGCTAAGTCCATGAGATTCCATGTTGAAATGCAACTTGATGAATTGTTGGGAGAAGTCTGTACTCTTACCTGCCTGTGTTCGTCATGGCTGAGGTCTTAGGAAGATTGTCATCCAATAGAGGGGGATTGTCATGTCTTACATTGTGTTTCTGTTTTAACCCCAAATTCTTCTCTATTTTCAGAAAACACTATAAATAATGGTTTGTGAATATTTGGGCTTGTGCTTACAATTGGTGTTCAAAGTAGACATTTTTATACATTGATAAGTTTACAACTTAAATCCTTTCTTTTAAGTTTTGTTTATACTTGTTGACAACTTAAAACATACCAGCCAATACTCCAAAATGGTATTGTCTGCCCTGTCTTCGATGGAGTGTGCAACATACTTTAGGAGATAAGTCTTTTTATAAGAAGACAATTAGCACATAAGCAATGAGATGATTAAATCCTAGATTTAGCAGTATTTAGTATTTATACAATAAAAGTTCAGGAAATGAAAAATACTACAGTCAGTTGAGGGGGACTTTCTTCTATTGTAGAATAGAAGAAAGATGAATAGCGAGATATAAGTTATTAAGAGACAATGAAAACGTTGTTGTTCTCGCCTAACTTTCATTAGGGGTACTGAATGGTGCTGCCCATTCACTGTGCTTGCAAATCAGCACAATAAACATCTCATTACCTTGTTGGTGATGTCTCCTACTGCTATCTGAAATCTTGCGTGTCAAGAATCTTAACAAATGCTTCATATGTATAGTCCTAGTTTGTTTCTTCATTGCTATGACAAAATACTCTGACCAATACCAACTTGGGGAGGAAAGGGTTTATTTAGCTTAAACCTCCTGGGTCACAGTTCATGAGGGAGCCCAAGAGTGGAACTCAGGGCAGGAACCTGGAGGCAGGAGCTGAAGAACAGGCCATGGAAGAACGCTGCTTACTGACTTGCTCCCCTGGCCCTTGCTCAGCCTGCTTTCTTATGCAACACAGGCCCACCTGCCCAGGGGTGGCACCACCGAAAGTGGGCTGGGCCTCTCCCACTCCACTCAACAATCAAGAAGGTGACCCACGGACATGGCCACAGGCCAGCCCATTGAAGGCAATTGCCCAGTTGAGGCTCCCTCAACCCAGGTGTGTCAAGTGACAAGTGTTTTTCTTAAATCCTCTGATGATAACACATCACGTTAGCTCTTTTTTAATGCATAAGGAGAAATGAGGAGCAAAAAATTGGGCAGTTATGCAACCTAGTGTATGGAGCAGATGGAATTCAAAACCAGGTGTGAACTAAACTGGGGCCATGTCTTCTATCTTGGTACTGATCACCTTTGAAGAGCAAGTGATACCAGGGCAGCCCCTGTATCTCCCTGGCTGGTGAACTCTTTTCAGTGATTGCATTTAGCAATTCATCACAGTGCTTGGCAACCAACAAATGTCAAATAGACGTGTAACTATATGTCAAAGAATCCCAACAGATAATGTCATTAAACCATGACCTTATTTGGGTCTTCACTATTCCATCCTGGTTTAAGTGTTCAGACTAATGTTCTTGTCAACCTTCCCAGTGAAACCTTACCCAGCCTCTTGTGGATGTTCTGCCCCATCAAAGGTGGGAACAGCCTGTTAGAACTTTGAAGGACAAAATAAGAAGCTCAGTTCAGGACTACTGATTGTCTTCTCTAAGATATTTATCGGTGTTTCAGACCTCCTTCAAAGTCTTTTCCCAGACATCTTAGGTTGATGGTTCTGAGCACTGAGGGAGAGGCATAGGTTTCACTAAAGGAGACTGAGTTACCAGTGCCGGGCTACGCATTTAGAGCCTGTGAGGGGAGGCTGGAGGATGGGTGGTTCCTTGGAGAGCCTTGTTAGGTGACTGCTTTCCTTCAGAAGCACTGTGTATATTCTTTTGGAGGTTCCTGGTCCTGGAACTGCATACCACTCCTATAGAAAGCAGGAGGGAAAGCCTACCATTTGTTGACAGGCTGCTTTACTCCACATTCTGTTCTGTAAGAACTCCTCTTGTCTTCTAGAAGCCCTCCATGATGGCTGTCTGCCATACTCAGTTCACATTTGTCCCATGAAAATTAGTCATACACCTTTGACCTGGCAAATCTGAGTCTAATGACTCCATCCAAATAAAAGCTGTTTCCTGTCTGCAGAGTCCTTTGGGTTTTTGGATGGGGCACTGTCCCAGTTTCATCCTTATTGCTGTGATTAAAATGCTGACCAAAAGCAACTTAGGGGAGGAAAGGACATGTTTGGCTTACAAATCCAGGTCAGAGTTCATCGTTTCCGGAAAGCCAAGGCAGGAAGGCAAGCAGCTAGTCCATCACATTCAGAGTCAAGGAGGGAATAAACACATCCTTACTTACTTGTTCTCACCTAGCTATGTCCTCTTCTATGTAATTCAGGAACCCCTACCATGGGAGTGATTCCACTCACAATGGGGTTGGTCTTCCTAGATCAATTAAAAATCAAGATAATCCCCCATCAAACTTGCCAAAGGCCAGCCCAATTTAGACAATCCCTCAATTGAAACACTCTTTCTGAGTGAATCTAGGTGGTCTCAAGGTGACAGGTAAAACTAACCATTCTAGACATCGAAGGTGACTTGGAAAATAAAGAGCTTACATCAGGATCTCAGACTGGATTCATGGAAGCCTGAGGGATGGATACTGGCTTTTCTTCTAAGGGTTAACTGACCAACCAGAAGGCGATGTGGTTTTTTCCTTGAACCAAGCTTTTGTGGAGCTGGTGCTTTCAGAAGGCATCTTAGTAATACATCTTTCTTCATCTTCCCAGAGACTGAGGGTGTTCTGAATAATCCATTTTCAGAAAACTGACATTGACTAGGGATAAACTAGGGCCTGGGCTAAACACACTTCCATGGGTGTTTCAGGGATCCTGCTTGGAGCACTTCATTTTAGTTTTTTTTTTTTTAACTTTATTAATTACATTAATGTATTGTGTGTGTATGTATGTGGAAGTCAGAAGGCAACTTGCAGGAATTGGTTCTCTTCATCCACCATGTAGGTCCTGGGCATTGGACTCAGGTCCTTTAAGCAGCAAACATCTTTACCTGCTGAGCCATCTTACTGGCCCCCATAAGGGCTGTTAAGATTCATTTCTATAGGACTGGATATGAAGCTTGGTGTAGAGTGTCTGTGAAACAGGTACAAGGTCCTGTTTGATATACAGCACACACACACACACACACACACACACACACACACACACATACAGATTGATACATTGCTTTATGCTTCCAAAGTTTCTGATGAAGGCTAGGATGAGCATCAAAAGTGAATGGAAATGAAAATTTCGATGAGTCAACTAGATACTTTCTTTTTAACTGTGGTTACCTAATTCATTTTCAAGTGAGTTCTAATTAAAAGACAGTTAAAAACATGATTTTGCCTCTATCCTTAGGATAATAAACACCACACATGTAATATGCATGTTATAATGATGTTATTGCTATAATTCCAATCATATTATGATAGAGAATATGCCTCTGTGTTATAATGATAGTGGCATGTATCTGTATGCTGTCAATCATTAGAGTTATAACTTCAAAAAGCTTTGTTAGGGGACTGGAGAGATGGCTCAGCAATTAAGAGCACTAGTTGCTCTTGCAGAGGTCCTGGGTTCAATTCCCAGCACTCAGATGGCAGCTAACAACTGTCCATTAACTTCAGTGCTTGGGGATCCAATGCTCTCTCCTGACCTCCTTGGGCATTGTACAACATGGGTGCACTTACATATATGCAGGCAAAGCACTCAAACACATAAAATTAAAATAATGAATATATTTTTTAAAAACAGAGGTTTGTAGGCTGGGTGTGGTGGCACATACCTTTAATTCCAGCATCTGGGCAGCAGATCTCTGAGAGATGAAGCCAGCCTGGTCTACATAGTGAGTTCCAGGCCAGCTGGGACTATAGGGAGACCCTGTCTCAAAAAGACCAAAAAAAAACGGTTTGTTAGATTCCGAAGAGTAGAGATTTTTGAAATATGAAAACAGCGGTATTCACTGGTTCTTAATTTGTAATAAACACTATCTTTTCATTCCACATTCCCCAAATCCAAGTCCTGGTTTTCAACATCTTTTTAAAATATTTATTATTTTTATTTTATGTGTACAAGTGTATTGCCTGCATGTATGTAAAACTGTGCAATGCCTGTGGAGGTCAGAAGAGGGCATTGGATCCCCTGGAACTGGAGTTACAGATGGTTATTAGCCACCATGTGGATGTTAGGATTAGAACCCAGGTCCTCTGCAAGGGCAGCCGATGCTCTTAACTGCTCAGCCACCTATTTGGCATCCTTGACATCTTTTTTTTTATTTTTAATAACTACATGATTAGAAGCTTTTCACTACAGCTTTAACATATTCAGTAACACACTCTGGAGCAACGGGACATCCCTTTCACAAGTGGGTGCAAGTTTCTAGGTTCACAGTTGAATTAATATAGTTATATATTATTGAACTCAGTATAAGCCCTGTAAGACACAAAATTGGATGAGTTTTTAACCTTTAAAAAAGATCTCCATTTCGTTTTAGAATATATTGTTCCTTGCAGAAAGACATTGTTTTTGCTACTAACACTGACGTGGTGGTACTTGCATCTCTAATCTGTATGTATCTGATTATTCCTAGTCATAATCGATTGCACTTGGATCCTTGGCGCCTGTGTATGTCTATAAAGTCATTGGCATTTTAGTTTTTAAGATGGGAGAATTGTGCAGTGGCAAAGATCAGAAATTAGAGTTGAATGTGTTTTGCTTCTTTGGATTTTGCTTTCTTTCAACACTCTTTTTTGATGACTTTCTTATCTTAGAATATATAAGGATTGGAATCATGAACTTCTTCCATACTCTGTGCCTGAACACTTCCCTCTCATGATGTTCTGAAGATATTGCCTGGGAATTACATATAGATGCAGCCCATGGACTCTATTCCCAGTGCTCAGTAATTACTCTGCCCTTGACACCTTATATAGATCAGGTACTTTGTGCTTGTAGACTTAAGTTTTTGTATTTAATTTGAATTAAGACACCTTAATTTTATCTTGTCCTGCATTGCCTGGTAGATATCACTTAAGGAAAACCTCTCTGGGCAATTTTTGGTCTGGCACTGTGATAAGTATTTAGGGACATTTGACAGCACTGAGCAGGTGCTAAAAATGATTGTTTACTCCAGGGGAAGAAGTAAGGGAAGGAACAGAAGAATGCCATCCTCATGCTTGCCCAGTTTGCAGGGTAGCCACTATCCCCTTAGTCTTTTTACAATTTCTCTGTTCCATTAATTCATCTCTAAGTAATTTGTGATTGAAGTTTAATTTGAGTTAAATTACAGATAACCACTACTGTTTCATATATTACACTCAAGGGAGGTGTGTACTGTGGAAAGTACAAAATGAATTGAAAAACCAAAACACTAGTTTGGGGCCCTTCAGAAGGGTCTTCTAGAAGCCTCTGAGGGAAGGTGCCATATGGTCCTCCTAAAATCATGACAAAAATCTTCCCCTTTCTGTGTCAGTCTCTCTCTTTAATCTTTGTGTATTGAATGGTCTTTCTGAAAGACTTAGAGAAAAGGGAAGAGGTACCTTATGGATTTGTCAATATTATGTCTCCTTTATGTGAATTCTAACTCCTGTATATTTTAAAAAATAAATTTCATATGAAAAGAAACAAAAGATGTCATCACAGTCTTTGAGACCAGATGCATCAGGAGCAAATTGTTGAACCTGTCTAAGCTGTGTTGTTCACAATCATAAAAGGAGACTATGAGCCACAGGGTTGAAACCTGGGCACATCATGCAGAACCCTCAGTGAACAGTCTACTTTCTGTTTTACAGGCACAGCATTCTCAAAATACAAACTAGTTCCAATTCCATCTTTAAGAAAGAAAACTGGTTTTGCATGCTTTCTAATTTGTCCAAGGCTTCAGAGATGGTTAGGACTTTTGCTCTAAACACCTTGACTCCAGAGTCTACATTCTTGAGCGTGATATTATAGTGTTAAATTATTTCAAGTTTGATATGACTAGAAACAATAAATGCTATGGAAAGAAATACCATTAACAAAGCACCTCTCATAGCCCCCATCACAGCTAGGCATTCCCATGAAAGGGAGGAGTCAAGGATGATTCTAGAATTTGTTCTGAACTGCTTTTAAGAAAAAGTATGTGATCTTGCCTAGGGCATAAACTGAGTTCTTGGGATGGATAGGAAGAGATTAAATCTTAAGGAAAATTGGATAGAACAGTTAACGAGACCCAAACGATGTCAGGTAGTATGTCAATCTTGTATGTATGAGTTGGTCTTCTATTGTATAGCATTCTCATATAGTAAAAGCCTTGGTGTAGACATTTTATGTATGAGGAAAACATTTAGAAAAGTTTATTAAGTCACTAAAGGTCATAGAGTTGGCTAATTCAGGACCAGAAGTTAGTGCTTACATATTATTATTATGTATATGTGATCTTAGAGTACATGTGTGGTATGCTTGCCCACATGAGTCCTTGTAGAGAACAGAGGTGAGTTCAAGTGTCTTTCCTCTGTCACTCTACTTTTTTTTGAGATAGGGTCTCGTACTGAACCTGGATCTTAACTGTTTCTACTTACCTGGCTGGCCAGCTGTCTCTGCTCACTCAAAAGAGTGTGATTATAGGCGTGGATTGCCACTGTCATACCCAACTTTTACGTGGGTGCCAGGGATCTGAACTCTGGCCCTCATGCTTACATGACAAGCACTTCACCTCTTAAGCCATCTCCCCATCTCCCCATCTCCATCATGCTGTTCCATGAAAAGTGACTAGCATCTGTTGACTATTCATTATAATGGTTCAATAAGTTTAAATTGTCAGTTTTAACATTTTTATTAAAATACCTAGGATTTAGAAGACCAGTGAACCTTCAAAGTAGTCTATTTCAAGATAGACTGACCAAAACAATAAAAAGACAAATTGGCAGAATTTGAGGGAAAAAAAATGTATTTGCATACCACTTACATGGAAGGCCTCCCTTGCCATCTGTGGTGATTTGAATGAAAATGTCCCCCATAGGCTCCAAATGTTTGGACATTTTGTCCCCAGATGGTGGCGCTGTTTGGGGAGGTTTTAGAAGGTGTGGCTATCCTGGAGGAAGCACATCACTGGGGGTGGGCTTACAGAGTTCTTAAGCCTTGCCAGATCTCTAGTCGCTCTCCTGCTTCCTATGCCTGTGTGATGATGTGAGAGCTTAGCTTCTGCTACTCCTGCTCCAGCCACCATGCCTCCCTGCCATGATGGACTGTAAT
>NW_008348685.1:495035-544750 GCF_000622305.1 Nannospalax galili | reverse complement strand
TAGATGCCTGGAAGAAAGTAGTGCTGAGAACAATGTAGTTCCAGAGGGAAATAAGGACTTAAGCAGCAATTGGGATATTTTGGCAAAGAGTATGACTGAAGTCTGCCCACAGCCAAAAAGCTTACCTGAGGCTAAATTGAAAAGCCATGGACTAATTTCTCTAGCAGAACAACATAACATAGAAATGGTGGCATGGCTGTTAATGGTGAATATTATACTCATTTACAATAAAAAAGAGAAAATGGGGCAGAAAGAAATACAGAACATACAGGATGGATTGAAAAAGAGCACTAGGAAGATTAATGGAGGCTTGGCATGTGATGGAGAAGATCCCCTGGATAAGGAGATTAAAGTGATTAGCAAGATTAAAGTGATTAAGGAGGGGCCAAGAGATTAGGACTTAAACAATGGAGAGAGTGCCTCCAGGGCAAGACCATACCCAGTTAAGCCTCCATCTTGTGAAAGGAAAATGCTGCAGGGTCCACTGAAGAGAAAAGCTTCTAAAATGGATAAAGCAGGGTGGAGTCCATCCCAAACTTACAGTCAAACTTAGCATTGTCGTTCACATGGTGGTGGCTTTAGAGGCATGAAAGATTCAAGAGTGAAGGGGTCATCATTTCTTCCTCCGAGGTTTCAGAGAGCCTCGGAGGCCAGGGAGTGTGCAGCAGGGGTTCTCCTGCCTAGAGAAGGCCCTGATAGACCATTGTGTGAAGCTGTGAAGGTGAAGCCTGGTTGGCAGTGGAGACCCCAAGAAGTTCGTGATGCCAGAGCTGTGAGGCATCTGCCAAGAAGACCTGCATATGGGGAGTGGCACCAGCACAGGAGAGAGATGTGTGTTGCACACAGCAAAGCTGGAGAGGCTGAGCCATCTAAGCCTTTTGGAAGTAAAGCCCCAGAAGTTGGATGTGGAGCTATTGGTTCCACTGTATGTTGGGAGTATGTAATTTGTCTTTTGGTTTTATAGAGGCTTACAGTTAAGATATTTACCTGAGTCTCAGAATAGACCTTGGACTGTGGACTTTAGAATAGTATTGAGACTGATAATGACTATGGGGACTTTTAAAGTTGGATTAAATGCATTTTGCATTTTATATGTTCATGATCCTATGGGGGCCAGGGGGTGGAATGTGGTGGTTTGAAGGAAAATGTCTGCCATAGGCTCCAAGTGTTTGGACATTTTGTCCCCAGATGATGGAGCGGTTTTGGGAGGTTTTAGAAGGTGTGGCTATCCTGGAGGAAGCATGTCACTTGGGGTGGGCTTAGAGAGTTCTTAAGCTTTGCCAGATCTCCAGTTGTTCTCTTGCTTCCTGTGCCTGATGATGTGAGAGCTTAGCTTCTGCTGCTCCTGCTCCAGCCACCTCCAGGCACCATGCCTCCCTGCCATGACGGACTGTAATTCCCCTGGAACCGTAAGCTCAAATAAACTCTTCCTTCAACAAATTGCTTGGGTCAGTATTTCTATCACTGCCACAGAAAAGTGACTAATACACCATCCCAGCTTATAGTCAAATTGCTGAAATGACTACTGGACCACTCACTTCAATTTAAAATTAAGTACAAGTCATATTAAGAGATGACAGTAGGGGCTGGAGAAATGGCTCAGCATTTAAGAGCACTGGCTGCTCTTACCAAGGACCCAGATTCCATTCCCAGCGCCCACATGATGGCTAACAATTGTATCTCCAGTTCCAGGAGAATCTGATACCCTTTTCTGACCTCTGCAGGCATTGCACCACAAAGGTGCAGCTATATTCGTGCAGGCAATGCATTTATACACATAAGATATAAATAAATAATTTTTTTAAAAAAGATGCCAGTATAAGTGGTTCCGAGATCCATTTCCTAATAGCACTGGAGAGATTGAAAAGGAGTTCACCACGTGCTCAGCAAGCCAAGGGATTACATTTGTATTTAGAAAGAGGCTTCTGTTGTGCTTGGCTTTGTATATGTTTCTTTATACCATGCTCTTGGGCAGACAATTCTGAGTCTTACCCACTTGGAGTTGGAGCATGCCTAGGGCAAGGCATTTCATATAAACTATATGGAAAAGAAGTAACTGGAACTCTAGAGATGGGGCTACAAACTGTAACACAGCAGATCCCATTTGGAGTGTGGATGGGGGGCGGGGTGTGTGTGTGTGTGTGTGTGTGTTTGTGTGTGTGTATAAGTATATCTCTAAGAGTGTCTGTATGTATCTGTGTGTATCTGTGTATATGCATGCTTATGTATATGTATATGTCTATGTCTCTGTTTATGTTAGGAGGAAGCAGAAGATTGTAACTTGAAATTTTTAATTTAGGCCAAATACACTGTTCTTCAAATTTATATTACCTCCCCGACTCCATTTTACCAATATTTCACCTACTTACAATAACTAATGCCATGCTCCACAAAGCAGCTTGGTTTGCATTGGTGCTGTTTAATATAGTTTCTTTGAATTCTGCATCTACATGCAAGAATTTATCAAAATGATTTATCTACGTCATGTACATGCAACCTGACTTACTAGAATGAGCTTGTGCAAGTACAACCAGTTTTCTGAAAAAAATTAAGTTCTCTTTCATATGTCTGGCAGATATTACAAATATTAACTCATTTAATGTTCCTAGAAACTCAGGGAAGCTGGCGTTATCATCATGTCTATATTGTAAGTAAACTGACAAGGGAAGTGAGCCCCAGAGAGTAATGAACCTCAGAGAGATGGACTAGCCTGTCTGAAAGCTAATCAGATAACAGCCTGCATTCCCACTTGGGCAGTGGGACCAGAGAGGAAATCTTAGGTTATGCTTTGTTGCCTTGTAACACAGTGGCTCAAAGCAAAGAGTTGTCTAGAGTATCACAGTGAATCAGAGGTGACCGCAGCAAGAATTCCTAAACAGAGGAGCTGATTCCTCATCCTCTAGTCTTCTGAGAATGGAATCTGCAGACCAAATCACCTGTGTATAGAGTCAGGTGGAAAGAGGCCGAGTATGTGGACAAAACAACATGACGGTAATATCCATTCTAAAGTCAAAGAAGGTGCTGATTCGGAGAAAGGTCCTAAGGCAGAATCAGCTCTGCGAGCTATGGTTGTCAACTCTTAGCCTGTTCTGAGCTGCTGGGTTTTTCAAGATCATGTGAATCCAGGTCCTTTTTCCTATAGCAAAGCAAGATTCCTGAATTGTAATACTCGCTCTCAGGCTTTGTTAACATGCTGTCATTAAGGATGACAGATGCTCTTAGAAACATTCTAAATGCTCTTGATTTAGAATTGCAGCATCTTTTCCCTGGACAAGTCACTAATGCACCTAGAGTTACCGTACCCCTCTTTGCAAACCAGAGATAATAATCACACCTGATGGGTTTGTTGAGATGCAGTGAAATGAGAAGCTGGGCTAAGTGTTAGACATAGAGTGTTTCACCTCTACCTCCAAGGAGACTCAGAGCCCTCTGTTGGTTCCATGAGCCTATGATGCAGAAACCCCCTTGATGGTTTCACTTTTAGATCAAAAGTCAAAGAAGTGTCTAAAGAAGAGGTAATTCTTCTGTGATTCTGAACTTTCCCTCAGACTCTGGTAGGCTGTGTGGAGTCACTCCAAAGAGTAGACTATCACAACTTCTCCCACAGTTCCGTGATTAAAGGATTTGAGAGATTAACAACACCTTCAGGAAATCACTCTGAGAACTCAGTAGGGTAGATTCTAGGGAATAAGGATTTTCTGAATCAAATCCCATCTCTGAAAAGTAAGATATATGAATGCACACGTAGAAGCAGACTGGGGGCTCATTTCACACTGAAGCGTTGATACCCAGTCCAAATGATATTAGCAAGAGCAGCGGAGGAGGCAGCAAACCGTGACAGTCTATTATTCTGGTAGCAGTCAAGAGCTTGGATTGCAGAAGGCTGATCCAGTGCTCTGTTCTCTGAATGCCAGTGGCAACTTCTGCAGGTCTCCCAACATACTTTGACATTAGTTTACTTCTTAATTAAATAAGGAGATTATTCAAGAACTGTCAGATTGTAAACACTGAAAATTGCTTAGTCAGAAAATCCTAAATATGCAATTTTGCCAAATTTGAGAATTACTGTCAGAATCATCCCCAGTCACCAGGCCCAGTTGATCCTATCCTACCACAAGTAATTTTGGCTAAATTGAAGTGGATTGCTGAGTGCTGTCCTGGGAGCATGGAAGAATGATCACCGGGGGCAGTACCACAACATCAGAATGGAATCTTGCCAGTTACAAATTTTCCAGGCCTCAAACTTTCCAAGGAGGCCTGGGACAAAACACCAGGCTCTGCAGCTCTTCCAGAGTTTGGTATTGGTATCTTTCAGGTATTGTTGCCAAACATTTAATTCTCTGAAAGTCTGGAACATCTGGATGTGAGTGGTGGTTTTTCTCATGTCTCTGTTTCTCAGTCCAAGCCTTCCACATAATTCTAGGATTTCTAGAAGGCTCCAGCATTGAGGGAAGGAGGGTGAGTGGTCAGAAGAGATACTTCCTGAAGAGATATTTTCTGAATTAGAACGATTCTCTCTGGATGGAGAAAGGACAGCATTAAAGGAAGGAAAGTTTAGACAGGGACAGGGAAAAAAACAAAAGGCCTCCGGAGAACAGAGAACAAGAAGTAAAGAAGGAGGTTTGTTCTGTGTTAAATAAAAATGTCAGTGCAGCCCCAGCAGGGGACCTCACAGGCAGTTGTCATCAGAATGTTGAAGCTGGGGGATTTCCAGTGAATCCAGGCACTCCCTCCACCCCCCCCCAAGGTTACCACATTCTACTTTTTTCCGCCCATGAACACATTTGAGCTTTGCTTCTAAATATGAGACAAGAGCAATAGTGATGTGTTGACCTCCGTAAATGGACTAGCAAAACAAAACAAAAATGGAAGTCAAGATGATTCCACCTTTGGCCGAGAAGGCAGGGGGTAGCTTTTTAAAAAGAAAAAGGAAAAAAAACCAAAACTGTTAGTCATAAACTCAAGCATTGGGATGTGGTCAGGAATTAACAGAGCAGGGACAGGGGAGATGATTCAGTGGGCTAAGCACTTGTTGCATAAGCAGTGAAGCTGAGTTCGAATCCACAATACCCCTAGAAAAAGCCTGGTGTAGTGGTATTGTCTCTAACTACAGCACTGAAGGTGATGGGAGACAGGCAGAATCTAACCAGCCAGTCTAGTCAGAGCATCAAGTTCCAGGTTTAGTGAGGGACCCTGTCTCAAAGCCTGGTCTACATAATAAAATAAAATAAAATAAAATAAAATAAAATAAAATAAAAAAATAAAATAGATAGAAGGCAATAGAGAATTACAACCATAAGTCAACCTCCGGCTTCCACATGTTTACTTGCAACTGTACACACACACACACACTCACAGGCACATACTTCAACATCCATGCACATACCACAGATAGAGAAATTGATAGAATAACTGCTACTGTTTAGCTCTGTGGGCTTTAATATGCACACATGCAAACCTAACAATAATTACAATATTATTAGTAACTACAATTATTGAAAATATTAGCTGGCTCACACACTTTCTTACTCCTAACAAGGAATCGGAGAGAGATATCAATAGCCTCATTTTTCAGAAAATAAAGCAACATCTCATCAAGGTGGACTTGTCAGAAGTCACAGCTAACAAATGGAACAGTCCAAGCAGTCTTCTGACTGGATGACCGACCTGTTCAAATGCTAGCTGGCCTTGTCTCCTATGTCATGGGAATTTCTCTAACTTTTCAGTAAAGAAGTTGGGCCAGACAGCTTTATAAATCTCTCCTAGCTTTACTACTCCATTATTCAAGGTAGTTTTTTTTCTTTTTGAGTGTTTTTTATGCTGTGAAATGAAGTACTTTGTAATCAGAAAGGCTTCTGTGTATTTTAATATAAAAGGGCAGTACATTAAGCCTACCCATAAGCAAATAATGTCAACAAGCAAAATGGTCATTTCTGTTGCTACAGTGAAAAGGGGGTGCAGTAGGAATCAGGACTGGCCATGGAGTCAACAGCTCAGGTTCCAGCTCACTTTCTACCTCAGCTCTCCTGGCTGTGACCAGTATACCAAGCCTCGCCCAGGCCTCAATTTTGTTACCTCGGAATGAGACTCACACATGCCTGCTTGTCACAAGGGATTTGGAAATGGAAGAATGAGCCTGTCTAAGGGAAAACTTGTCTCGGGAATGTTCAAATAAGTCTGAGAATGAAGGGTGAATGTGACAAACACAGTGGGGGTGAGGACACATAGTAGGAAGCCTGGCTTCAGCTCCTGGGCTGATCAGCCCATGTGCCATGGGGGTGTCAGTAGCTTTTTTTGAAAAATGTAAGCACTAGTCTAGATTAGCATTTCTGAAGCTGTCAGTCATGACTAAATGTCCCTTTTAAATGCTGGAGAGACACACATTTGAAAATCACAGAGTATTCAGTCTCCAGATACCAGCATTAGCGTATCCAGAGATGTTCTACAGTAAAGAAACATACTTAGCTTTATTTAATTCATTTATCAAATGAAGAGGATATCTCCTGAGACACATTTGGGAAATTCAAGTTTAGACAGTATGGTTCTCTGAGGAACCATAAATAGATAGTGTTACGTTGATGGCAGGGATCATTTTTCTCATACTGTTCTGTTGCCATCCACTCCCATGGGGGTCGATTTACCTTCTTAAGTTAAAAGGCTTTAGCAGGCACGTGTGCGAGCACATGTGTTTCATCAGTAAGCACTGTGAACACCATTGTGCCTGCTGTTAGGATAGCATCTGTGCTGGATAGCTTTAGTGTCAACTTGACACACCTGGGTTGAGGGAGTCTCAATCGGGAAATTGCCTCTATTGGACTGGCCTGTGGCCATGTCTGAAGGGCATCTTCTTGATGAGTGATGTGGGAGGGCCCAGCCCACTGTGGGTGGTGCCACCCCTGGGCAGGTGGGCCTGTGTTGCATAAGAAAGCAGGCTGAGCAGGGGCCAAGGGAGCAAGCCAGTAAGCAGCGTTCCTCCATGGCCTGTGCTCCAGCTCCTGCCTCCAGGTTCCTGCCCTGAGTTCCTACCTTGGGCTCCCTGATGAACTGCGTGCGACCTGGGAGATGTAAGACAAATAAACCCTTTCCTCCCCAAGTTGGTACTGGTCAGAGTGTTTTGTCACAGCAATGAAGAACAAACTAAGACAGCATCCATGGACAGTGGAGTTAATATAGAAAATGTATTTCTTAAATTTCTATGTATCAAAGAAATCCTAACTCAGTGATTTTTTTTTTTTAGGAGTATCTTTATGAGACTGAAGGGAAGAGATGGCTTGATGGTTGAGAGGTGAGTGGCTAGCTGCTCTCCTCTCTTGTGATTTCCAGTTCCCATATCTGGCTGCTTACAACCACCTGTAACTCCGGCTCCTGGGATCCTATGCTGCCTTCTGGCCTCCAAGGGCCCCTGTACTCATAGGCACAGACCCACACAGATATGTCATTTTAAAGTAACAAATTTTAAAAATATTTTCATTTTTATGTGTATGAGTAGTATTGCCTCCATGTATACAAGTGCACGTTGTCATGCAATGCCCTTGGAGGTTAGAAGCGAGTGTTGGATTCCCCTCGAACTGGAGTTATAGATGGTTGTTAGCCTCCATGTTGGTACTGCGAATCAAACCCAGGTCCTCTGCAAAAACAGCCAGTGCTCTTAACTGCTCAACCATCTCTCCAGCTCCTTAAAATAATAACAATAAGTTTTTAAAAGGATTATTTTTGTTGCATTGAATCATTTATGGCCCAAATTCTGTCCAAAATGAAGATGGAAATCAAAATGAGTTGACAGGATTAGAGAAAATCTTATGGAATAAATGACTACTTTCCTAGATTATGAAAATGTGTTAAATCTCATTTAAAATCTGTTAAATCTGAATAGTATGGAACGAATGGGAATGGAAGCAGAGTTTGAAGGGCAGATGACTTCTTACAGTAGAGCCCAACAGCCACAGAAGCTACTGAGCAAAAGCATAGGGTGAGGGAAGAGAGTTGCAGGAAAGAGAGAAGTATGAAGAAGATCAGGAGGACACCTTGATGCAACTCAGCAAACGTAACTGTGTAGAGCTAGGTGTTGACATATAAGGGGAAATGCATTGCATTTCAAATAAGAAAAATTATATTTGTGCCCCAGTTCTTTCCATTAAAATTGTCTGCCCGTATAAATGTTAGATGACTAATTATTTAAAAATAGTTCTCTTCAGTTTTGGCAACCCTTTCCTTAGATACCCAGTTCCCTCTAGAGAGACAGTTACATCAATAATGTCATCTTTGTCTTTCCAAAACACCTTGTAAGCTTGGCACAATTAACATTTAAGTCTAGATAACTCTGTTGTGAGGACTGTTCTGTGCCTTGTATTTGGCACTATCCCCAACCTCTACTCACTTGATTACCAGAGAATCCCCAGAGTTATGGCAGCAAAAATATTCTAGACTTTCCCTGGTACCCCTGAGCAGACACATATTATGCTGATTGAAAAAATGCTATTCAAAGTCAGGTCTGATGGGCACAGACCTGTAATCTCAGCTACTAGTAGGCAAAGCATGACGATCTCAAGTTCAAGTCCTGCCTGGACTACAAAGTTGAAGAACAGCCTGGGCAACTTAGGGAGATCCTGTCTCAAAAATATAAAAATTATAAAAGATCTGGGTTAAGGCTTAGTGATAGAGTGCTTGCTTAGCATGTGGGAGGTTCTAGGCTAAATACCCAGTATCGCACATGCACAAAATAGAAGAAAAGGGGGTGAGGAGAGGAACGAAGAGAAAAACCACTGCTCCAGGAGTATTTTGTAAATTAAAAATCACTGTGCCAATAGTTGGAGTCAATGGCTTATAGGACCAGGCCTGTGTAATGGGAAGAAGACTTAAGTATATATCAAATAGGAAACTTTGGGTGCAGACATCACATCTTGAGGGTTAACTGGCTTGAGGAATATGTAAGCCTGTGGCTAACAGCCTCATCATCAACTCAGACTCATCCTGGGCATTCAGCCTGTCAGCCTTATCATAGGTCTAATTTCCTTCAAGGTTATAGGGTGTCTACTGGTGACCAGTATAGCTTGGTGATCCGTGTGTGCACCCAAAGCTAGAAAAACAGCCTAAGTAAAGAAGGTGGAGAAAGTTCCAGAAATCCTCTTTTCTTTCATTACTGGTTCAAACTGACAGCTCCTGACTCCACTCTTTCACTGATGAGATAAATGCACTGTGTAGACTGGAGTTGAACATCCCCAGACCAGTCTTCATGAGGAAAACCTAATCAGACTTGTGCAGAGTATAGTGAGTTTAGTGGGGATACCTTGCCCATTGAACCAGTCACCATTCAGATAGATTGTGCTTTGGTGATGAAAACACTAATTGGATCCAAGTTGGTTCATAAGAAAATAAAAATACCTGAAAAGAATTTTCTGAGCAAGAACATGGAGAAAAAAGTACATGAGGGTTTAATAAAACATATCCTTGGAGGAAAATGAATATTGATAAAGCTGTGGTTTGAAACCTTTAGTCTCTGTTCAAGACAGAAGTGAGCAAACCCCTATGTGAGTATATGATCTTGGATAAGTTATTTATCTCCCTGGACCACTTTTCTTATCTGTGTAATTGGAAAAATTAAAAGTTCTTATAATACTGGTGGGATGCCAAAATGAGACAGCGCATGCAGGAAACTGAGGTGCATAAGGGGCCGAGAAGACTTAATGCACAGTCACTGGTGATGAGACTGAGGACTCAATTTTAAGCTTGGAGAGATGAAAGGGCGTAGCAAATGGAAGGAGGAGATGGCCTTGAGAAGAGAGGGCCCAAGCAGGCCTCTGATCTTGCTGAAAGAGATTCTTGTTCATAGCCTCCTTAAAGACCATGAAAAACATCTCCAATATTGTTTCTCCAGGTAAATATCATAGCTCTGTAAAATTTGTTGATGTGTAGACATTACCAACTCAGATACCAAACAATTTAGATCATTTTTGTCAGCTTCTTATTCTCTTCCTTGTGGAACTAGGTAACATTCAATCATTTAAAATTCAAGAATGGAAAGGAAAATCAACCCAAATCTAGGGACTGGATCTGATGTTTTTCAAACACTTTAATAGTAGATGTTCATTTAAATATGTTGTCTTGCTCAAGATACGATATCAGCTTTGACCATAGATCAGTACCAAAGAAAGCATCTGTTCTATGGGATTCTTCCTTTAATAAGAGATGGAGTATTTCTATCAGCAAAGTAAGGTGAGCTTAGGTTGCCAGCCTGGATATAAATGTAGTGAATTTTACAGCCCTGGACTCTATAAACCTAACAGTGATATTCTGTTTAACATAGTTAGCCACTAATAATTATCATGTCATGAAACATACATTTCTTGAGCATCTATAAAACACCGAGCATGGGCATCACTTGGTGCCAATACAGGGAGTCTGAGGTCGGCTAAAGAAAAGGGACCTCAAAGGACTTGCACTTACTGGCCATGTGTTCTGTTCCAGTAAATGGGCAAGAGACTGCCTATGCCACATTGAAATATGTGTGTTATTCTATCCAGTTTACTTTGCTTTCTTGTTCCATGAGGCATTTTCACTATTAATTGTGGCATCATTTTTTTCCTGATTACTTGATCTTAGGTCCTTCATTTAGATGCTAAATATTCATCAAAAGCCTTTTAGACTCTTGGCTTTCTGTGTCATTTGCAGAAATCATAGTGCTGACAGACAATGGAACTAAAATTCTAGTTCATGTCCATCTAACTATGCTGTCTAAACCCTTTCTATTTAATGACCTTGCTTCAAAGGTGAACTGAAAAGTAGTTACTGCTACCAGGAGATCCAATATCATTGATGAACAAATCAGTATGTTGGGGAATCGAAATCATTGGTGAACAAAAATTGAATAGAGATAACCATTATCATCATGAGAACTATGCCTCAAATCATTGAATCCTATCACCAACCAGGTATAAGCCCATTCCATCTTCATAAGAAGCCCCATGAGTACCATTATTACACTGACTTCACAGATGTGGGAGGCAGAAAACATGGCTGAACTCTGATGCGCAGTCAGAGAGAGGTAAACCCTGGATCTCAGGAAGTCCTTCTTAGAGCTCGTATTCAGTGTACTATCTCCAACAGTTCACCACAAGCTTTCAAGTGGCACAGATTCCCTAAGAAAGATGTGGGAGATTGGTTCTAGGAACTTCTACAGGTACCAAAATCCTTAGAGACTAAAGTCCCTTATGTACATTGATACAGTGTCTACATATAATCTATGTATCCCTCAATATTCATGGTTTTTCTTTTTCCTTTTTAACAGTTTTAGAATTTCACACATGCATATAATGTGCTTTGGTCAAATCTACCCGTCTTCCCTCCGTTCCAGTTCCTCCCCTAGTCCCACCCCACTACTTTTCCCTCCAAAATTCATGTATTGTTTATTTGTTGTTTGTTTTAAACACATTGAGTCCACTTAGTGCTGCTTGTATGTACGTGGATAAAGGACCATCTACTGGAGCTTGGGTAGACATTCAGGGACAACATCCCTCATCTCCTCAGCAAGGGGTAGGATATCATGAGTACCACCTCCCATCCATGCTGGGATTTTGTCTGGAGTCATCTTGTACATATCTCATGCAGGCAATTGTAAGTGATCTTTAAGCCATTGCTATCCTGTACTGTCGTAAGAAATGATGAGAACATGTACGTGCTCATTCTCAATGTGACTTTTGAATATATTTTCTATCCATGGTTGGGTGAATCTGAGAATACAGACCTTGAAGGCATAGAGGACTGATAGCACAGATAAGGTTATTTCTTCTCTGAGGCAATGAGTAAAGCCTTGGAAGAGGAAGTGGGGTTTGATCCCCTGAGGGTGCAAGGAGATTTTGGTTGGGCAGAAATGGAGAAATGGGCTTTTCATGCTAAGTGATTTCCAGCAGTGAGGAGACAAGGAAAAGATGTGTGTGGGTGCCTGTATGGGGTCATCATGTGCTACATGCTGTGTGATGAACTCTAGGCTGGCTTTTCACCCTGTCTAGCCCCTGGTCTCACTTCTGCTGGTGCTGTGACATACCAGTGCTGTGGGAGAGCTGACTTTATGACCATTGATTTATCTTCACGTTCCCTCCATCTTCAGATACATTACCGAGTGCTCTGTTGCCACAGTCAGTGAAGGGAGGTTTATGACTCAATTTTATTCCTTGGCTTGTGCAGACAACTGGCTCCCATTGCAGAGGAGTCATGTGAAATAAAACATCATTATTAGGGACCCTCTCCTGGTGCTCTCTCTCTTGGCTGATGATTGCCTGTGATTTAAGTTTCAAGCTAGGACCTGCTTTGGGAACTTTTTTTCAGAGGTCAAATTTTAGTGATTAGAACTTTCAGAATTGATGGCATATAGCTTTTTAAATGAGATAGTGAAGGGCTCAGCGGGTGCTCTCTGCACGAAGATGATGATGGGATGGTCACTTTTTTCAAGAGGGTCAGCGTCTTCTATAGTATACATGTCTCTCTACTCCCTTGCTATCTTGTCCTTCCAGTATACGAACGTCCCATTCTTCATACCCAAACAGGAACCTATTACCAAATGTTTTCTAACCCTGTCTCCACAGTTACCCCATCAATTCTTTGTCTCTGTCAGTTCTTTAGCCTATCAGTTCTTAGCCCCATCCTTCCAACAACATAAACCCTTTCCTCATAGGGACTTTTACACTTACTATTCTTCCTACCTGAGAGGTTTTAAGATAAGTTACTCCCTCATATCATTCCTTCCCTTTATCCAAATCTCTGCCAGTGTGTGAATGGAAAAGTGCGGGTAATAAAATGACGAAAAGAGGAGGGAAACTATACGTGACGTTCCTTTCCTCCACGTTTGTTAGTTTGTCCTGTCATGGTGATGTCCATTCTAGTGAGAGCCCTCATGTCATGGTAGTCTCACATGGTTGCCCTCAGTTCTTCTTTTTCTTAGCCTTTTTGACTTATTTATTTTTATGTGTATAAGTGTTATGCCTTCATGTATGTAAGTGCACCCATGTTGCGCAGTTCCCGAGAAGGCCAGAAGAGGGCGGTGGATTCCCTGGAACTGGAATTAAGGACAGTTGTCAGGCACTTTGTGGTTGCTGGTTATTGAACCTGAGTCCTTTGCAAGAGTAGCCACTGCTTAACCACTGAGCCATCTCTTCAGTCCCTGCCCTCAGTTCTTGCTAGACATAAACACTGGTTCTTGGTCTAGTCCTCAAATGGATAGTACCAGGGAACTTATTCACGGGATGGTAACCTGTGATTTCAGAGCCATTTTGAGAGGGAAATCCCCGGTTCCTAACCTTCATCACCCATGTCTGCTCACATGCTTTTCTTCTGTCTTCACCAGCTTTCTCTTGTTCTTTAACGGATAGTACCAGGGAACTTATTCACGGGATGGTAACCTGTGATTTCAGAGCCGTTTTGAGAGGGAAATCCCAGGTTCCTAAACTTCATCACCCATGTCTGCTCACATATGCTTTTCTTCTGTCTTCACCAGCTTTCTCTTGTTCTTTAAAGGCTTGGCAAAGATGTCATCTCCACCACAAAGCCTCTCGTGACCAACCTGAATAAAGTGGTTCCTGTTTCTTTCCTCTCGTCCTCATCACTCACGTATGGGTTTTTTTTACTCGAAGGTATCAGCTCCCCACAGCCTGCCATTTCCCATAGGAGGGACTTCACGTATGGAGAGTCAACCCCACAGCCCCTGCCACACACACAAATGCATGTTCTCTCTAGGCCCCACTCTCCTGATAAGCTCAGGGTGAGGGCCTCTAGGGCAAGATGCACACAGGTTTTCTTTTGATGACTAAGTCAAGTAGACTGACTCAGTCTGCCTAGAATATTATAGAAGAGAAAGTGTGTAATTGTCTATGAACCCCACGGAGTGAATGGTGAGACAGGCTCCCTGGAAGCACAGCTCCAGGCACGGCGGGGCCTGGCAGTTCCATGACTTCTGTTTGCCATTTCTTCCGTAGCAGAATTAGCATCTCTATTTTCTTTTGATGACTAAGTCAAGTAGACTGACTCAGTCTGCCTAGAATATTATAGAAGAGAAAGTGTGTAATTGTCTATGAACCCCACGGAGTGAATGGTGAGACAGGCTCCCTGGAAGCACAGCTCCAGGCACGGCGGGGCCTGGCAGTTCCATGACTTCTGTTTGCCATTTCTTCCGTAGCAGAATTAGCATCTCTATTTTTCTTCCCCAATAATTCATGAGAGGCATACTAACATTCGTTATTTATCTTTTACTAGAGCTGCGTTGAGGCAGGAGCTTTCCTTGTCGCCATCTCTAGGAGGATTCGTCCAAAACAGTAAATGAATTTTGAGTCCCTGTGAGTGAAGGAAAACCTACACTCTATAAGACTAAGGATGAGATCATTAGAAAACAATAACTTCCTGTGGGCATCTCCTGTGGGCATCCTAGGGCCCCTCACCTCTTATTTCTCTCAATAACAATGATGTTGTTAATAATAGTACAGTGTAGGTAGCATGGGGTCTTTGGTAATAAGGTACTGTCATCTGTTTGGATCATAGCACCACCAAATAGTTTTAGATTTTTTTAATTCAGAATCATCTTTCATCCATGGATTCAAACACTTCCCAAACAAGGTTTTTATTGGCAGATTGCACTTTGAAAGGCACCCAGTTACGTAGGTGTATTTCTCATTTTGATGTTCTGAAGTCATAGGCCACACTATGGCTAAGGTTCCTGATTATGTATTTTTGAGAATTATCCCAAGTCCATCATATTATCACTTAAAATGTACCTTGGAAAAATACACTTAAATGTTTTTAGTACATGTATTACGTGGTGCAACAGCCACCAGCCAATTCCAGAAAATTACCAGAACTCCCAAAATGAATTGTGTACAACCGCAGTCACTGTGCAGCCTCTCCACCCAAACTCTGACAACCCCAATCTGCTCTCTGCCTTTATGGACCTATTCAGGACATTTCATAAGAAATAATTGCACAATGCAGGGCTTTGTTAAAGCCTGGTGTCTTCAAAGTTCTTCTATACTACAGCCTGTGCCAGTGCCTCATTGCTTAGTATGGCTGAATTATCTCAATATTTGAACACATAATATCACATCGTGCTGCTCATAGTCATAGATATTTGACTTGTTCCTACGTTAGAGCTGTTGTGAATGAGGCTGCAGTAAACGTCAGTGTACGTGCTTTTGCTTTAGAGTACTTTAAATTGTCTTGATTGTATACCTGTGCAGTACATTTGCTATCTGATAGTTGAATTTTTTAAGGTTTATGTTATTTTTAATTATGTGCAGACATGTTTGTCTATGTGTGATTTTGTACACATGAGTGCAGGTGCCAGTGGAAGCCACAGAGAATGTTGGATCTTCTGTAGCTAGAATTACATGAGGTTGTGAGTTTCCCAGTGTGAATGCTAGGAACCAAACATGGGTCCAACCAAATAAGGTGTTCTTAACCACAGAGCCATCATCTTTCCAGTCACTGTGGTTAAGTATTTAAGGAAACAAAGAAGGGTCTTCCACAGTAGCTGCATCCCTTCATGTCCCCACAACAGGATAGAAGATTTCCAATTTCTCGATGATCTTGAAGTACTGTCACAATGTAATGTCTAAATTTCTGTAGTGGCCAATGATGCTAATAGTAGATATCCTCTCATGGATTTAGTCACCATTTGTGTGTATTTTAGAGACTGTTTATTTGCCCACTATTAAACTGGCTATTTGTCATTGTATTATTCAGTTTCCAGAGTCCTAAAAGTATTTTTACTCTAGCTATTTATTAGACAAATGATTTGCTCTTATTTTCTGCCATTCTGTGGATTGTCTGTTTACTTTCTTGGCAGTGCCCTTTGTCAAGCAAAAGTTTATATTTATTTTGTTCATTAATTTAATTTTGAGACTGAAAAATGATCTCATGTAGTCCAGGCTGACCTGTAAACTACTTATGCAGCTGAGGATGACCCAGAACTTTTGATCTTCCCCCTCTCACATCCCTCCAAGAGCTAGGATTACGAACATGTACCACCACACAGTTGTAGCAAATATTTTATGTTACTGCAGTCAGTAGGACTCGCCTACTTTTCCTTTGATCGATTGTGACTTAAGAGTCTTTTCTGAGAAGCTTTTGTCCAATCAGTTGTCATATATATTGATTTTTACTGATTGATTTTTTAATCCTCTGGAGATGAGAGAGAGAGAGAGAGAGAGAGAGAGAGAGAGAGAGAGAGAGAGAGAGATTTGGGTAGTTATGCTAGTTACTTTTCTGCTACAGTGATAAAACACCATGACCAAGGTAACTTATAGAAGAGTTTGTTGGTTTTATGGCTCCAGAGGGGTAAGAGTCCATCATGGTGGGGAGGCGTGGCAGGAGGCAGCCAGAGCAGAAAGCTGAGAGCTTGCATCTTCAAGCTCACATAGAAACAGAGAACACAAGCTGGAAGTAAACCAAGGCCATGGCTGTGGGCTCATAAAGTCCATTCTCTGTGACTTGCTTCCTCCAGCTAGGCTATACCTCCTAATGAGTCCATGACACTACCCAGCCAAGTATTCAAATACTTGAGTCTAAAGGGGATAGTTCCCATTCAGATCACCACAGAAGTATGCGTATGTGTGTGAATGTTCCTTTGTGGTATATGTGTAGGGAATAGAGGTCAACATCAGATGTCTGGCTCTATCATTCTCTGCCTGATTCCCTTAAGATGGGGGCCTCATACTGAATCTAAAGCTCACAGTTCTAGCTGAGCTGGCTGGTAGAAAGCTGCCAGGATTCACTTGTCTCTGCCTTGCAGTACTGGGGTTACAGGCACATGAGACCATGCCCGTTGTTTGTTTGTGTGTGTGTGTGTGTGTTTGTTTGTTTTGTGTGGTTTCTTTGTTGTTTTATAATGTGAGTGCCTAGGATCCTAACTCATAAGCACTTTTATCCACTGACCCATCTCCTCAACCCCAAGTACCAAGTTCATTCGTACTATTTCCTTATAAGAAATTTTATAGCTTCAGCTCTCATGCTTCAATCTTCAGTCCATTCCTAGTTCATTTTTGTATGAGGTAAAAGGCATACACACATATAAGGTGTTTTCATCAAATCCACGCCCACTCCTTCCCCTCCAACTCCTCCCATATCCCCCCGTCACTTTTTTCTGATAACTTCATGTACTTTCTTCTTCTTTTTTTTTTTATGGGACATTTGGCTGCTCTAACATTCCCCCCTCTGAAGAGGTAACCCTAAAATCTTTTAAGGATTAGATACAAGCTCCCAAATACTTTCAATATTTTTGTCCTTTGGAATGGAGTATGTTGCTAAGAGGTCCAAGGACATTTTGACCTTTAGCCAAGAAACTGGCTACTTTTCTCTGGGGTCTTTTTACCCTAACTGCGTAGTGAATTCCTACCTCCTATTCTTATCACACCACCCTATGAAGAGGTTTCCCAACTTGCAGATAGGGTATTGGGACACAGACTGCTCTGGCTTCTTCCATGCTGAACAGGGAGGCAGGATGAGGCAATTGGGGTCTATCTAAAAGACTCCCAAATTGCATAACTCTTATCTGTAAGGGGAGAAGAAAGTCCTTGACTGGTGAACAGGAGATGTGAAGGAGAAGTAAAGGCAAGAGTAATTAGCATTACAAGTTCTAGACAGGGAAACAGAAAAAAGTCAGAACAGGGCAAATTTCAAATGATCATATGAGAGTCCATTGGAATTTCTTGACGAGAGCTTCCAAAAGCATCCCTCTGTTGGGTTCCTCCTCATTTTTCTTTTGTCTGCCAAGAGTGAATTTGCTTTGATAGCTGTTGGAGTGGTTAGAATCAGTGTCTGTTCCCTTTCAAAGACTTCTAGATAGGGGGAGAAAAAAAATTTAGCCCAAGTTTTAGAACAATAGTAGGTTGTCTCCCTTAGCTACAGGTGGGCACTACAGTATTGGAGACCAAGATTTGAAGTCTAAAATCTGAGCAGCACTTTCTGATTAGAAATAAAATCATCAGTGAGAAATAATTATCTAAATAACTTTTTATATGGACTTAAGCCTAATGTCTGGGAAGTGTAATCCCTTGAACTCTTAAAGAAATATACTGATGGCTTTACTCTTTGGTTATACTTTCCTTTTGGATGTTTAAGACCATATGGTTGGCCAAAATAAACCAATTTATTTTTACTCTTAAGGTCATTGGAGGATCTGTTCCTTAGGGGTCACATGGGTTTGGGAGGAGCTCCTGGCTCCTTTCTTTTATCAGTTCCATCTATGTGAAGATAAGTCAAAGGTCCTACTCGACCATGGTTGGCTTTAGTTGGAAGCATGGAGGACATGTTTCCTCTGAGTTGACCTTCCTCTTTGTAGACTGGACACTGGTTCAAGTCCATCTCATGGGGTCTCCATTTCATGGCCTCCCTGAACAAGAGGACAGGAGAAACACAATTCTTTATTTCTTTGCTGAAAATCACTTGGCTCTAATGACACCAATTCATCTGTAGACTCATTTAAAAAAATAGCATTTTTATTCTTTGTGAATTCCGTACAATGTGTTTTGATCATATTCAACTTACTTATTTTCCTCTCCTCTCTGATCCACCACTACCTCCCTACCTGTCAACCTTATATCCTCTATTTCTTTTTAAGCCCATCAGGTTTGATTGTGTCCCCATATACTCTTGGGTATGAGTCCAGGCCCTGGAGCATAGTCAAACTAGCAGAGATCACACCCTTGAAGAAAACTGGTTCTCCCTCTTCCAGCACCCATCAGTTGCCAATAGCTCTTCATCTAGAGGTGGGACTTCATACCAACCCTCCCCTTCCATGCTGGTATTTTCTGGCTTGAGCTTGTTCACTTCTTGTGCATGCTGTCACAACTCCTGTGAGCTCATACATGCAGTGTCCTGTAATGTCCAGAAAATAATACAATACATTGTAGCCACCCACTGCCTTGGGCTCCTGCAATCCTTCCACCCCCTTTTTCACTCCATCTTCTCTGAGCCTTGGGGCAGGGCTGTGATATAATGTTCCATTTTGGGCTAAACACTTCATCTAGACTCAGTTTTATTTCATTGTTCTGTGTGTCTGTGTTATGTCCATAGCGTAGTGCGCTAATTATTGGAGCTTTGTAGTACATTTTGAAACAAGGAAGTGGGAAATGTCCACATTGGTTCTTAGTTTTTTCAAGGTTGTCTTGGCTATTTGGGGTCCTTTACTTTTCCCTTATAACGTTTTTATTTTTATTTTTTATTTTATTTCGTGTGTGGGAAGTTTGTAATTCTAAAATAAGTTTTCCAGATCTGAAGAGACAGGCTGTTGGAAGATTGATGAGATTATACTGAATCTTTGTCAGCTGGGGATTTATTTCCAAGGGTCACAATTGATGAACACAAGATGCATTTCCATTTACTCAGAATTTTAATTCCTTGGAGGCCAATTTTTGCTGTTTTCAGTGCATGAGTTTAACTTTTCCAGTTAGTGTATTCCCAAGTATTGTTTTAAGTGCCATCATCAATGGGATCATTTTTGTAATCATTGAAGCCCCACCTGCCTTTGCCTCCATTAGAATATTCTACTGGGAAATTCCCATTTCCTATGTCTGTTATCACATCCCACAGGCTTTTTCGTCTTAATGTCCTAAACACCTGACACCTGTGAAAATACTTTCTGATGTACGTAAGAATGAATCATTACCAGAATTGGGCCTAGAGTTAGGAGCCATAACTCATTTACCTTTCAAATAAGCTAAAATGCTAAACTAAGCTGCTTCCATACTAGGGTAGAATACATCCCTGAAAATATGTCATAGTTATGTTACCTACAAGGTCTCATCGTTTTTTAATTACTCTGCTTCTCTTTTGAAGTACCATTCCTGTAATCTTCCAGATTTCTTCTTGTCCAACACCCAGCCCATCTACCCTTCCTTGCTCTTGGCTGTTTTTTGTGTACTGCATAGATCTAATATTGCTTCAAAAACCCAATCAACCCAGGTTGGCAATGGCTTAAAATGACACATGAACCAGTAATGTTGAGGTCTGCATAGATTTCAAGCTGAGTCTGTGAATCTCTACATCGCTGCAGGTCTTCTGTCTTCCTGAACGCATGCTTATCAAATAGAAAAGAATCATCTCTTTAGACTCACACCAGTTAAAAGTAAAGGGAGGATCAATGTGGAGTCAAATCATGTGCACTGAACTCGGGCTGCTTCATCCTTGTTGAAGATTTCCTTGATGGGAACCTGTGTAAATCATGGCATGGGATGAGATAGTTTCTCAGAAAATAGCTGTTTTGTGTAACTATAGATCCAAATTATACTCTAGAGACAAACTTACAAATCATAGTCATATGCTCTGTTTAGGTAGCTAATTTCATAAGTTCTAGAGTCAAGAGGTCATTGTGAGTGGTAAGTGCATCTTCATGTGTATATGGTTAATACATTGGTTCTCTGGTTTGGGTGATTTCCAGGATGTTATGCACTAGTGGCCTTGATTTCCCTTTTTGTTAGCAGGTAGTTCTCACGTGAGGAAACGAAGTGAGACTCTGAACTTCCCATCTGCAGATTGTGTTTTCAGTATTTTCCTAGGAAGTCAGTGGGCTGATCATTTTCAGCCTGCAACCCGCAGTTACATCCATGGACAGCTGAGGGGTGTTGAAGACTTCATAGCAACACCATCTGTGCATTCACAAGAACGTTTTTCTCTCAGATAAAGATGGTCTGTATTAGTGATAATTAGGCAAGTTACATGTTGGGATCAGTAGCTGATTTGGTTTCCCAGGATTTCTGTACTGATAAATAATGTAGAACACACGTGGGTGTCCATGAATTCAGAGGAAACTGAAGATCATACTACTGTTTTAGTTCTCTGTTCTACAGCAGGAGTCAACAAACAACAGACCTTGAGCCAAATTCAGCCTGTAACCCATTTATATAAATAAATTTTCTTTGAAACATAGCCACACCTATTCATTTATATATTCTCCATGACTTGTTTTGAAATGTTGAAAGTAGATTATTTGTAACAAAGCATATATAGTCTGCAGAGCCTGGAGTATCTACTGACTCTGTAGATAAAATCTGCCTACACATCTCCTAGAAGATACTGTACTGTCATGCAGCTGTCATTTAAACATAGCCCACATCTATTTCAGGTTTGACACTGTTAGCTTGTGGTGGTGCTTTACCGCCTCCAGTCTGTCTTCAACGATATGGCAGTTCCCCTCTGTCCTTCTCCCACTAAGCAGAAGACGGAGCTCCTTTTTTTTCCTCCTCAGTCACAGCATGCAGATCCCGATTCCTGCATGTGTGTTCCTATGTAGCATTAATGACTTATCATATAGATAAATCATCCATGTAGCTGTTACATGCTCTCAGAATGGAGAAACATTCTTATCATATTTTGATTGGGATAGCTGACCATCAAATAAGGACCCTTTTATTTTGTATTCTTAATGATTAGTCATAGTGTTTGGGGTGGAAAATGCACTAAGAAACATTTAATGGTTTACTGAATGAGTTTTAGGAAAGAAAATAGAAAAATGCTTGATTATTTTCTATGATTATTTTTATTTTATTTGTATTTTATACAGATGAGTGTTTTACCTGCATGTAAGTGCATGACCTGAATGCAGTGCCCATGAGGGCCAGAAGGGGGCTTTGGATCCCCTGGAACTGGAGTAAACCATCATGTGCATGCTGGGAGGTGAACCTGTATCCTCTACTAGAGCAGCCAGTGCTCTTACCCTCTGAACCATCTCTTTAACACTTTGATTGCTTTTTTTTATTTTTATTTTTTGGTCTTTTTGAGACAGGGTCTCTTTGCATAGTGGTTAAATATGTGGTCTCTGGACACCAGTGGCTTACAATGAAAGTCCATTTCCACTATTAACTTTGTTTGGGTGTAACCTACTTACCCTCTGCTTCAGCCTCCTCACCTGTAAGATTAAGATAGAGATATTGTCTTTTTGTTTGTTACTGGGGAGGATAAAATCTTATCATCCATGTATGATTTAAGCAACATACAATAACCATTGCTGGAGATTTGTCATTACTGCTTTTAAACAAAATCTGATGCCCTGGGCTGGAGAGAGGCTCAGTGGTTAAGAGCACTTGGCTGCTCTTGAAGAACACCCGGGTTTGAGTCCCAGCACCCACATGACAACTACCAACCATCTGTAACTCCAGTTCCAGGTGATCCAATGACCTCTCCTGACCTCCATGGGCAGGCATTGCAAAGACATGGATGCACTTAACATGTATGCAGACAGTACACTCATATACATAGAGTAAAAATAATAAAATATTTTTTTAATTTGATATCCTGTTATCTTAGTTCTGCCATGCTTCTAAGTTATTCAATATATGTATGCATGAATATGTCATTAATGCAAAGAACTCCTTGGCTCCTCCTCTCTATCAGATAACTGACCACAAAGTTGAGAGAAGGTGGATCTGATGTGCTTTTGGTCCTTCAGTGTTTCATAACCTGGAGTCAATATCTGCCATTTAGGAAAGGATGTATAGCATAGTTTCAGAAGGACTAGAGATACCACCTTTCATTTTTATGACCAGAGCACATACTTGCAAAGGGATAAAATGATGCTGCATTTGAGGACTTTGATACAGAACCAAGAGAACTGAGTATTATGGGTAGAGAAGCATCCTAATCCCCTGGGAATTGTGGTGCCACTGTTTCCTTCTGTTCCTGTAGGAGACCCTGGGTGGAAAGACCCTCAGGCATTCTGACCTAAGGAAATTTCTAGATGCCTTGGTCTTCAGGGTTCCTGGGGTGAATAGCCAAGAGTAGTAGCAGGTGGATGGATTCCAAAACCATTTGCTTTGCAAATAGTACACCTAAATTCCTGTCTTCTTTGAAAAGGTGGACTTGGTTTGAATGTCAGCCCCATTATTCACTGCGTTCTTGTACAGACCTCTTCCTCTCTGGGCTTTCCCATCTGTAAAATATGAATGCACATGGTGTAAATTTTACCATATGGTTGACCTTGTCTTTAGCCTACAGTCTTAGGAATGATGGACCAATTTCAAAAGTACCCTGGACTCAGAGGTTTTCTGTCTCTGAGGCAGAGAACACAGAGCTCCCCATCCAATATCCTCCTCTTTCCTGGGCTCAGTCACTGCCTAACCGCTTCAGACTGTCCACACCCATGTGACAAGAGTATCCATAGGTCAGGTAGCAGTGTCTCCTTGGAGCCACCAGAACTTGGGTTTAGAAATGTCATGTTTGTCACTTTCTTGCTGTGTGACCTTGAGTAAGTTATCCAACCTGACTTCTGAGGGAAACTTAAGAACTGAAGAACTTACCGTAGTACTTAGAAACACTGAGCAAAGTACTGAGTCCTGAACCGTGGTGGAAAGCACAGCCGTTATTTAGAATTAGCCTCTTAAGAGCTGTGCTTCCATCAGATTTACTTTCCTAAAGATGCTGAAGATTTTTTTAAATTTATTTATTTTATTCGCGCGCGTGTGTGTGTGTGTGTTTGGGAGGCGGGGGCAAGAAGAGAGTGTCAGATCCCCTGGAGCTGGAGTTACACTTTGTGAACTGCCTGGCATGGGCGCTAGGGTCTAAACACTGGTCTTCATCTCTGAACAGCAGGTTCTTTTAATCATCGAGCCATCTCTCCAGTCTCTGAGGAGAGCTTTTAACTGGATCCTGAGGGTACTAAGGATACCTCATTTGCTACAAAGCCATGGTGCTTTCAAATGCTGATATTTGTGAACCCTGGGTAACAAAAATTATGAGTCTCTTTGTAGTCATCCTTCCAAAAGGAGAGAAAATGACAACATCAGACATTTCCATCAAGAGTCTCCAATGATAGTGTGAGTCAGAGGTTGGAAATAAAGCATGCATTGCCATGGTGATAGAGTTAAGATTCTGTTATGAGCTTGTTTAATTTATGATCAGTTATTTCTATTTTCCTTCAGCACCTTTGGTTTTTTTCTTCTCGAATTACAAAACAATTAAAGATTTTGGCAAGGAAAATGAGCCAGATGTAACAGCTTCCTCTTACAGCTCTCACTAGAAGTAAACATGCTGCAGTATAGTTCTTCTTCCTGCTTCCAGAATCACCCTCCCCCGTTCTCAGCTACAGAGCAGAGACACAGCCCCTTGGATGTGGAAAAGCCCTTGGTCTCAATGGAGTGTAATTAAGTTGAAATAATGTTTCATCAGCTGTTGGGGGAAGGAAGTCTGGAAAGAAGAATCCTCTGCTTCCTGAAAGTTACTCCAGGCTACCCCAGAGCTCCTGCTGAAGTGCTGACATGAAGTGACCACATGGTGCCAGGACTGATGCACTTTGTTGTATGTATGCCATGCTAAATAAGAGGGCCTAGGAAATCCACACAGGGGCTGGGGAAATGGTGCAGTCAGTAAAGTGTTTGCCATGTCCCATGAGGACTTGAATTCCTATCCCCAGTGTCCACGTAAAAGCCAGGTATAGCAGCGTATACCTGTAATCCCAGCATTGGGAAGAGAAACAGGTGGGAAGAGACCATTGGATCTCTGGAGCTTGTGGGCCAGCCAGCATAGCTCAGTCAGTGAGATCCAAGTTCGGTGAAAGACCCTGTCTCAAAACAATATGGAAAAACAGTTAAGGGAACCTGACAACGACTCCCAGCCTTCACACACGCACACACACACACACACACACACACACACACACACACACACACAACTCATACACTTGAGCTGAGGTGTAGCTCACTGGTAGATTATTTGCATGGCCTATGTAAAGTCTTGGGTTTGAAACTTAAAATTTATATTTAAATGCAATTTATATCTCCTAAGTAAGATACTACTTCATCATTGTTGGCATGGAGGAAAGGAGTTAACTTTCTCCCACCCTCTAAGTTTGAGGCCAATGCAATTAACTGTAGATAATTTTAGTAAGAAGCAATGAAATACAGTAATGTGATTTTGAACAATGTCTTTGAAGTTAGGCGTGCCCTGCCCAATTAAAATTTGTACCCTGCCTGTGGTTCTCTGGGTAAAGTTAGATAAGTCATTTTTACATCCTTGATCTTTAGTTTTCACATCCCAAACACAAACGCTAATAATGCCCATAACTAATGAGCCTGTTATGAGGTTGAAAAGGTCCGCTGCATACGAAGTGCTTCCACAAGTATAAAGTATGCACTGAGTAACTGCTGTTAATGCAATTTTTATTAGGTGTTGAGGTTTAGTAACAACTGTGTTAATTAGACATTGCTCCAGGGAGGAAAGAGTAACACACAGTTAAAGTCAGTCCTAGGATGAGTAAAAGAAAATATGGAAAGACATCCCTTTCTGTAATTCCTACCTGCATGTAGAACTCGCGCTTATTCACTGAAAGAAGGTGCTTCTTGTACCTTATGCTACTTTGCAAACTTTTGGAATTCATTCCCACAGCCAGTCCTCACTTTTAACATCTGTAAATTAAGAAGTCCAAGTAAATTACCTCTGGGGACCCTTCCTGGCCGGGCTTTTAGCCCTTCTGGGAAATTTTTCCAAGATTATTCTGAGCCATTTGTACAAATAATCACCCTTACCTGAATATTTAACAGAATTGATTGTTTGTTTTATGGAAAGTAACTGGCAGACACTATAGTAAGAAACAGCTGGATTTATGCAGCCTTACTTTAGCCTACTAAACAAAACTATGAAACTCTTTGGAAGGCTCATCCGACTCTTTAGCCTGGGATAACTTGGTTTTGATATGTTATAAGCATAGATCTCAGCACACAACAGCTGGGAATAGAGTTACCAGTTCAGCTGGCCTTTTGTAGAATCCTAGGTAATAGGTGAGCTGTTGAGAAGTGATCAGATTCTGAGTATAATTTCAAGGTTCTTCCTTTTACTTACCTTTAGTTTCTTGGATTCATGTCCCAGTGTTCATCTAATTAATTGAGAAGAGCCGTTAGCAGAGAGAAAGTGGTGATGATAAATGATTAGCACTCACTCCGAAGTTGGAGCTGTGCTAAGGACCCATCCACCCCACGAAGGAGGCAAAATCATTACCTTTTTTTGACAGATAATGAATTGAGCACAGAAAGACCAAGAAATATGCCCAGGGTTTCATACCATCTCCATGGTGGAGCTGGGAATCAAAGTCAGGTGCTCTGACTCGGGCCTTGCAGGGAGGATGCGACTTATACGGAAGAACCACGTGACACCACCCTTCCTGCATCCCTTTCCTCTCGCTACAGACAGCACATGCTCCCTCAAGTTTTTGGACTAAATCAGAGGTTTGCCACAGTCTTTCTCTGGAATCTTTATCAAACCATGAAGACAGTAAAAGAGATGCTTAATGTGGCAGGAATTTGCCTTCTAGGGGATAAAGAAATTGTGCAGTTAGTGAACTGACTTACTTGAGAGAAGGACAAGAAATTATATCAAAACACTCTTTGTTCGTCTAAGGTAATGATGAATGTTTAAAAGTTTCTGTTTGTAGTGTGGTAAAATATAGATAACAAAAAGCCTACACTCAACCATTTTTAATTGTACAATTGAGGGGCATTAAATGTATTGATGTTATTTAGCCATTACCACCATCTACCCATAGAACTCATTTAATCTTGGAAAACAAACCCTGAACCCATTAGAGTGGTATAACTTATCTGTGTCCCAAGGGCCACATGTGGCCACTAGTACCAAAAGATAGGAAAGAATATGGTTCAACAAAAATTGTAAACTTCCTTTAAACATTGAGACTTTCAAAAAAACTCAATTGCACAGTTCTTAGGCACAAACATTATAGACGGCAAGTTTATGTTCCCATGTCAGATGGTTGGCTGTCCAGCTCAACTCCCTGTTTCTGTCCCTCTGACCCTGTCCCCAGTGTTTCTGTTTATGAACTTGACTGCTCAGTTATCACATAAGTGGAATCGTACGGTGTCTTCTATTTTGTGAGTGGCTTGCTCCCCTTAATACCACCCTCCACAGGTTCCTTCCCATGTATTAGGATTTGCTTACTTTTAAGAATGAATAATAACTCAGTCATCTGTTTTGCTAACTTACCTGTTCATGAATCAAAACACATTTTGTAAATATTGGGACACATCGGCTCAGCTTGATTTTTAGAACTCACATCATTTTAGAATCACAATTAGATCACAAAAACAGAAATCTCTTACTTTCCCCCAGAGGGCGGAGAGTATAGAAAGTTGGCTCAGCACCCAACTTGTATAAACTCATGAGCAGTCTTGTAGTTCCCGAAGGAGACATTTCTATTACTTTCCATCTATGGAATCACAGTTTTTTATTCTGTTCATCCTTCATTTATTCTAAATTAACCTAGTCATTTGTTTGTACAACAGCTTCCTTTTGGAGTTGTATTTAGGTTTTGTGAAATTTTTGCTTTCCACAGTCAGTAATAGATTTGTTAAAATATTAACCTTGGGGAAATGTGATTTGACAGTTCTTCAAAGAATGTATAAAACTAATTATAAGTGAAAATTATTTCAATTTTAATGATTAAAACAAATCTTCCAGCTTTGGATTATTCTCTTTGAACTTGCATTATAGACCTGTCCATCACGATGAGCCCATACATGCCTTTTGACCAAATTGCATGAATCAAAGTATTGACCTCTTAATCATGGTATTGGGGGGGTAGTCTACTTAAATTTAACTGTAAAATAAAATTTGTATAAACTCAATTTTGGAAGCTAATACATGTGGACCAAATGAAAGAGCTTCCCAATACTTTTGTGTTTCTGAATAGTACCCACATAGCTTGTTTTACAGTTTTGGGTGGCATGCCATTTTATTACTGGAATCTGAATACAAATAGCCTCTAAGGGACCAGCATGTTATAGGGGGCACGTAGCATGGTACAAATGTCTGCCTGCAAAAAAAAGCTTTAATCATTAGCGGTCCCTGCATCCAACCCGAGACTGAGCTGATCCCTCTTGACTATCTGTGGTCCTCTGCCTCCCTGCTTAGATGTCCGCTAGCCTGTGTCACCAAACCTTAAGTGATCTGAGCAGCTCTGGTATGGTTTGTACACAACTGTGTGTCTTTTAAAGTAGTATTTCCTTAATATTCTTTTTTTTAATGGACTCTGGGTTTGCTTTGATCATTTAAAGGAGAAGTATAACATTTGCCTAAATACAGAGCCAACTTGATTTCCCTATACTTCGAAGGTAGATAAGTATGGGAAATATATTTGAAGCCAACTCTATCTTTGATAAAAATTGAAATGCAAGACTGTTGCAGATTCACTAAAGCCATCACAGGCCCTATATTAGTCAGGGTTCTGTAGAGAATCCGAACCAATAGAATGAATAAATTATCTATCTATCTATCTATCTATCTATCTATCTATCTATCTATCTAATCAAAGGAGATTTAGTCAATTGGCTTACACAGTGTGTTTGTGATTGCCCAACAGTGGCTCACTGCACACAGGCCAAGAAAGTGGTAGCTGCTCAGTCACAAGGCTAGAGGCCTCAGCAGTCCCAATCTGGTGTTAAATAAAGGCCTAGAGGAGTCCTGGGGAGCCACTCATCTTCAGTCAGCATCTGAAGGCCAAAGAAGTCAGGTCCTGATGTCAGTGGCAGAGGTGGAAGTGGCAAGAACAGACACAGTACCAGCAGGGGACAAGGGAGATGGGCAAAAAGCAGCAGCTTTCCCACTCTGTCTCCTGGATCTAGGCAGACTCAGGAAAGCACTTACCACTCTGGGGGTGGGGCGGGTTTCCCCCCTCCTTGGTTACACCTTCTTGGACATAGCCTCACAGACCAACCCACAGGCACATCTTTTAGTTCATTCAAGAACCAATTGTGTTGATAACCAGGATTAACCGTCACAGGACCCAAAGTACTTTTAATACTGCGAAAGATATCAAAAGGGAACTAAAAGGAAAATGATCCTTTTGTTAAAAATACCGTGCACATTCTTGATTTAGATTTTGGGAAACAATGCTTCTTCCTCTTTTTCCATCCTCTGAACAATGTGCCTGTTACAATGCTTTCATCTCATTAAGCTGACATGGAGCGCCCACAAGTTATCTAGCTCTTCAAAGCCACCCATAATAATACCTAGAGTAAGCCTAATCTCTCTTCCTTACCACATCTTTGTATGTATGAAGATGACCCGCATATGTAGGCTGGCCTTTGCTTCTCTTGACTGACTCCCTTATTATTTACATCTTTCTTCAAATGAAATAGTTCTTCAGTAATACCCACTTTATACTCTTTTGATATACTTTCTGCCTGTATAGTAAAGGTTATCCAATAAAATAGAAGCAGTAAACTGTGAGATATATAGATGGATGAATGGATGGATGGATGGACAGAAAGACAGATAGTTGATAGAGGATAGAAAAGTAGGTAGATAGGTAGATGATAGATAGTTGATAGGGGATAGAAAAGTAGGCAGATAGGTAGATGATAGATGACAGATAGATGGTAGATAGATGGGTGGATAGATGATAGATAGCTAAATGGATGGATGGATGGATGGATGGATGGATGATAGATAATTTTAGGTTTTAGTCTTACATGTCTATGAATCTGTCAAGTCCAAGACATGCAGGGTGGTTTGTAGACCGGAGGCCTAAGAAAAGCAAATATGTGCTAAGTTCAATGTCCATCAGAATACAGAAAGATCAGAATACAGGCCAAGCCCGACAGTCATGTGCAACAGCATTCCGTCTTATTCAGGGGAGGTAATCGTTGCTCTTTCCACATTTTCAACTGATTCAATAAGGCCCAGCTACTTTACAGAAGGTCATCTGCTTTACACGGGGGTCTATTGATTTAAATGTACATCTCAAAGAGAAAATTGACAGTGTAATATCACAGTAAGTATCTGATTTGATCAGCATACAGTATACAGGCTATCAGAATGTGATAAAGTCCTAGTTAGTATTCTCCGCTAGGTGTCGACCATGGTGCTGTCATCACTATTAGACAAGGCAATAGTGATGGCTTACGTACATAAACTGAAAGTGTGCTGTCTGCTAGGCACAGCTCTTACTGCTTTGCAGTTTAGTGTAATTCTCTGAAAACCCTAAAAGAAAGGTTCTATATTTGAATATTTTGTATGGGTTCAGAGACTGAGCAACAGGGGATTATGCTGTGTGTCCAGATGCATAGAACTGCTGAGGAGTAGGGATGGGATTCAGACGCAGGTAGTCTGATGGCACAGCCCATTACAACCGCAAATGGACCTAACCTCTTCTCTTGCACCGTAGTGCCACTTAAGAGCACTGTAGAATACACAAGGGTAGCCATAGTGCCTGGAAAGGCAGGTGTCTATTTAACATGTTTGACCATGTTAAGGAACCAATAAATGCCTGTAGTTGACTGCAATTGCAAGGTGATCCAGAGTGTTTCCAACAGGATGAGGAAATGCTTGGCTTCAGGTTGATAAAGCCTATATGGGACGAAGTGGATTGCATAGCGAGCGGCATGTGGGCCAGATTTAAACCCCTCAGGCAAGCTGGAAGTGCAGGTTTGTTCAACAGGAATCTGACACACAAATCATCTGAGTCAGTGCATCAAGCACACAGTTCAGGGATGGGGGAAAGTGTCGGTGAACCACATGCACTGTGATGTCTCACAGCCCATTGAACTGTGCATAGCTAATGCGGAAACCATACTAGCTGTCACTGTGTTCATCAGCACTGCGGTGAATGCCAGGAAACCGTGCTCTGTGGATGTGTTGATGTTTGTAGATGCCAGGGCCGTGCTGTTGGTGCGATCCTGGTGGTTTGCCTTTTTGTGTGTCATTCTTCAAAGTGTTAGTTTTGGATCTGAACATCATATTCCAGACACGCCTTCAAAATCCATGCCGAATTGGAACCTTGCTACCTTCTTCCAAGCCTTTCCTGGCTGTCACTGAATTCCTTTTAACTGGTAATTGTTTACCTGAAAAGGGGTTTTGTACACGCCATATGTGAGATGCTGTTTTAAGCACGGAAATACAGCTGTGAAGGAGAGAGTCCCCATCTGAAGAGCTCTTTACTGTAGTAAAGAAAGACAGAAGAAAATTCGACAGTCAGTAGATAGAGAGTAAAATATTAAGCCATGCCGAGTAATGTGAAGAGAAAGCCAGCATAAGGGTAACGGAGGGGAGTCTGCTGTAGTAGGAGTTGAGGCAGACAGTGATTGTGGCAGAGCAGGGGAGGAGGGTAATTCTAGGCAGGAGTTAAAGCAGTGCAAATGCCTGGCATATCCGAAAACAGGACAGTGTTCCTGGAGTCAAAATAACAGAAGAGCCAGCCCGGTGGCACAGGTCTGACACACTAGCACTCAGGACGATGAGGGAAGAGCATTGAAAGTTATAGGCCAATCAGGGTTGCTTAGTGAAACGGTGTCTCAGAAGAGGGAGGGAGGAAGAGGTAAACGGAGAGGGGAAGGGGTGGGGGGGACAGGAAAGGAGGGCAGAGGAAGGGGAAAGGAAAGGAAAGGAAGCGGGGGGGGGGAAGGCAGGAGCGGAATGGAGAGAATAAAGAACAGAAGGAACAGGAAGGGAAGGAGAAGAGGAAGCAAAAGAGGAAGGAGGGAGGGATGAGGGAAGATGAAAGGAGTGAGGAAGGGGAAGATGAAGTAGAGGAGGCAGGAGGGAGGAAGGAAAAAGTAGAGGAAGAAGAGGAGGATAGGAAGGGAAGGGAACTAGAGGAGGAAGAGAGAGGGAATCTGGTAGAGAATAAGGACTGGGGAGATCCTGGTGGACCAGATCACATACTGTCTTCTAAGATAGAGCTTGAATTTATACTTCAAAAGTCTTTGAAGGGTTCTTCTGAGTGGCGGTAACATAATCTGTGTGCAATTTGAAAAGACCTGACTCCTCTGAGGATAATAGCTTTTAAGAGGGTCAATAGTGGAGTCCAGGCAATCAATACAGTCTAAGACGGCTGATTTTACATTTCCAAGATACATTCATTTTTAATTGTCTTTTTCATTCGATTTAAGTTTTATTGTCACTGCAGTCAGAAAACACAGTTGGCATAACACTGTTGTTTACATTTCCTTCGTGAAACAGCACATTGTAAAATTTGAAAATGTCTCAGTGTATTTCAAAATCACATTGATACTCATTTCCAGGGGTTCAGAGTTTCACACATCACTTAAAACTAGTTAAATATTGGTATTCTTATCATTCATCTCTGCGCTATTATTTTGCCTCCAGGGCTATAATTTTCTATTAGACTTATGTGGGAATCTCACATTACTGTAGCTGTATTTGCCTTGTGAAAATTCTCTTAATGTGTGTTTCAGTTCCATTGATGGACACATGATTTGTGTTGTTGCGATGGTCATGATTTGTGTTGTTTCTTGTCAGAATTCTTTCTTAGGCGCATCTCCGCCATGTGCACTAATGCTTTTTGATTGACTGCTCTGTTTTATTGATCTAACCATGGTTCTCTAAATATTTGTATGCAATATCATTTGCCATATCTTAATTTTATGCTTTCCATATGATATTTTTGAAAATGGTTGGCTTGTATGGCAATGTTATGCATAACTTATTGAGTAGTGGGTAAATGGGGATGGCACCATCCACAGTCCCATCAGCAGTATATGAGAGTTTCAATTTTTCCTATGTTCTTGCTAATGTATGTGTGTGTGTGTGTGTGTACTGTTATTTTTGTTGCTGTTTTTATTTTAAATATTTATTATTTTTATTTTATGTGTTTGCATGTATTGCCTGCATGTAAGTGAGTGCACCCGTGTTGTGCAATGCCCGTGGAGGACAGAAGAGGCTGTTGGATCCCCAGGAACTGGAGTTATGGACAGTTGTTAGCTGCCATGTGGGTGCTGGGATTCGACCCGGGTCTTCTGCAAGAACAGTGTTCTTAGTTGGTTTTTCATTTTCATTTTTCCTTCTGATTGTACCCTAATTATTGCTATGTGCTGTCCATAAGCCAAGGTATATCACCAAAGAATTTCAGAACATGTGTACCGAAGGAAGAAGGAAGTAGTATCTTCATGAAATTAAATAGACCACATAATTTAGTGAGGGTTTAATTCAGCTGACCTCCTCCTCTCTTGCTCTTTCAATCGAAGTAGTATAATTCCAACATTGTGCTGGTACAGAGGAGAGTGCAGGATGCACGCAGGCTGTCCCGTAAGAATTGAACATTCTTCTCAAAAGACAAGTGACTTTCCCTTTTCAATTGCCCAAATAATTAGAACTCTTGGCATGCCAAGAGGGAAATTCAGAGCCTGTGGAGACGATTAAGAAAGTTACTTGTATTTCAGCACTTTCTTACGTAGTGTCACAGCCTGTTTGTGTTTTTCCATTTTGTGTTCCTGATAGTTGATAGATATACTGTATATTCATGATTTTTATTATCATGAGATTAATACATGCTTATTTAGTTTTTGAACAAAAAATGTATAAAAACACACATTGCCTGACACCTCTTTAGGAGATACAAGGACTCCCAAGGGAGGAGGAGTGATGCCCCAGCCCTGTCTTTGATGACGAGCCTGAGTTCTTAGGTCCTCGTGACCTGAGGACCATTGCTTCACTCTCTGTAACTCTTAGGACCATCTGGACACAAAATTGCAAACTCCTGGCTTCAAATACTGGTTTTTTTGAGCTTTCCCTTTTCAGTTCTGCCCACTTTCAAAAATGCCTTCTGAAGGCCTCTATTAATTTTTTGTTGTGACAAAATACTTGGCAAAGCAACTTAGCGGAGGGTTTATTTTGGCTCACAGGAGGTGCAGTGTATCATGACAGGGAAGGCAAGACAGCAAGAAGGGTAGACAGCTGCTCACATTGCACAGTGGTCCGAAGCAGAGCGAGGAGAGCTTGTGCTCACATTGCACAGTGGTCTGAAACAGAGCGAGGACAGTTTGTGCTCACATTGCACAGTGGTCCGAAGCAGAGCGAGGAGAGCTTGTGCTCACATTGTACAGTGGTCAGAAACAGAGCAAGGAGAGCTTGTGCTCAGCCTGTTTACCCCTTTTTAAATTTTTTTTAACTTTTACAAAACCTTTATTGAGAATTTCATACATGCATATAAGGTGTTTTGATCAAATCCATGTCCATTCCCTCCCCTCTAACACCTCCCATGTCTATTCATGGAGTTTTCTCTCCAGCACCTCTGTACATTGTTTCCCCATTTGCTAGTTGAGGAAACAGGCTAGATAGGTGGCGTAGGCAAACCTGACATCTCATTCCTTAGCTTGGTACCTTCAAAGACTAGTCTAGACATAATAACTGACCACAAAGGCTCCGGCTCCCCCAGGGCTGGTGGTTTGGGGTTTGTTTGCTTATTCCTTTACCTTTCTGATCGCTTATAAGGTCAAGCCTCCATCAAATCGGTCCGCATTAGACTGGGCACATTGCTCCTAAAGCAAATGCGTCGAACCTCTCCCAGGACATAAACGCAACCCTGTGCAGCAGCTGCTTTTCACTTGCTGTTGCTAACTCTGGCCTCAGCTTGCTCTTCTCAGAAAGGCTCTGGTCTTTGCAGCACAAACTTCTCAGAGAAGTTTTGACTCCTGGGAACACCACACATAGATCTGCAAAGGTCAAGATTCAAAGCAACAGGCTTTCACTGATGGAAGGAAGGCACATGTGCCAACAGAGCTGAGGAATGTGTGGGGGCCAGCCACAAAGCCCAGATCTGTGCTCTCAGACCTGGGGGTGCTATCAGGCCACACAAGGCCAAGGATGCCATCTAAGGAAAGGCCCTGTTCCCAAATGTGGCCAAAAGCCAGAGAATTCTGGCCTTTGACATTTCTGCTACAAAGAACAGGGAGACAAGTTTTTATCTGTGTTGGTTTCAGGTTAAAAAAAAAAACTGTGAAAAGCACATCTTAGTCTTATCTAATGAGTTTTAATGCTTAATTCTGCTACAAAGAACAGGGAGACAAGTTTTTATCTGTGTTGGTTTCAGGTTGAAAAAAAAAAAACTGTGAAAAGCACATCTTAGTCTTATCTGATGAGTTTTAATGCTTAGATATTAGAATCACTTTGGCCTCACAGGTCAAAGCAGTGGCCTGTGTATACCATTCGCCTCTGCTGTGGACTTTCTCAGAAGCCAGGGACAGGCTCGTGTCACCTACCATACACATTTCATTAACTAGTTTTGAAGCCTTTATTTTTTTCATCACAGGTCATACAGGTCAGAATTGTGTGACCCAGAGAAAGGGCAGGAGGAATGAGCTTAGCAGTTTGCCAGCACTCAAGCCGGCCCATGTGTGTCATACCCAACACCTAGCCTCAATCTTATCTATAAATTTTCAATACAATTTCTCTGTTTGACTGGGGATGTTAAACCCTCTGATAAACATGACTGAAAACTTATCTGACTACAGAGTTCCTGCCTAGCTGTCACGGTTTTGTTTGCTTCTTTCGAGACAGTCTTGCTGTATAGACCAATCTGGCCTGGAACTACCTATATTGCTTAAGCTGACTTTGTATTTGTGATCCTACTGCTTCAGACAATATAAGAGTAAATAAATATTAAGGATGTGGACTATCTATAGAACAAATTCTGTTGCTATATGACTTCTCAGAGTCAGGAAAATTCTAGCATGTATGGGGAAGGAAGAATGTAGACAGTGTGTTGAATTTCATGAATATATTTTTGCTTGTAAGACCTATATTTTTATTGCATTTTATGAGTGGCTACTCAAATCTTATGGAAATGCTTCCTGCAGAATGCTGGAAAATATCAAAAAGAAGGTTTAGGCAGTTAGTGAAGGTGTTATTTTTGTGTTGTGAAGATGAAATTGTTCCCCAAGAGTGTATAGACACATTGTAGAGGGCCATCTCAGGCTGTTTCTGCTCAAGGGAGTTGTGTTATTACATGTGTATTGACAGGCTGGAGAGATGGATCACCAGTTCAGAGCAGAGGATGCTCTTGCAGAGGACCTGGGTTTGATTCCAAGCACCCACACAGCAGCTCACAACGGTCCTTAACACTGGTTCTAAGGGATCCAATACCCTCTTTTTATATCTGTGGACACTACATGCACACGGTGCACTTACATACATGCAGGCAAAATACTCATCCATATAACAATAAATAGAATATTTAAAATATAAGTAAAGGGTGACTGAACTCCAGCCTTGGCTTCCTGAGTCACATAAGATGAAAATACCTGGATATGTATACATCCCTCCCCCAGCCTTCCTTTTGCACACAAGAGCCCTGATCACAAGTGGTCATTTGGGGTTTGGGGTAAGGGTCCTAAGGGCATCTTTCTCTCCTGGGGGGTTTTAGAGAACTTTGCTATCTAACCTTACAACCAAAGAAGGAAAGATAGCAATGATTTATTCTCTTCTGGAGTTAGCTATAGTTCAGGAACATCTTGTAGGAAATTAGAATTACTTTATAATTTTATATCTATCTCTTTCTGGCTTATTCAGAGATCTGTAGATGTAATTTGAACTCCAGTCAGTCTTTGGGAATACACACACACACACACACACACACACACACACACACACACACACACACATGAAAGAGAGAGAGAGAGAGAGAGAGAGAGAGAGAGAGTGTGTAAACCACTGTTTTCCATTCCTGAGAAGCTTTTTTGAATTGTTCATAACCTTCAAACTAGGAGAAATTTGACTTGAGATGTTATCTTTAACCATCACATTGTAGTATGCCAGCCTTGCTCTAGATCCCTACTAAAAGTACCTACAGAGGGCAGAAAGTAAATTTTAAGCTACTGGAAGAATCAGCTTTGAAATACAGGTTTTTGTGTGAAAGTTGACAGCTGAGACAGTATAAATGTGAGCCTTTCCATAAAGGAGCTTTTAGTCTCCAGGATCACTGTACAGTGGGATTTAAAACACACGTTGTACAACAGAGTGAAATGATGGTCCACTCTCAATTCACCAGATACCTACTGTGTCATTCTTAGCTTTTCCCAAGATGAATTTTTAAGTGCCAACCTCATGCCTATAGGCTCACTCCAAATAATCTCTCACTTCCCACTGGTCTGCAGCAGTCAATACCTCCCATCTCCAGTAACACAAGAGTCATCTGTGGCTCTTCCCTTGCTCATGTCCAAGCCCAGTCACCAGTCTCTGCTGATTGTAAAATTGTCATCTTCTACCTCTGCTCCAGTTCGGGCTGCTACTATTTCTCACCTAAGGTGCTAAGTAGTTTTCTTCCTATCCTTTGATTGACCCTTACAAGCTAACAAGCATGATCATGTCTGTGATGTGTGAATATAGCTAGTGATCCCTAAAGGTTCGCATGTAAAGGCTTGGTTCATAGAGGGCCTAGTTAGAAGTTCTCAAGTCCTTGGGGAGAATGACTTCAAAGGAAGTTGTGGGACCCCAGTCTTTCCCTATTTCTTGGTTCAAGATGTAAGTGCTCACTCTGATACCTGCACCCATAATGATGTGCTATTTCACCATAGGCCCAAACCAATCGGGCTACTGCATCACTGTTTTGAACCATCCAACTGTGAGGTAAACACATCGTGTTTCCTGCCTAAGTAGCCAGTGTAACGTGTTTTGTTGATAACACAAATCTACTAGAATGTTTACGTCAAAATCAGGTTCCAGTCACTCTCTTGTTTCAAAAATTTTAGTGATTTCTTATTTTTGGAGAAAGTTTAAAACTTTCCAGCCTCTGTCTGTGTGTGTGTGCGTGTGCGTGCATGTGTGTGAAGTATTTAGGCAGGCCTAACAGATCTCTAAACACATCTCAAAGCTACAGAAATACAGACAGAATGGCACTGGAACAAGGACAGTGAGGAAAACATTGGAACAGAGTAAAGGCTCTGAGGACTGTGCACATTTGGAAATTAAAATAGAGTCATAGAGGCATGGCATATTCATGGCATTTTCATGGCATTTTCATGGCATATTCATGGCATTTTCATGGCATATTCATGGCATATTCATGGGGAAAATACTGACAACATGGTGGCTAGCACTGACAGAACAGATTTAAATTTGTATTCCTCTTAACTACGTACAAAAGTGAATTCCAGGGAGAACAAAGAGAATATGAAAAGCAAAATTCAATTGTTAACTGAAGAAAATGTAAAGGGAAAGAATGGATTGCTTAAAAATTCCTGAGATACCATCCATAAAGAGAAACAAATGAAATGTTCTTGTTCATCAGAGGCAGCATGGACAGTGTTAACACATTTTCATGTCTCCCTCGATCATCAATTTCTAACCTCAGCATACTTTCTAGCTGTTTCTTAAATACACGAAGCTTCTTGGTACCTTTGTGTTGGTACACTTGCATCAATATTCTTTTCCCTGACTCAGTTAACTAATTCTTACTCATCCCTTTGATTGTGGCCCTGATGTCTCTTCTTTGTAAAGGTCTTTACTAAGACAAAGTCAAATTAGTCCTCTTTGCAGGTGATATGATTCTGTACATGAGCCCCTAAAGCCTCCACCAGGAACTCATAGAACTGATAAACACTTTCAGAAAAGTGGCAAAATGCAAAATTATCATATAAAAATCAGTGTCTTTTCTCTATATTGATAATGGAAATGTTAAAAGAAATCTAGAAAAAAAAAATCCATTCACAGTAACTTTTTAAAATACCTAGACATAAACCTAAGGAATGGAAGGACCTCTACAAGGGAAATTTCAGAGCTCTAAAGAAATCGAAGATGGTAATAGAAGATTTCATATATATATGGGAACCCAAAAGAACTTGGATAGCTAGAGTAATCCTAATTTCAAGCCATACTCCAGAGCTATAATAACAAAATTAGCATGTTCCTGGCATAAAAAACAGGCACATAAATGAGTGAAATAGAATATAAGATGCAGAATTAAGTCCATATGGGAAAAACCATTTGATTTTTAAAATAAAGATATCAAAAATAGACATGGAGGAAAAGACAGGCTCTTCAACAAGTGTTAGTCAGAAAGCTGGGTTGCTACCTTTAGAAGAATAAAGCTGGATCCTTTTCTCTCCTCCCATACAAATGTAAATTCATAATGGATCAAAGACCTTAATGTAAGACCTAAAACTGAGAATCTTAGAAGAAAGTGCAGGCAAAACATTCCAAAATTTAGGCAAGGACTTTCCAAAAAGGACCCCAGTAACTAAGGAAAAGATACCAAGAATTCAAAATTTCTTATTGTGCATGACTCAGGAAGCAGTCAAAGGAAGAAGCAGCCTACAGAACAAAAGAACATCTGTGTTACCTACATGTCTGACAGATGATTAATATGTAAAGAAAAAACCCACCCCAAAAGCAAACAGCCCAATCAATAAATCAAGCAAAATGAACAGGCAGTTCTCAAGAAATGAAGCAGAGATGGATGGTCAATACACAGAAAAAGTGTTCATCATCCTTAGCAATCATGGAAGTGTAAATTAAAACTGCATTTAAAGTCCATCTCATTCACTCATTGAGAAAATAAGCAACAAATGCTGGCAAGGATGTGCAGGAAAAGGAATTCTTACACATTACTAGTAGGAATGTGCATTGGTTCAACCACTGTGAAAACGTCACAGAGGCTCCTGAAAACATTAAGAATAGAACAACTGTATGATCAAGGTATACCTGAGAGACTCATACCATGTAAATATCTGGGCCATCATGCTTATTGCTGCACTTTCACAATAGCCAAGTTATGGAATCAGTCTATGTGGGCATTCACTAACAGAGGAACAGATAAAGAAAATTGTGTGTGTGTGTGTGTGTGTGTGTGTGTATGTGTGTATGTGTATGTGTTTTATTTTCCCATAAAATAGACTGAAATTATGACACTTGCTGGAGAAATGGATGCAAATGGAGATTGTCATCTTAATTAGGCTAAGCATGTCTTATCCTGAGGGAACACGTGTCACACGTCTTCTCTCCTTTGTGAGCTGCTAATTTTTTATACTTACATAGTAGGATTTATGCATATATGTCATGAAAGCAGAAGGGAGAAGAAGGAAGAGACTAGCAGGTGAGTACAGGGGATGGGGCAGGAAACTAAAGAAAAATCCAGGCGGGTAATAGGGTCAAATTACATGATATAAAATATTGATAATTTGACTATATTAATTCAACTGTAAATCTAAAATTTACATCCAATTTTGAAAGAGATGCATCTTAGCTCTGGGAATTGTTATTGAATTTGTCAATGCCGTTGTAATGAAATACTTCTTCTAATTATGTGGCTATTACATAAATAACTAAATAAAAATATTGATAATTTGATAAAATATTTAAAATATAAAAATACGAAACCAATACCGTGTGCAGGAATGATACGCCAATACAATTGGAGGAGAAGGTCTCGCTTGAAGGCAAAGTGATGCTCAGTATTTGTGTCTGCCCTCAACTCGGCTCCTCTGCATTCACTGGATACCCTGCAATTGCAGTTCTGTAACCAGCTGTACAACTAACTCTTCGTTTACTGTCCACCTCCCTAGTAGATTGTGAGCTTCAGGAAATGAAAGGCCCCCCTGCTTAACATTTGGCACAGAACTTTATGCTTCAGAGATATTTTGGACATGTTAATGGGATGGACTGATGCATGGCAGTTGAAAGAGGGCTCATTTGACTCCACATGCCAGATAGGCACTACTTATCTAGGAAAGATTACAGGTGTTCTTTAACCTTTATCACGTCAAAGCTTGGGGATTAAAGGTATATGCTGCTGTCCTTCCTTATGACCTAGAGACTAGACAGCTCCAGCATCATTTATGTCCCCACAGATCTTTATACTGAATTAGGTGGTATGCATATATTTTTTGATTAAATATCTGTACCATGTCCTCCTCCCATGGCTCTGGTCTCCATCTTCAGATTGTAACATCACTCATGCTCAATGGCTTGCCTTTGAAAAACTCTGATAGTTACTGACAACCTTCATTTAATTACTTCTTTTGTTGACAGCACTGACTCTTTATGGAGTGATTTGAGCATTGAAATATTCAACAAATATTTATTAAAAGCTTAATGGATGCCAGGAATGTACTGGGCACCAGAGGAACTTACTGTCCCCTTGAAACACTGACGTGACAATGACGCTTGGAAGTAATCCTTGAGACAGAGCAGCTTGGCAGGGAGCCAGGAATGTACTGGGCACCAGAGGAACTTACTGTCCCCTTGAAACACTGACATGTGACAATGACGCTTGGAAGTAATCCTTGAGACAGAGCAGCTTGGCAGGGAAGTGTTGAAGAGAATAAAATGCACCCAAATTTGGGCACAGAGCAGAGCAGCTGGAGGAGAAAGCCTATGTTGGAACCACTGGACCATTTCCCAGCTTATTCTGAGCAAATGCTTCACAGGGTAGTTTCATTCTTCACTACCGGAGAGACGTCAAAAAACAAGAGTCCATCTAAGCATAGCTACAAAAAGATACTCCAAGGAAAAATAGAAATACTCATACTATAGTATTGTTTTTAAATACTTATGATTTTCAAATGGTCACACCAAACATCCTACTACAATAGTAATATTAATGATACAAGCATTTGGTGTCTGCTGAAGAAAAATTTACAAATAATCATTGGGCAAAGATTCTGATGAAAATCCAGTCTGCAATAGTAAGGTTTTTCTTCTTCAGTCTTTTTGAGGTTATAACAAGACTTTGTATTGTTTCTGTAAATGTTCAGCACAGCAGGCCCACTCCTTATGACAGTGACAGCAAAGACGCTTATGATTCCTGACTTCCTGATTTCTGTCAGCTGGTCAGGGAAGAATGATCATGCATAAAGAACTTCAGATGAGGGAGTAGCTGTGAAAGTCCTCAAAGATAATTCTTCTAGTGTTGCTAAAGACAAAATCCCATGGAAAAGTTGTGTGTCCATATAAGGCAGATTTTTCTAATACAACCAAAAAAAGAAAAAATGGACTCACTTGTCCTTCACATGGTACCCAGCTCTTCTTCACAGTGGCCGGAACATCTTCACAGACTCTTTCTAAAGTTCAAGAGCTAAGAATGTGGCAACCCAATACAGTATTAAAAGGCCCACATTATGCTAGTTTATGTCTCCAGAAAAACTGTGAAAATAAGCTGTTCCCATCTACTTCACCCCCAGACTTCCCTCTTATTAACATCTGACATGAGTAGGAACACCTTGACACAAATAGTAAACCAATACTGATATAGTATTAACGAAAACCTGTCCTTTACTCAGATGACTTTAACTTTTGCCTAACGTCCATTTCTCTAACTTGAGATTCCATCCAGGATGCCCTAATGCATCTAGTCCCCATATCTCCTGATTTTCTTCTTGGCTGTTGACAGTTTCTCAGATTTTCTTTGGTTTGGGTGACCTTGAGAATTTTGAGAAATACCAGTTAGGTATTTTATAAAATGGCCTTTGGCTGAGATTTGCCTTGTGAGAAGAGGACGTTATGAATTTGAAAGGAGGGCTGTGGAGTTGAAGGGTCATTTTCTTTACAGCACATCAAAGACACCTGCTGTCAGTCATTGCTGTTGATGTTGTGGACCTTGGTCCCCCAGCTGGGCTGACATACTGTTTATCAGATTCCTTCTCTCTGAAGAAGTCGTTTCATCTCCCTTTCTACAGCCACTCTCAAAGGAAAATAGTATGATCATTCTCTCCTAAGGAGTTCAGTGTTTGGTCTATGTAAACTATCTGGAATTCTTCCACACAGAATATTTTACAGTTTTTCATAATTTATTTAGCTATTCATTTGGTTATTATCTGTGTAGACTCATGGATATTTGTTATGTACTCTTTATTAGAATCCAGTAGAGCTTTAATTTGTTACTTCTGTTGTCCAGCCTAATCAATTGAGATCTCTTCCCAGTATCCCTCTGTCCCTTTGATATGACTTCATCATGAAGGCTTTTGGGGTCTTGGTACTTTTTTGAAGGCACTCTTCCTGGATGAAAGATCGTCTAGGTTTGGGTTGTAGATTGTCTGCCCCCTTGTTAGAATCAGCTGTTTCCCTAAGGAGCTCTCCTAAGGTAGCTTTTCTGTGTTTCCTTCTTTATAGTGTTGAAGTGTTTTTGCACACCGTGCCCCTAAGCACGTACTTTATTCATATTTTTTCTTTCAACCCATTATGTAGCCTTGAACCTCACATCATAGAGGCAGCAAATGAGACTGAAAGAGACTCAAAGACACAAGGCCACAGAATTACTAAAGACATTGAGCTCCAGTGAAAGGCCGGGTCTTCCTGACCCTGAATATAGCATTCTGCTTCCACCTTAGCTCCGCAAAACCAGCCTCCCTTGTTACCTACTCAGCATTAGATAAAAACAAGCCATTGTGAGTTCTCCTGCGTTTGTGGAAGAATAAAGGGCCATAGCCATCCCAGCTGTCCCTGGGAAGCCGCCCCTCAGGATTCCATCTGCTGGTCGCTTTCCTCCGAACTTCATACACACAGAGCTCCTAGCACTCCTGAAGTGTGGATGTTATTTGTGTGCTATTCTTGTGTTTTCCTTGTTTTGATTTCCAGAGAAGATTGCTAGCTCTTCATGAGGCAGGGGAAAATATACCTCAGTACAGGATTATCCAGATAAGACACATCAGGCTACTGCATCCTATTAAAATAGACTGGGGTGACCTTGGTTTTAATTCAATGCAAATATTAAAATCTGTGCATCTCTGATCAGGAGAGCATAATTCTCCATTGAGGTGATGACACATTGTACTTTGGCTATTTGGCATTCACTAGGTCTCCAGCTGGGCTTGGAGCTTCTGGAAGATAAAGGTCATTCATGTTTCCCATTCTCCAGAGCCAGGTGCAGGATCTGACCTGTGCCGGCACCTCATTGATGTAAAGAAGCTGTTGGGACCTAACCAGAACCTGCATGCTCTCTGGACTTGAGCGCAATTTTAACTGAACTTCCCCTTAAGAATGGACTAGTGGGCTGGAGCAATATCTCAACAGTTAAGGGCCCTGGCTGTTCTTGCCACTGTTTTCAATTCCCAGCACCCACATGGCAGCTAACAACTCTCTGTAACTCCAGTTCCAGGGGAATCTGACATCCTCTTCTGATCTCCATGGGCACTGAATGACATAGGCGCACTTACAGACATGCAGGCAACACATGTACACACATATTAAAAAATAATAAAACATTAAAAAAAATGAAAGGACTAGTGTAAGGTTGCTCCAGAGAGACAAACACAGATATGACAAATCACAGTCCTTCCTTCATTTCACAACTCAGCTAAAAGGAGGGGAAAAATTAAAAAGCGGTGTAGTCCTGTGGTCATAGAGAAGGAGCGGACAAATGATAACAGACCAAAAAATAAAAACTTGGAAGGTCTTTAGGTACAGGAGAGGTAGCTGCACTGGCAAAGCTTGAACCTATAGCTTTAAGTTAGAAAAGGAGAATGATGTGAGACAGTCCATGATGCAGTGTCCTAGAAAGGCTGGGGAACTGCATTTTCCTCACGCTTAGAAGCCAGGGAGTGGAGTGACCGCTGTCCTAGACACATGAGTGGAGAGATTCAGTGTGTGGCAGAGAGGGACTGAACACAAGAACTGGGGGAAGTATGCCAAGACCAGTTAGACATCCCTGTGTCTTCAGATCCCTCTCTAGGAAACAGAGTTAGGCAAGCTCCTCTCAAACACCTATTAGAAGCCAAAAATGAATTTGTTTTTATAAAGTCTAGTTTAAACCAAAGGAACTCTGGCCTCTGGGGTACCCAACAAAACTGAAGTCGTGAGTAAGTCATGAAAAAGAGATGGTTTAATTGAAAGTCTGTGCAGTGTAGAGCAGCACACCAGCCTCTTTCCCCTCTGATACCCTGATGTCAAATCTGAGGTTCTGAGACAAGGCTCCCCCCTTGTACTGCTGAGCTCTCAGCTGCTCACCTGTGCTTTCCCATCCACCTCGGTGCGATTTCAGAAGCTGGCGCATCTTAAGTACCTGAAGTCCATTGTGTGAGAGGAGGGCCGCCGCAGCAAATCAACATGAACTGCCCTGTCACTGAGTCTGGTCACCTCTTAGGTCAATGCCACTCTTTTCTACTCCTCAGAGAACGTTTCATCAAAGCCTTGCTTGTATTTCTTCATACTTGGCTCCTTCTAATTTCTGTCGTCTCTGTGCCAAACACCCCATCTCTGGGGATAGTTCTACTGACCACCTTCCTGGCAGGAACTGGCAGAATTCCTCCTTGGTAAAATGACCCACAGTGATTGACTGGCCCATAGACATTCACTTTAGGAGGTCTTCCAATGAACAGCTAAATAGCTACTGTTACACTGTCTAGCAAGGGTCACCCTCCCAGAAACACAGGACTTGTGCTTTTGTGCTTCTCTTTAGGAGAGAATAATGTGTCCATCAAATAAAGGAGCCGTGACACAAAAGGGAAGGAAAAGGTAATTAAATGTCAGCTCTGCATAGGAGAGAGATGTGGTATTCATCCTTCTTCTCTTTAGGAGAGAATAATGTGTCCATCAAATAAAGGAGCCGTGACACAAATAAGGAGCCTGGCTTATTTTGCCTAACATAATGATTTCTAGTTGTATTTTCTCGTGGGGTTTTCTGTGGCTGTATAGCTTTTCATTGTGTATGTGTATCATATTTCCTTTATCCATCCCTATGTTGATGGACATCCAGGGGAATTCCATTTCCTGGCCATTGTGAACAGTGCAGCTGTAACATGGATGTTCAAGCATCTCTGTGCTGTGTTGGCTTGAAACTAAGCATGTTTAATGCGGTATTTATTGACTACAGGCAATGGGAGATTATACAAAGAAAAAACTGTAGGCAAAATATATTCCTTGGCTCAGCTGTGAACAACACACACATAATCACAGTGCAAATAAAATAGTGATTTACCAAAAGCTAAGTGGAATCTATACTATTGGAGAAAGTAAGTGAATAACACCTCAGGTTGATAAAACTAGAGATAACACAGAAGAGTGTTTTGGGCTACAGGAAGAAAAATCCTTGAAGAAGCATGCAGTTGAGCTGAAAGCTTGTGCCGTAGGGAGGGGTGTGAATTGCTGCTCTTTGCTATAAGCCTTGCAGCTTTTGACATTTATATCTTCTGCTTTGATAAGAATAAATAATATATTTTTAAACAGATACAATCATTTTTAAATGTCACCAGGATGGAGACATTCGGGCTGAAATGGCCTCTTGCATTTATTAGTTACTAGAAGATGGGGTAGAGTGAATGATCCTCTTGCCATTGACCCACCCCTAGCCCCGCCAAGTCATCCAGAAAAAGCTGGATTCTGTTCTGTGATTCTGTTTTAAAGAAATAGAGCTGTGGAGGAATCTTCCCCATCAAAATATTTCTGTGCTAACAGTTCCAGCACCACATGTTGGGCACTACAGATTTGTGGGTGTGTGGATGCAGGAGATCCTTCCTCCTGGTGGGAGTTCAGCCTTTGGCCTCCTTTCCATGCTGCTCAAGAGGCCTCCCCTGAGTCAAGAAGAAATGCAGGCTGATTGGCTACAGATTGACTCCCTGCTCTTTGCTATCAGATAAGAGCACGCAGATTCCTCTCAGGCAGTGGAGCCGAACATCTAGCAGAATACTCTGCGGGACAGTGCAGAGAACAGAAAAGAGGCCAAGAAGGCACAGGTTGGCGTCTCTGAAGATACTAAAGGTTCTCCTTACTTGTTCTGATGTAGCAGAGGCCTTCGGAAGCTCGTCTTGGCTGTTACCGTCCTGGTTTTGTGTCAGTAGCAGGTAGAGAGCAAGATGAAAATCACAGTGACCCAGCCACCATGAGGCTCTTCCCCTTTGTTCCCGCCTTATGCTGTTTCCCTGCTAATCTTTCTGTTACAAGGAAACTTGAAGATTATAACAGTAGTTCCAGGCAAGAATGAAGTTCTTTGTTTAAACTCTAATGTAGCAAATATTCTATTTCCCAAGATGCTAGCATATTAGAACAATTAATACTAAACTATGATATTTTGATATGGCAATGATAAGCAATGGGTGGGTGGGTCAGCAAAATGGCTGAGCAGGTAAAGGCAGTTGATGTTAGTCCTGACCCTGGATCCACAGGGTAGGAGGAGAGAACTGAATCCCACAGGTTATCCTCTGACCTCCACGCGCAGACCATGGCATATGCATGCCAGTCTACACAAACACACGCATACATACACACACACACACACACGCACACACACACACATACAGAGAGAGACAAAAATACAACAGAAAAAATAAATTTTAAAAATGTAGATGACTTTATTATCTATCTTGCTGCAAGCAAAGCTATTATGATTTTTCTATGATAAAATGATTAAAATAATAGTAAGGGGAGATAGCATTTGAAGATGCTAGAATTTGGAAGACAGTGGTAAGCTTACAAATATAAAGGAGGAGAATCTTTGAAATTTTGAAGCAAAAAAATATTGGAAAAAGAAGAAATCCACGAACCAGGCTTCGGTAGAGTGGGAAATTCATGAACAACTCGAGGTAGAACGGGAAATTCACGAACTACTTGAGGTACATCTTTGAAATTTTGAAGCAAAAAAATATTGGAAAAAGAAGAAATCCACGAACCAGGCTTCGGTAGAGTGGGAAATTCATGAACAACTCGAGGTAGAATGGGAAATTCACGAACTACTTGAGGTAGAGCGGGAAATTCACGAACAACTCGAAGTAGAGCGGGAAATTCACGAACAACTCGAGGTAGAGCGGGAAATCAGAGGCAGGCACGGCTGGCTTCCTCACACGGCTCCATCTTTATTTCCCACCTCTGTTCACTCCTTTCTTCCTCTCCCTTCTCTCCTCCCCTCCTCTTGTCTCATTGGTTCTCTTTCCCTCTTTCCTCTCCATGCCTGGCTTGTAGCATATCTGTTTAATAATTACATGTGGAATGTAATCATTTTATCCCTGAATCCCCTACTGAGTCCCTGGAACATAGTAAGTGCTCTACAGTAGCAGCGGGTAACCTTTATAAAGACATTGGTGCTGACAGCAGAGAATACTGAGGTTAAAACAGACGTGCTCAAGGTGACACAGAGGTCAAGGGAAGTCACTCAGTTCTCTGATTCCAGACCCTCCTCAGGTTTCTAAACATTTGAAGAGATGGTTTAGTATATTAACTTCTAGAAACGTAACCTCCGCGCTTGGTTCCAGTTTCCAAAGTCAAACTTCATTTGAATATTTTGAAGTTTAAATAGAAGTGCTAAGCTCTTTCAGAAACAGTGATGAACTGTGGTACTTTCAGTATTTGTCCAGTAAGGACGAAAAGAAATGTGACAGCACTGAATTCAATGTACTTCTGACATAATCAAAATAAAGAAATTTTTTTTTTTCTTTAGCAAGTGCAATATGCTTTAAGCCATCTAAGCCATCGTGGGAACCGCAGTAACTCCACACTGACAGATGAATCGGAAGCCACCATGTCTTCCCCAAACACTAGTTAGTGACTCCCAACTAAAGGCCTGAAGGTCATGGGGACTGGTTATCCATTCTAGCAATTAGCCTTAGACAGGAGACAGTGAGTCCAGGTTGTGGCTGTCTGGCAGCTGCCCCTCCTTCACCTCTCTTGCATGTGAAGGGCCTCAGAGTCGGCTGTTCCTTGTTCCATCCTCCTGCTCTACCGCAAGCAAGTGCTAGGCTGGGCTTGCTCATCCATCATCAGCCTCACTGGACACAATATACACTTACTTCTTTGACCTTGTTTTTCATCTCAGCATGGTAAAACTGTGCCTGGGCACTTTCCAAGGGTCTGTATAAATGCTTACTCCAGGAAGTCCCCCTTGCTTCCCACTCCTCAGCCTAAGACTGTGACTACTCCCACCCATCAGGAAAGCCCTCCAAACATTTGGTAGTACCCTAATCACTGTACTTACTCTCTGCTTAGTATATTTGTCCCTGTTAGAAAGCAGGTCCTTTGGGGCTGGAGAGATGGCTCAGCAGTAAAGATGCTCTTGCAGAGGCCCTGGGTTCAATTCCCAACACCCACATGGCCACTAACAACTGTCCATAACACCAATTCCAGGGAATCCACCCTCGTCTGACCTCCACAGGCATGGCACAACACAAGTGTACTTACATACATGCAGACAATACACTCATTCACATAAGAATATTTATTTTTTAAAGAAAGAAACCGCATCCTTGAAGGCACAGATTCAGTTTTGCCTGTTGTAGAGGACAGTGATTTGTGTGAATTTCTGTGACTCATTACATAGATACATTATTGAATTTTGAGGTAGCTGTATGCCCTTTGACGACAGATTTGGGAAGATATAACTCACTACAAAGTTCTTTATTAATTTTCCCCAAACAAACTATTGATGCCACTGCTAGAAATGCATGTGGGGAGGTATCTCAGGAAAATGAGCACACAATGCAAAATATTTTATCAAGGCCAGAAAGTTTGATTCCTGCAGAAGAATACATAGCTCATCTAAATAGAGCAAACAAGCACACCCAGAGGAGATTGCCCCAGCAGGATTTTATTCCTAATGTCAAGGGTCCTGGCCTCACTCTGAGTGGACAGAGCTCCGCCTCTCATTCTTATGTAACTGGCTGACTCAAAGATATGCAGTTGATAAGCAGAATGGGATTTGGGGTATGAGTGGGACCTTGCACACATTTTGATTTCAAGAAGGGCTGACTTTGGAGGAATTTGAATCTCTTCCAAGCAGCTTCTTTGCAGATTTTTACATGCAGTTTTGTCTTATTTAACCTTTTGTTAAAAAGTAGTGTATTTATATTACATTTCCCACAATACTAACAAGTATTATTGATAAGGAGAATTTCTAAGCCACAGGTTAGCAAGCACTGGCTTTGAAGTTGTTTTAAAAAAACTGAGTGAGGTTAGGCGTGGTGGCACACATCTTTCATCCCAGCACTAGGGAGGCAGAGGCAGGCAGATCTCTGAGTTTAAAGTCAGCCTGGTCTACATAGGGAGTTCCAGGTCAGCTGGGGCTACAGGAAGACCCTATCTCAAAAAGACAA
>NW_008348685.1:474153-494536 GCF_000622305.1 Nannospalax galili | reverse complement strand
AAATAATATCTATTTTAAAAGACTGGAAAGGATAAGCAGAAGGAAAAGAATACATCATGACATCTTAAGTTTATAAAATGCAGATGATGTGCATCCAAAGATCCCTGCTCATGATGGAGTTTGGCTGGTAGACAGCCATATGTTCTCCTTCTGTGTATGCTCTTGGGGACTGACTGGCTAGACACCACAATGGCCAAATTGAGTAGCTTCAACAGAGATCTTTCATCCCACCAATGCCGAAATGTTTAGAATCAGACTTATTACAGAGAAAGTGTGCATGCCCTATTTGTGAGTCATGTTCTGAAGCAAGCGTCTGGCGCAGTGTGAAGGAGGGATGTGTGAGCCTCTTGCTGGAGAAGTGAGCATAGTGGTGCAGTGGCTGGAGGAGAAGCAAGCCGGAAACACGAACGGGAGAATGAGGGGCAGGGATTCACTTGGAATGCCATCTCTCCTGGATTCTTTGGGAGTTGTCCAGTTGTTCCTAACGATTCTGTGGTCCACGCTCATTTCTAGCTCATTTCTGCCCTAAAATCTAAAACAGGCCAACAGATGACTGAGCCATCCGAGCACCCAGGAAATAAAAGACTTGCCGATTCAATGAAACACCACATCAACCTAACGAAAGTCTGTTAATATGTTTACTATGTTGAGAAAGAAAATTCAGTGTATAGCACATTACTCTACTATAAGGAAGAGTCCTAGCTGTTCATATATTTAATTACAAAATCCAATGATACTTGCTTAGAGGGAAAAGTGGTTTTTCATACATGATAGCCCCAAATATAAGCCAGCTGCTTCCGCTGGTGTTCATCCAAGGGATATCTCTCTGTACAACAGTGGAGGAAAGACTAGCTGTGTTAGATAGCTAGAGCAGAGAATATGTAAAGCCATGCTTTCTGGTTTGTAAAAGGTCTTCCATGTATATGCATGTGATATATGTGTGAGTGCATGTTGTGAGTATGCCCATATGTGTACACATGTGTGTGCACATGTAGAGGCCAGAGGTTGATGTCAGGTGTCTTCTGCCATCACTCTCTGTCTCTGCCTTATTTTTTTAATTTTTAATTGAATTTTTATGTAGCTCATACATAAAATCATCTTTTTACCCCCTTCCTCCTTGACACCCTCATGTAGCACCCCCCCATTGAGTTCATACATTTGATATATGTGTGAGTGCATGTTGTGAGTATGCCCATATGTGTACACATGTGTTTGCACATGTAGAGGCCAGAGGTTGATGTCAGGTGTCTTTTGCCATCACTCTCTGTCTCTGCCTTATTTTTTTAATTTTTTAATTGAATTTTTATGTAGCTCATACATAAAATCATCTTTTTACCCCCTTCCTCCTTGACACCCTCATGTAGCACCCCCCCATTGAGTTCATACATTCTGTCATTTGTGTTAAAGCCTGTTATGTAAAGTTAGTGTCCCAAGATGCCCCTCAGGGCAAGTTCATCCACTCGGGTTTAGTCAGCCTATATAGAGTCTCTCCCTTCAAGAAGATCTGTTCTTCCTCACCCAGCAGAAATCAGCTGCCAATAATTCTCCAACTAAGATTGGGGCTTGCTGTTCATTTGCACACTTCTGTTCTAGGTTTTTGTCTGCCTGAGTTTACATGGGTCTTTTGTATGCTGACACCATTGCTGTAGGTTTGTATGAGAAGGGTCCCATGTACCTGCAGGACTATTTCTCTGTGGTCATGCACCTCCTCCCTGGCTCTTACAATCTTTCTGCCCCCTCTTCCAAGATGGTCCCTGAGGCCTGGGTGAGTGGACTTCAGTATAGTAGTTCTCTCCAAGGACCCACACTCTGCCAACCCTTATTCTCTGCATTTTGACCATTTGTGGCCTTTTGTGTTCCTGGCCCTCTGTTGCATGAGGGAGCTTCATTGATGAGAATTGAAAGATGCATTAGTGTTCTCATCATCCCTTGTTCTATGTTCCCTGAGCCTTAAGTAGAGAGGTTGCATCCTAGATGTGTCACTTAGGCTTGGGCAATTCACAGAGAACCTCTGTGTGTTACCAGTGGTGTAATTCTGTAATAATCTCTGTGTTGAAAAAGAAGCTACGTTGATGGGTGGTGACTGGGATACTTGTCTGTATATTTAAGGATCCATATTTTGCACATAGTAAGAAATTAAATTAGTCGAGGGATATGAGAGCCTTGGGTTTCCTCTAAGATCTGTGACCTCTCCAGTTATGTGTATTTGGCTAGGTTTACAGTACCAGACATGACCTCCTGTTGAGTTGGCTTTAAGTCCAATTAGGTACCTGTTGATTACCCCCAAGATAAAAGTGCCAGAACTGTATCAATGTCATTTGCTGTGCTGGTCATTGATGTGGTTTTTAGGACTTGAAGCTAGGGCTGGATCACCAATTAATGCTCTCCCTTAGCAGCTTGCATAGTGCTCTCCAAAGCTATGAGAGCTAGCCTTCAGGGGAAGTGACTTCCAGGTCAGTTCCAGCTCCATTGCTCCAAATCCTCTCTGCCTTATTTTTTTAAGCAAAGTCTCTCACTGAGGCCAGAGCATAGTGATGGCTGGTCTGACTGGCCAGTAAATTCTGGGAATCTGCCTGTCTCTTCTTGACACCCACCTCTCCACACTCACCCCACACTAGGGTTACAGAGGCAGTCACTGCACCTGGCTGTTACGTGTATCCTGGGGATCCAAACTCAGGCCCTCATACTTGCACAACAGATGCTTAACTGTCTGAGCCATCTCCACAGATCCTGTGAAAGGAATTTTTAGTGATAGCTTGATTCATGGTCCTATTTGCTACTCATGCTGACTTTGAGCCTAACTCAAGCTACAGATGAGTCCACAGGCTATGTGAGTGTGTTCTTCTTAATACAGTAGATCTGCTCATAACAGCTGTAGAAAATACCCACTGGGTTTGATGCTGCACATTCTGAAAATTTCAACAATGATTGGTTGTTCATAATAAGGACTCCACTAATAAGCATCAGCCTCATGGTCATGATCATGTGTTAAGTGGTGTGATCAATGTACCCTCTGTTGGTTTACGAGTAGTGGTAAACAGAGAAGCATTGTGTACCCTACAGTGTAACAGAAAAGTGTATCTGAATAGCATTGTTAAATGTCCAGATCAAAATTCCATTTTCTTGGCTTCAGGGCTGAGAGAAAAGTATCCAGATGGCTATTTTGAGAAGTTACCCAAACACTCCAAAACCTTAATGTGTCTAGAATTTCTGGAGCCCCATTAATAAACAAGTCACAGGGAAGCAGGTGTCTTTGTGCCCAGAGTCCTGCTCCTTACCCACAAGAAAGCTACAGATGGATGCCAGGAGATACATAGCCCTGAGGTAGCCTGGACCATCCACAGCTGAGCAGCTCGTGGGTTGGTAGAAATGCTACCCAGCAGAGCCTGTGATCCATAAACACGTTGTTCCAGCATGCATCTGGATCATTGGCCTTGCTTATATAACATCTGGCCTGCGGTTGTCATACTAAATATTAAATAAGCAGCTCTGGAAGCAGTGATTTAAGCAGCCTGTGTGAAAACTGCCTCCAGGAGGAGGATAAATCCAACCCTGCACACAGATCCTCGCTCTCAAAAGGAATTGATTTAGCCTGTTGATCACTTGACGTTTATCTGTAGTAGGGATTTGGTTGACTTGAAAGATTGTGTTTTGATAAAGTGGAAACTGCCCACATGACTGTTATTCAGCTGAAGAGGGGGACTGTCTTTCTCTCTCCCTTTCTCCTTCTCTCTTCTTTCTCTTTATTTTCCTTTACTTCTCAAATCCTCTGTCTCTCCCCCTTCATCTTCTCTTCCTTCTCTTCCCCACTCGCTCCCTGACCCTCCTGTTTTCTGACTCGTCCTCCCCCTCCTCCTCCCCCTCCTCCTCCTCCTCTTCTTGCTTCTCTCTCTTCTTTGTTATCTTTCCTCAAATTCTCTTTTCTTTTGCCTTCACCCCTCCAGTAGTCAGTAGTCATTGTCTTTCTGTGTGTGTGTATGTTAGTCCTTCTTAGGAGCTGGAGGTCACCTACTCCTGATTCTTAAAATGAGGCACAAGATTGCTAATATTAAAGTGAGATAAGCAAAAAGTCATTCCAATGATGATCAGCAGGAACATTTCAAAATGGTTTCAGAAGAGGGCAAGAGATGTATTCAAAAACTAAATCTAGAAAAACACGAACAGGTTAAAATACTGCTTTCTAATTCCTGTTGTATGGGATGTGTGATTACCAGAAAGCAAATCGCTCATGTCTTCCAAGCATCACCATCCTGAGGATACCAGAACTCTCCTTTTTACCTGGAAAACATCACAAAAGCCCAGTAGAAAGCCTAATGTTAAAGATTCAGGTCTTTTTTTTTTTTTTTTTTTTACATGAAACATTGCTTCCAATGACAAAGCTCCCAAGCTTGGCCACAGATCCATTTTCCACCAACAGTGTTACTGATTGAGTATCTCAGTGGAGTCCAGACATGGGACCCTCAGACCTGCAAGAAGAGTAGCTTGAGAAGGGTGAGGGTTCTGGACCCAAAGAAGAAATTGGACTAATAGCTACCAGGCTTTCCTGGCCTTGAGAGTCCTGGCAGTAGCACCTTCCATGCCTTGAAGCCACCCCTTCTCTGGTGGGGGCGGGGGGATTGAAGAGCCACTTCACACATAGACTACCACCCACAGGATGGGATTAATTAAAGACTAGAAACACAGTAGCGTTCCAGGTATTTTTCTAGCCCAAGAGCAGCCATGAGCTCACTGAGGGCGTTCAGAGCAGTCTCCAGCTTTAGCCTGTTTCCCTCTGGAGGCATTTTTTTAACGTTCCATTCATGGCCAATGAATTTAGGCAGTCCCAGGTGAAATGATCAAAGGACAGCTGGTTACACTACTTAGCCAGCAATCATTATGAGGGCTTCAGGGCTAAAACTCGCATTTGCTGTACTTTATATTTGTAAATGGCTGGTTCTGGACCTTGGTAAATTCCATTCCATGTTTTCTGGTGCTGTGAAAAATAAGTCAACTTAATTGTGTTTTATCTGCTCTGATTGCTGTAGTTTCTTCAGTCTATTCCCTCTCATAAGCCTTACACACTGCTCCAGAGTCCACAGTGAGCTCAGTTGTTGCTAAAATTCCTTCTTGGCTACAGATCCATTGCTCGTTCACACAATGAACGAGTAAGTCCTTCTCTCTCCTCCCTTGGTTCCTACAGCAAAGCAAGGTACTATTTCACCAAATTGCAGTTTGGAAAATCAGAGAGTTTATTGGACTGACTTACAGAACAGTGGGTGAGGGGTTACTTACAGGAGTGTGGGTGTTCCCCTCCTAAGGCTGCACTGGAAAGTCTCCATTGAGGCATGGATCATAACTTCCCGGCTTCTTCCACTTACATACCTTTAGTCCATCCCTCATCATGCAACTAGGACCAACTGGTTGGTTGGGAGGTATGGCTGACTCTCCCTGAAACTCCTTCTTTGACTGTGATGATCCTAGGCCAGTTGGTGTAACCAAGCGTGGGAAAAAGGCATCCAATGTCATGGTCTTTCTTTCAGGGGACAGTTCTATACAACATAAGGCTCCACACAGGAGCCCTGGAGCCAAGTCTGATGATCTTACACCGGTTCATGGAAGCGGAAACCAAGCACTTGTCTCGGTCTATCACATCCCCTTGTGACTAAATCCAGAGCAGCAAACTGTCCTGACCTCATGTCTATCCTGATGGCATTCAATGATCATTAACATTTTACCTTCTCATCACTACTGTCCTCCCTTCTTCCAAAAAAAGGTCATGTCCTTCTAGAACTGATAAGGGACTGCTTATCAGTTACTTAAAGTTATGAGACCATCAACAAGATAACTATATTTTAACCACCACAGAAATATCCGATCTAAGTCCTTCTTTGTACACCTCTGTTCTGCCAAGATTTCCCTGCATCCCTTGTCTGGTTCCCACATTCCCTCTCTAAGCTGGTTTCCTCACTGGTCCAAGCATGTTGGCTCAGCCCTCTCAGCTTCCTCCCCAGACGGACATCTTTTTTCTTCTGTGCAACAATGCGAGAACTGGGTCCACACTCAGATTCTCCGTTGCTCTGGCAGCGACCTTGAGAGAGCTGCAGCCTCAAGCAGCTTGTCCTTCCTGTGTGCAGCATGAAGGCAGCCAGCATCTGAGACCCACGCCGCTCAGACATTCTGTGTGAGCTGTGCTGCTTCAGTCTCTGGCTCATTAAGGAGCCTTTCCTATGTACTTTGCCCTGTCAGAGGGTCAGTGTGAATGTAATGGAAAGAGATGAAGTCTGCCAAATTGATGTGATTATGTGAACGAGCAAAATGCATTAAGAGACACCCATCATTAATAATTTCAATATTTTATAACCATCGCAGTAGAAAAATGCTGATGGTGATCACGACAACTCCAAGGACTGGCACCGGGGAAGTTGCTGCAGCTCACAGCACTTCCCTACCTTCAAGATGGTTTTTATAAATTCAGTATCATTTGATCCGTGCAGCCTTTATCTGAGGTCAAAGGAGGAAGTGGTGATAGTTCAGTTTTACAGATACAGAAACTAAGGTTCAGAAAGAGGAAATGATTTGCCCAAAGTCACATTATGAAAAAAAGAGAAAGGGGGATGGGGGAAGAGATTGTCTTTTGATTTCAAGTCTGATAGTTCTAAAGAAAGCCACCCCGAAAGTGCAGGGGTTGTCTGGATCTAATAGCCGGGCATCTATATTCTCCTGCCTAAGCTTAAATGATTTCACAGAACATCCCCAGACAGGGCATATGAGGGAAATGATGGATCGTAACAAAGCTATATACCCACAAGAGAACACACAGGCACACACAGGAACATACAAACACACACACAACTTAGATCACGTCTGAACATTGACAAAAGCACATTCTCTAGACCACAAAGACCACACATCCTCTATCCCTTCTAATACCTATGACTATTGCCTCTCTGTTATCACCACCGTAGGGCTGTGCTGCTGTTTCCTTCTCTGGGGTAAGATTTATTGAGATACCCAATCATAAAATTACTTTCCTGTCCTGAAAACATTTAAAACAGATCTTGCTTCCCTAAACTCTTCTGAAAATATTCCGACATAAGGAATATTTATGACTTAACCCCATGTTAAGTCCTTTCTGGAAGCTTCTTATTGGGGTGCCCCATGTTTGTGATGTGCAGTCCTCTTCCCTGCAATGAGAAACAAACCAGACTTGCCCACCTGCAGGTGGACTTCTGGCAGTCTTTAGTTGGAAGGCACTGAGGACCCTTTCATTCCTACTAATTTTAAGTAGTAGTCTCTTGAAAAATTCCTAAAAGAAACGAAAAATATCAACATTGCAATCTCTTTGGCCTCGTTGGGAAGTTTATTTTTTTGGTCTAATTTGCTATAGGCATTTTTAGACCAAAAGATAAACACCTTTTGATCATAACTGGGTTTAGCAAAGATGATCTCAGCCCTGGATTATTCCTTTTTTTTTTTTTTTTTCGTCTTTTTGAGACAGGGTCTCCCTGTAGCCCCAGCTGGCCTAGAGCTCACTATGTAGACTAGGCTGGCCTTGAACTTGCAGAGATCTGCCTGCCTCTGCCTCCCAAGTGCTGGGACTAAAGGCATGTGCCACCACGCCTGGCTAGCCCTGAGTATTCTCATGCTTATATAGAGATCAGCTTTTAGGAGCTACCTGAAATGCAGATACGTGGGAAATGCCAACTCAGTTAGGTTTAGTGTCTCCTTTCAGAAATACCAACACATTAAACAGCCTCAGTTTCTGCGTAGCTGCTAAAGCTCTGCTGATTCATTAATAAACTGCTGACTTTGTGTAAGTCTTTCTTTCTTGGTCAGAATTACAGGTATGATGGGACCAGGTATGTTGTCTTACCTGTGTACCACTGTACACAGCCTATGTTCGAGAGGAGCATTTGTTGGGACACAAACTCTTGAATGTATTTTTTATTGACTGAATTCCTAGTATAAAGGATTCAACAACTTCTAGGGAAATTAATCACAGTATATTGTAGCCATTTTTATTATATATAATCTATGTACTGAAGAAGTAGATTTGTCTTAGTATCAAGTATAGCCCATAGATCAAGGGTACAAACAGATTGCAGATGAACTTAAACGAACTCTTTCTAATACTTAGCCAGAGATGGGAAATTCCTTGAAGAGATGGTGATCCTCTGAGCTTGACACATTTGATCACAAGTCCCCAGATGTTTGACACTTATTTGGGGGTTAGCTAAGGAAAATTCAAGATGGTTTCTAAAATTATAGCCCAGAAGTGGATGATTAAAAGCAATTGACAAGATGGGACTGAGTTAGGACTCTGGTTTTCACAGCCCGCTTCTCAAAACCAATCCACTTACCATTAAAGTCAAACACAATGTTGTCACGTGCATATGCCCTGTGAAAAGCTTTTGTGGTCAAATGCGATGAGACTAATATATTCTTCCTCTTTCTTTCTTTCTTTCTCCCTTTTAGGTCCAAAAGCTATAGAAGCATATGGCAAAAAGTTTGAAGTAAAAACTGTTTCTGGAAAATTGCTCTTTTCTGCAGATGACAATGAAGTGGTTGTGGGAGCCGAGAGATTAAGAGTTTTAGGTAAGGAAATTTTAATCATGTAATTGGCTGAATAGTACCTTCTATATTTTAAAGAAATAATGTCATAGTGCTGTGCACTGAATATTTGTGACCCTCTGAATACATATGTTGAAATTCTAACCACCTGATGTGTCAGTAGAGACTATACCTTGCCAGGAAATTAGTCCCTGAAGTTGGAGCTCTTATCAGTGAGGTGAGTGTCCTTTGAAGGAAGTGGTGCCTTGATCTTTCTCTCTCCCTCCCTCCCTCTTTTTCTTCCTCTCTCCATATCCTCCCTCCTCCTCTGTCTCTTTCTCCCTCTTCTCTCCCTTCATCTGTCTCCTTTGCTTCTTCTCCCCCTGCCAACGTATCAAAATACAATGAGAATTTGGCAATCTGTATCTAGAAATGAACCCCCCTCAGAACCCAACCAAGCTGACACCTGATCTTAAACTTCTAGCTTCCAAAACTATGAGAAATAAAGTGATGTTGGTTATAAGCCGTCTACTCTCTGGAGCTTCCTTATAGTCAAAACTAAAACAAATGGTGTATAAATAAGGCCAATTTCTTTGGCTCTTTTAAAGCAAAATTGTTTAACCCCCATAGAGCCTCATTTCCTGGAGAGCTTTTCTCACACCATAATGTCATTTTGATTCCTATTTCAGCAGTGACTTTGGGATTCCAGTGTGTGTTCATTTAAGGAAGTATTAAACATACTTTCAAAACATTCTTTCAAAGTAGACTGGTAGTCTTGTTTATGCATTTAGATTATATATGTGATGAAATAATTCCTCAACTTGGTTGCAAATGAAGAATAATCTGGGAAACTTTTAAAAAGTTAACATGTGTGGATCCAACCTAGAAATTGTGGTGGAAGCAGAATTCATTATTCAAAATACTACAGTATTCAAAATAAACTCAGAATAGTGCCTTGTACCTGTAATCCCACAGTTACAAGGCTGTGACAAGAGGATTGCTGTAAATTTGTAGCCAATCTGGTGTACAGAGTGAGTTCCAGGCCAGCTTGTGCTATAGAGTGAGTTTCTGTCTCAAATTAAATAAATAAATATCAAAAAATACAACCTTGCAGGGATTTTTAGGGCTCTTTTGGAATCTCTGAACTTGAGCACAATACTAGTGTATCTTCTAAATCTATCCAGGGAAATGGCCCAGCGTGGTGCCTTGAATCCTGGTACCAAAGCAGATCTGACTTCTAACTGTTGGTGTCACACACTCCTTGTTATCACTAAGCCATTTTCCCTTCTTCTCAACATACATACACACCCGCATACACACACACACACACACACACACACACACACTCCATTACCCTAACCTGTACCCTCCCATCCATTGTCCCTGACTCCCCTAGTCAGTCTTACTAGCTCAGTTGGGACCCTGTCTTTAGATCTTAATATATCATCACTCAGCAGTCAGAAGACATAAGTGACCATCCTTGGAGGCCAAGTGGAGGCAGGGATACGGTGTGCAGACTTAGTGAGGCAAGAGACCATCTGATCCCTGGTCAGTGTCCTGCCCATTGAGTGATCCAAACCAACTGCCTTTTTGTGTTTATAAAGTGAGAGCTACCTATGGAGCAACTTTTCAAGCAGTGCTTTCTTTTTATTTTATTTTTTTTAACAAAGCATAGGGTAGGGGTTTATTTACAGAAGAGTGGGGACCCCACATTTATGGCTTCACCCTAAAGTCCACACTCAAATACAGATCCTGTAACTCCCCCCACCCCTGACAGCTGCAAAAAATGGTGAGAGAGGTGCCCCTTGGTGTCCTTGGCTTATATATCCTTTGCCCCTCCCCCCACACGCAGCTAAGGTCAACTGATTGGGTGGGAGGGGTAACTGCCTCCCCCCAGACTCCTTGATGAGCATGGGAAGGAGGTGTGACTATAGCTTGTGGGCATAGTATTCGGAGGACATTCCCAGTTAACACTCCACCCCTTCTTCCGGCTCTTACATTCTTTCCACCAACCTCCTTCACAAAAGTCCCTGAGCCTTGGAGGTGGTGGTAGGTGTGGGATGATCTTCCTCCCGCTGTGGTAAGGCACTGAGCTTTCAGGTCTCTTCAAGCAGTGTTTTCTATGGCAGAAAATAAGAACAAAGTTTTATACATGAGTCCAATAAATAAAATAGACAAGAGACTAAAATTGCTTCAGAGTGTAGGTGAGGATTGAAAACAAGAGAGGTCAGACACTAGACTCTCACCTGAATAGTTACATTATTTCAGCTTCTATATTCTTTGTGAACCATGTAGAGCTCTTTTTTTCAGCCTCTTAAATAGATCATCTTTAAAAGTCTGTGGGCACATGCCACAGTCCCTGTACCGCATGTGCTGTGCATTGTCAAATCTGTGCCTCAACTATGCTTTGTGAGTTAGACAGCATCTTCTCATCCCTACTTTAGAGGTGACAGAATTGAACTGAGCCATGCACAAGGTAAGCATGGCCTGCTGTGTTGTCCACAGAGTTGCACCACTTTAAACACAGTCCTTTGCAAAATCCTCTCTTCCGGCCTTCTTTAAGATGAGGCAACTCAGGCTTGAAAAGCTGAAGAAACTTGCCTGAGATGACGTACCAGTAGTAGTTGGACCCATGTTTAACCCTTGCCCGAGGACTCCAAGATTTGTGCTCTCCAACACATACGAATGTGGTGAATACATTAGTTCAACAAGCTTTTCATCTCTCACAATTTATACTTATGTTAGTAGAAATGGCATTTCTACATTAATTGTAGGTTGAGATGGAAAAACAAATACAAAAGTTCAGAATCTGCTCTTATTTAAAAGTACTGTATACTACCAACTCTAATGTGGTTGTCCAGAGGAAGACAGGGTGGTGTCTCATGCTACAATAACTCAGTGCCCATGGTTTGGCCCCTTCCACTGGTTCCTTGGTACTTACTGAGTCATGCCAGTACATTAAAACCTGACTTTGCAAAGGAAAATATTCATAATAATATTAAATATCTAAATGACTTAATCTTATTGTACAGAACTTTGATATGGTGTAATTCATGAGCCCCACAGCTGCTGAGACTAAAAAATTGGGGAAGGGTGTTGAATTTTTTTCAGTCATTTCAAAGCAAATACACATCTTTGTTGTATTTGATGTTTTGCCCTAAGAACAGTTTAGAAAATCTGACTTTTTCTATCAATGGAGTGTTTCCTTGTTTATGTAAAAATTAGAAAGGATTCATCAAATAAATTCACCTGCTGTTACCAGTGCTGAAATGACTTGGAAATGGCCATCCCACAAATCTCACATCAACTACCCAGTGAAAAGAGCCCAGCATGCTGGAGACATGAGTTCCCTGTCAGCTGGGACTCAGCCATATGGTGTGGAATGAGATGTTGAGGCAGTTTCACTTTCAGCTTAATGAGAAGTTTGTCAGACAGCTTGAGCTCTAGGGAGGTTTGTATCTGGTGTGGCTGAGACTGAATCCTTGTTCGTCCTCTTAGGGTCAGAGTGGCCCTGTTGAAGGAGACTTTTCTCCCTAAGCTCCAGCTTGCACCTGTTTAAAGCAAAGAGAAAAGAACAGGATAAAAGATGGACGAGGCCACACTTCCTGGCACATGTTCATCATCCCAGCCCTCACTTGGGAGACAAAGGTAGAAGGATTGCAAGTCCCGGGCCAGCGGGGGATACATATTAATAGTAGGTACCTGGGCACCCTGGCCTACATAATGATACCCCGACTCAAAAGAAAGTTAGGGGGTAGAATATATAATAAGGAACATAAGTAAAAAGTTGTTTTTCTTTTCTATGATTCTGGCACTAGGAACCCCAGGCCTCATACATACTGTGCATGCACGATCCCACTTTTTACTTTTTTGGTCTTTTTGGTCTCCCTGTAGCCCCAGCTGGCCTGGAACTCACTATATAGACCAGGCTGGCCTTGAACTCACAGAGATCCACCTGCCTGGGATAGAGTCTCCCTAGGCTAACCAAGTATCATTGACCTTACCCTTCACGTGACTTAGTGTGGGCAGCCTCTCAGTTAACAGCCTCTCTCCCTTTGCATTTGCTTTGCCACTTTTTCTACTCTTCCTTTCTAAAGTATTTTATCTATGACTATAGGAAAGTCCTAGCATTAGAGAGAATGAAGGTTTATGCTGTGGAGTGGACCCTGGTTCCTCAAATGCACTGCTGGGAACTATAGGCTTCAGACACTGATCCTTAGGACCCAAGAGCCTATCAAAGAGTAGCATTTGGATAACCAAAGGCACCAGAGACACATCAGAATCCCCCTTCCTCCTCTGTGTTATCATTAGTTCTGTGGAGTGAGCAGTTTAAACAGGATCCCTGCTTCTATAGTTCTTCTGTGGCACCTCATCCCAAAGTTGGTTTATTATTTACAGGGACATAGGAATAATGTATGGGATCACAAAAATACATTTCCCATAAATAAGGTAGTAAGAAAGGCAAATATAAAAGAGTTTCAGATGAATAGACTCGACCTAATAAACCAGAGATTCTTAATGAGAAAAACTACGATTCTACAATAGGGAAATAATAAAGGGGTTTCCTTGGAAATGGTGCCGGGAGAATCACTCATAACTATCTAAAAATAACATTTTTAAAAAGCCGGTCTGGAAGCATAGGTGTAGCCCTGCTGATTTCATGCATGCAGATGCCCATGTGCCTGCACCTCCTGTGCTGTACTGTCTCAGCTTCTTCCCCAAGCTTGAGTTCATTCCGGATGCAGGAGGAAAAGGCGTTTGCTAAGCCCCTCTTAATTTCTCATTTGGCAACAGAGAGATGTGATTTAAGGCGGGCGTGATGGATTAGTGCTTCTGTGTAAATGTCCCCAGCTGTCCCCATAAGCAAGCATTGCCTTATGAGACCTCCCCACGGCTCAGCCATTGTCTCTGCTGCTGAGGGGAGGTGGTGGGCAGCTGGGAACGTTTGACTGCTTTCTACTTTGATTGAAGAGTTGGATGAGATTCACTACAGTCTTCTTTCAAGAGAACCAATTATAATACTTAACCAAGGGCAGGGGAAGTGTTGGGTTTGGGGTTCTTTTGTGTTGTTTCGTAGTGACAAGATTTGAATTCTCTATGAAGCCACAGTCAGTGTACTTTCGGGCATCTGTTGTTTGGTGGGGTTTTTTTTTTTTCAATCATCTATGCTTCCTTCTTGGCAGTTATGCCATTGGAGTATATTCAAATGAAGAAATAAGTTACCGCCAGGCCAGGAAGCCTTCCATATAGATGAAGTATCTTGTTTGCTTCACCATTAATTCCACTGACTGCAGAGGAATATTCTTATGACACAAAAAGTCACCTACATTGACTTCGTTCATTCTTCCATTCTACCAGAACCCAGGGGAGTGTTGGTATTCCATAGTGACACGAGGAATTTAATGAAATGATAATGTGTGTAAGAAACTCTCAGGCACAAAACAGGAAGGAAATTAACTTTATTATTCTTTATTGGAGGGACTTAACTTTCGTTTGCTTATTTGATTGTGAGAAAAGTGTATGAAAAGTCCAGCTCCTTCTGCCTGCTGCCCGTTCCATTGCACATCACATCCGCTGTGTACCCCTGCTCATCTCAACTCCTTTCACATCCTGTGTTCTCTAGGAATACTGAGATGGTGGGAAGTATGAATCCATGGAAAGGAAATGGAGAGAGAGGAGAAAATACCCAGACTCCTTCAAGGCCAGGAGTGGAAGGAAATGCCTGAGATTGTCCCTGTGAGGGTGATGTCCAGTGGGAAAGCAGGATGGTTATGTGTAAGGCTTGGGCTTTTGGATTCCATTGGTGCAACCTTGGATATATTTCTAAACCTCTGAAAGCTTCAACTTCCCCATCTATATAAAATGGACATACTAAGAGCACTTACATAATATACCTGAAAATTTTAGCACAGCGACAAGCACACAATTGACACCTCGACTATTCATGACTTTTGCTGATGTTCCCGCTGTAAATTCCTATTCAGTACCATTTCTGTACTGAATAAAGTACTAGTCTCTGCTGTGGTTTGGATGTAAAATGCACACCACAGTCTCATACGTTAGAACATTTGGTCACTAACTGCTGGCCCTATTGGGGGATATTATGGAGCCTTTAGAAAGCGGGAAGTGAGTCACTGGGGTCAGACCTAAGGTTTTACCTCCCAGCCCCGTTTCTAGCACTCTTTCTGCTTCCTGGTCTGCCAAGATGTGAGCAAGCTGCCTCTGTTTCTAGCCACCACAGCTAGCACTATCCCATACCCATGCTTTCCCTGCCACGACAGAATGGGCCTCTCAAACTGTGAGCCAAAATAGATCCTTCTTTCTTTAAGGTGCTTTTGTTAGGTATCTGGTCAGAGCCACAAGAAAGTTACTAAGAGTCACCAAATCAGGGGCAGTTGCAGAAATGTGGGAACAAGGAGATACAGTTCCTCCTCATAGGTTGTCAAATAGGGGTCCATGTCTTGGGTATGCAAAGCACAAACTCAGCCAAACGGTAAATAGCACTAAAAATGTTTTTAACAACTTAAACCAAAATGTAAGATGGAGATTGACTGCAGTCTGTGCAGAGAAGATTAGGTGGTAAGTACTGGAGACACAGTGTGGAACCAAGCCTGCTGCACTGATCACAAGCTTCCTAGAGGAGAGGTGAGGGAATGTGTAAGGGCTGGGAACAGAATTTAACTTAGCAGAATCCATGGGATACCCGACAGCTCCTAGGCAGCAGGATCAGCAGGACTCTGTGCACAGCCTTGTCTGACAGGGGGGCAGACTGAGCAGCACTGTTCTCTCCCACAAAGGAACAACTGGGATTTCCCACAGCAGAAGAGACTGTCATTATCAGCACATAGCAAGCAGGAATTGCTAACTTCTCCCTAAAGCCTGAGCTAGGGAGATATGTCAGAGGTCTGCTGGAGCCTCCTGGGGACTTTCCCTCTTGGCTGTATTCTGTTCAGATGTGACTGAAATGGTAATAAGAATCCTTGGTATTAGTTTGATTCTTTAAGTTAAAACAAAAAGACAAGTATAGTTAGATTCCAGCTTTATTGGTGACGCAGGAGCATTCACTTTCAGGGCTGATAGCACAAGGATGGGGTGACATCAGTTGGAAGCCTTTTGGACTTACTTAAGCTGTGCTTCAGGCAGTTCTCCATCAAGAGATGCAGTCACAAGTGTTAATTGATAACTTACTGTGGCCAACTGCTGGGCTGGCCAAAGACATACCCTGGAGTCCTGCCTTTCTGGAATACCCAACCGAGCCTGAAGGACAGATGCTTAAAAAACTTTGATCCATAAAGTATGTGTTATTCCAGTGACAAACTGCAAAACATTTTGGAAACATAAAATGAAGAGGCTAATTTTATTTGCAAGTGAGGAAAAGGTGATGGCATTGAACATGGAGAAATGAGAATAGACTTAGTTGGCCTAAGGCTTGGAGTGACCATTCCAGGAACATAGCACAGCTTATATAAAGTCCTTATGAAGCACAACCTTTGAGAAATGGATTAGAAGTCCAACACAGGCAGAAGTGGAGACCTAGGGTCAGGGTGCAGTTCCTAGGCAGAGAAGTCATCTGTATTAGTTATTTTTCTACTGTGGTGATAAAACTCCATGACCAAGGGAACTTACAGAAGGAAGCGATTATTGGACTCATGGTTCCAGAGGGACAAGAGTCCGTCATGGCAGGGAGGCGTGGCAGCACACGAGGTTAGAACAAAAAGCTAAACCTTTACATCTTCAAACAGGCACAGGAAACGGAAAGATGGCGAACTGGAAGGCGAGGCTATGAACTCTTAAAGCCCATCCCCAGTGATGTGCTTCCTCCAGAATGGCCACACTTCCTAAGCCTCCACAGACAGCACCACCACCTGGGGCTAAGTGTACAAATACCTGGTGCCTATGGGAGAAACCTCATATCTAAACCACCACATCATGATCACAATAGCTAACATGACAAAAAGCTTATTTGATAGCAGCTACTGTTTAATCTGTTCTTATGCGTGACCTCTGATCCAACAAGAGCTCCCTGAGATGGATTTCATGCCAACACCCATTGTATAGATGTGAAAACTGACAAATAGGCACATTCTCCAAGGTTATATAGCAAGTTCAGTGGCAGAAGTGAGATACAAATCCAGGTTCTAGAATGTTCATTTCTGTAACAACTTTATTGAGCTATAATTCACATAGCACACAATTTGTACATTGAAACTGTGGAAGTCAATGTTTTCAATATAAAGAGCCCTTTGCCTATGAAGAGAGGAATAAAGCAGTTTTTCTCACTCCTTAGAAGTTTCACCCTTAAAATAGACATATTATCAAGATGGAAGCATAACATATTTGTTCATTTTATATTTTATGTATTTTATATAATTTTGTATATTTTATACATTTAAATATGTATATATTTTACAAACTATATTACTTATATATTTTATGGGAACCTTTAGAAATGATTATCTGTAAGAGGGAAATTGGTAGTTTAGTGTTTTGGTTTGATGATGAGTGGATAGCCATGTAGAAGATGACAGAGGCTTAGAAATGTCTGAACAAAGATGAAGGGATTTAGAAAGGTCTGGGGTGTGTGTTTGTCTGTGTCTGTGTCCATGCATGTATATATGTACTCAGGAATGCATGCACATATGTGTGCATCCATGTGGCTACCAGAGTTAGAGGCCCCCTCCCCAGTGCTAGGGTTATAGGTGCTCACAACCACATGCACCTTGTTTTGGTGTAGGTGCTTGGGATCTGAAGTCAGGTCCTGGAGCAGGCACTCTACTGACTAAGTCATCTCCCTAATCCCAGAAAAGCCCGTTGGTTTAGGTTCTTCTTGGTCTCTGGTATTTTCATTCCTTCCCTCTGGATGTAGGACAGGACACTTGTCCCATGAGAGGCCAAGGAGTGACCATCCTAAGTTTTATGCTTATTTCATGGGAGAAGGGTAAGCTTCCTGCTTTTGCTATCTTTTCGATTGTCAAGTTTCCATATTGTGGAGTGGCCTATGTCTGGCCCCAGTAATCACATACATATTATCACAAGTATACCAACACATCTTTATATTGTAGCTTTTGTATGCATTCATGGTGTGTTTGCTAAGTATATGAGATACATGTATGTCTTGTATGCATGAACATTGTATATATTAGATATATATGTGTATTATAGTGTTTATGAATGTATGCTTATATGTATTAATCTATTAGAAAACTACTGCATCACAGTGAGCACTGTTTGTGTGATAAGTTGTTTATACTTCACATTAAGAATGGGTAGATAATAAAGACCCTCCAACTGGGGAATAGCACTGAGCCAGTGTGTGTTTTGTGGGATGTTAAGATGATCAGCCAGTGATAGGTTGGACAAATTTAATAAATCATGAGGACAAATATGCTTAACATCTGTGCTAAGTGACTTAATTTTAAAGATATTTCCAAAGAAAGTAACGCATAATGGTCTGTAAGTCTTATAGGGCCCAGACTGCCTTTTTTTTTTTAATACCCTTGCCTCAAAGGAAACAGACTGAGCATCTGAGGAAGGGCAGGAATATCAAATTGGAAAGAGCTCTGGCATGGCCCATGAGTGGTGCACACAGTGGCGTTTTTCTTCCCATTAGGTGGCTTAGTGTCAGCCTACGAGAGGTCAGATCACATTTAAAGCTCTTGAACTGTATCATGGGCTTGTGGAAGAGATCACATTTAACCAAACAAAAGAGAGCACCAATATGAAATCAATATGCAGGATGCGAGCTATGAAGGAAGGTAATGTGCTTTTCTTCTTTGGCTATTAAATGTGTCTCAGCTGCCAGGGAAAATGGCTCTCCCTCCTGAGTTCCTATCTGTCTTGCTGACTGGTTATTGGGGAACATTTAGGCTCTAGTGGTTCAGCTGTGCATTTAATGAGGGTGTCCTTGCATGAGTCTGAGCAAGCTCCTCTGGCCTGATCTCACCACCCCTCAGAACTCTTCTCACAAATTATGATCAAAGTTTTCTGGAGGAGAAAATAAAGGGGCTAAAGCCTTAGCTTTAAAAGGTGGTCTCTACCTGCCTTTGGGGACTTAGTCAGGCATGGGAAGTCTGAGATATGGATCAGGGGTACTCTCACATGCAAAGGGCCAGGGAATTCACCGTGGGAGTTTTATGAAGAAGCATCATTGAAAGTGGAGATTCAGGTTTGCTCCTAAGGGAGTTCAGTGGGTAAAAGTAGACAAAGCAAGAGAAGCTTTTCATACTGCAGAGAAATGACATCAGAGACACTCTTATGACATAACCCAGTAATTGAAGAACAGCTTGAAAATGTGCACCTGTCACCTGACCAGTCAATGGCTAGAAAATGAGTTGTGAGATGGGACTCAGATTAGCTCTCTAGTTGTTAGGATGACACCCTCTTTTTCATTTTCGTGTCTTGCCTTCCTCCCGCGATTCCCAAACGGAACAATTAAGCAGTGAGGAAAGCCACTTTAGGATCATATCTGTGTTATCACAAATCCAAAGGGGAAGGCTGATCCTCAGGATCCTCCGAAATCTATTTACAGAGTTGGAGAGCCGATCTCATCTAGGCAGATGTTTATATCCAGATGGATCAGAAAGCTTGTTTGCTTTCCTACTGTCACTGTACTTGGCTCTCATGTTCATCTTTCAAGGTGCTCAGGATGCTGGGAGGAATACAGAAAAAATCAGAGGTTGACTAAAATTTGTGGATGTAAAATTTCCCAAGATCAAATAGCTAGTATGTGTGTGTCCTAATTTCATACCCAAACTCAGGCTAGAGACAGGAACTAAAGCTTCCAGTCACAGTACTGATGCTGTGAGGAGTGCTCTTCCCCAGGAATGATTCGGGAAGGTGCAGAAAATTCTACAAGTTGACTACGTTTTTAAAACTCCTATTTTTTTTTTACCTTGAGTGGTCATTCCAAAGCAAGGGGGTCTTCACTTATTTTCTGCCATGGAAACCCTTCCAAAATTATATTTTTGATGGCACCACAGGAAATTTGTGGAATTACCAAATAAAACCAAGTATAGATAGTTACCAGCATATAGAAAATTCTGTGGTTAAGTGATGCTGTCTCTATTAAACATTTTTTTTAAATCTAGCTGAATGAGGGACTAGAGAGATGGCTCAGCAGTTAAAGGCACTGGCTGTCCTGCAGATGACTCGGGTTCAGTTCCCAGCACCCACATGATGGCTAACAACCGTCTGTAATTCCAGTTCTAGGGTATATGACGCCCTCTTCTGAGCTCCATGGGCATTGAATGACATGGGTTCACTTACACGCAGGCAATACACTCATACACATAAAACAAAAATAAAATATTGAATAAATAAGTAAAATGTAGGTGAATATCTAATAATTGCTATCATTACAAAATAGACATAGACATGAGTAATATTTTTCTGTGTACAGCAACTTGACTGTGACAGAATCTGTACTTTCTATTGGTGACAGAGTCCCAGAGATTAAATGCACAGGTCATTTATCTCCATTCTAATCAAAGGAGTTCCTTGATTTCCTTTACAAGTGAAAAGAATGATGTAAATTTGGCCTCTTCAAAGTTCTCAACCCCACAGAATTCTGTCCATGGACTCTGGAGTCCACTCTTAAGTGAGGACTATGGCCCCATCCTAACAAAACTGGTTAAGGAATACCTGTTGCGGGTGATCACTGTTAAAAGCCAGGGAGTCAGTTGAGCTAAAATAAGAACAAGACATGACCCTAAACTCTGACATGTGCCAGCATAATTTTATGTTTAATGTAACAGACGAGATTAATGGGACTTCTGTTTTATGTGGAGCCAGTCATGAAAATCTGAGGTGAGTGTATTAATTAGAATTCTCTAGAGGGACAGAACTGATAGAATGA
>NW_008348685.1:472037-474131 GCF_000622305.1 Nannospalax galili | reverse complement strand
AGAGAGAGAGATGATAGATAGATAGATGATTGATAGATTAGATAGATAGATAGATAGATAGATAGATATAGATAGATAGATGAGAGAGAGAGATGATAGCTAGCTAGATGATTGATATAGATAGATAGATGAGAGAGAGAGAGAGAGAGAGAGAGATTGGTTTACAAGGTAGAAGCCCCACCAAAAGGTACCACCCATATTCAGGGTGAGTCTTCAAACTTCCAATAATCTGGTGAAGAAAATCCCTTGCTAGAGTGCCCAGCAGCTTGCATTTCAGATGATTCTAGATCTTGTCAAGTTGCATCCAAGATCAGCTATCACAGTGAGGTAGCTTGTCTCACATGGTGGGGACAGTGCTCCAGCACCCTGAGACTATACAGAGGTTCTCAAGAGAGGAGTAAGGGGTGGATAAGTGACCCTTCTGTCCCCAAGAGACAGACTTGACAATGTCAAGAAATATCTTTGATTACCAAATTCTGCATGGAGATTGCTGCTGGCATCTAATAGGTAGAAGGCAGCACGGCTCCTCAACATCCCACAATGCACAAAACAGCCCCAACAACAAAGAATTAATTGATTTCCAAACCTATGTGTAAAGTGAGCTGTGGTTGAGAAGCCCTGAGTCAGAGGGAAACCGTACAGAACATTGATGAAGCCCTGCCATTACTGAACGTGTGTGTCCCTGGCTCTGTGTCCCCTTAGAAGCTTACTTATCCAACTCCTTGTGGTTGAACGTGAGATTCTTGCCCCCTTTACATTGTCTGGTGTCAGGTGAAAAATTAAGGTTAACCACTGGTAATTATGACCCTTCCATCTCTTTATTCTGGGTCTTGGTCACAAAGTACCAGCAGAAGGAAGGAACACCAGATGAGAGCGCTACAGGTGAAGGCTCATTAGGGTGGGGAAAAAAGTATTAAGAACAGAGGTTGGAATCTCGGCCTCCCTTTGGGAGCAGTGTGATGTATGAAGACCAATAGTCCTTTTGTCTGTGAAACAAAGACTGTAGAAACGCGAACAAGACAGGCCTATGGGAAGAAATGAAAACGTTCACCTCTACTTGATACAGCATAAACAATGCTATCATGTGGCAGGCTGTCCATGTGATGTGCTTTCATAGTTGCAGCAGACTTTGAAGGGGATTTATGACAACACTGACACCTGCTAAGTATCTAATAGGCCCTGTTAATTTGTACGTGTCATGTTACATTCCCCCCTGCCCTTTCCATGAGAGCCAGGATTGTTTCCTCAGTTACTGTGGTTATTTGAATGAGAATGTCCCCCTCAGGCTTTAAGTCTTCGCACATTTTGTCTCCAGTTGGGGGCACTGTTTTGGGAGGTCTTAGAAGGTGTGGCCATGCTGGAGGAACATGTCACTAGGGCAGGCTTAGAGAGTTCTTAAGCCTTGCCAGTAGCCATTTGCTCTCTTGCTTCCTGTGCCTGCTTGAAGATGTGAGAGCTTAGCTTCCGCTCCTCCTCCAGCCAACTCCTGCCACCATGCCTCCCCACCATGATGGGCTGTAATTCCCCTGGAACCATAAGCTCAAATCAACTCTTCTGTAAGTTGCTTTGGTCAGTGTTTCTATCACAACAACAGCAAAGTTGCCTATCATCCCAGGGCCTCTAAATTGGTAAGTGGTGGAGGTGTGGTTCAAAGTATGTGCTTGTGTGGAAGGCACAGGCCCAGGTTCATCCTCAGCAGTATAAAAATAAAATTAAAATGGCAAAATCCAGGTCATGTGTTTGGTATAAGAAACAGGCCTCGTTTATCTCTCGCATTGTCTCACCCCTCCATTATGGTTTTCCCACTTAAGGTGCCCCCATTTCCCCCATTTCTCCCTTTATAATACCCTTCTCCTATGGTCCTATCTCTCTTGAGCTCCTTCTTTCCCTTTACCCCCAATGTTCCTTGTATAGCCCTCCCTCCCCCCTCCCATTTTAATTCATATCTACCTTATTAACACCTGTTTCCTACTGTTCTCTTTTAGATTCTTTAGTTTCCTTTACCTCCCTGGCTCCTTTTCATTATCCTGGTTCCTGTAGTTATGTCTGGATACATACCCACTTATAAAGATTTGGTGCCAGGATCCACATATC
>NW_008348685.1:462645-471975 GCF_000622305.1 Nannospalax galili | reverse complement strand
GAAATAAAGAATGCCTAGCTAGTTTTGAAAACCAGAGGGAACTATATTACTCCTACAACCTACTGACAAATTATACATACCAGATCAAGAAATATATGTCTAGGTAAGGTTTATTTGAGAACAACTGGTCTTTGCCCAAGATTTATCGACATGACACACAGTAATTAAAAATACTAGGCTGGTGGAACTAACCTTCTTGGGTGTTTAACAGACATACCTTGAGGCCTATAATAATTTGGTCAGAGGGACATAAAGGACACTTTTTACTCCTTACCCTCCTAGGTCGACTAGTTCCAGGGGACTATGAGTATCTCTTAAAATGTCCTATAATGGTGGTGGGTCACCTGTCCTCTTGATCAAGGAGGCTGAGGAGACCCTACCAGATGGACTTGAACCAGTGTCCAGTCTATAAAGAGGAAGGTCAACATAAAGGAATCATTTCCTCCATGCTTCCAAGCGAAGCCAAACATGATCGAGCAGGACCTTTGACTTATCTTCCCATAGGCAGAACTGGTAAAAGAAAGGAGCCAGAGGCTCCTCCCAAGCCCATGTTACCCCTGAGGGACAGATCCTCAAACAACCTTAAGAGTAAAAATAAATCGGTTTATCTGGATCAACTGTATGGCCTTAAACACCCAAAAGGAAAGTATAACCAAAGATTAAAGGGACCAATATAATTTCTTAAGAGTCCATATGTATAGCTAAAGGCTACATAACAAGCAACAATGCCAGACAGGTGATACCTTCTTTTGAGTTGTTGGCCAGGGTGGCCAAAGGGACTCCCAGCATATAACTAGGAAATTGAACAGCAGACCCCAGTCTTATCCAAAGGAATATTGACAACTGATTGCTGCTAGATGAGGAACAGCTGACCTTCCTAAAACAAAGACCTCTAGATAGGCTGACTATATTCACCAGAAGGGCAAGTAGTGGGGAATGGCTGGGGGTGGCCAACAACACAGCAGACAGTAGCAGGGATATCAGAGTATAAGGGCTCTATTAGGGGGAGGGAGGCGATGGAGGGTGCTATCTGGGAAGTGGGTGTAAAATTTAAAAAAAGAAAAAAAAAAAAAAAGAAAAGAAACAGGCCTTAAGGCCCCTATGGCAGCACAGGTGTGATTTCACAGTTCCATCTGTTTTTTCAAGATTCTGAGTTGTGCTGAAATTGATGGCATTTCCTTCTCTTCCTTTAAGACTGATTTGGCCCAATCCTGAAATGAGTCCTCAAGTTATGATCAGTTGCCCTGTGGGAGAGTGATTTCAGTGGGGTCCCTGGGTCTCTAAAACTACTTTGCTCTGATGGATTAGGGAAACTGTCAGCTCCATCTGTTCAGCAAGATTCTCTTTGAGCTGTTTCTATTCGTCATGAAAATCTGAGAGGGGTTTTTGCATTGCCTGAGTAACGGGGTTCAGAAAAATGAGTTCACGCTTCATTGATCTGTTGGCATTCAGTGTCCCCAGAATTGGGCCTTGGGGTTGAACTTGTGGAGAACTATAAAAATACACATAGAGAATTTGAGGTAACTAGATGGAATTCTTGCTTTCAATCTTTAATTAATCATGTTTAGCTTAGTCATCTGACTTTAAGAGTATGTACATATAAAAGAAGCAGTTTTTAAAGATTAACAGCATCTCTAAGGATCCAAGAGAATTCTCTGAGTGGAGCCTTCTGTCACCAACATTTGCATTTTGCTAACATTTCACCGCTTGTTTGTTCTTCTTGTTAAATCTGAGTCATAGGGTGGGCAGTGAGTGGGTGTAGCTGACTTTGCAAATACAGAGCCAGGCCCAAAAATGTGAGGAAGGTTAGAGTCACATGTAAGTTTGGAGGGAAATCAGTGTGAGACTATGTTAGCAACTGTGCTGCTACAAGTATTTTTTAATTGAAAAATGAGTTAAGAGACCTGGGCTGTAAGAATCTACTACTATATATGGAGGCTGTATAAATCCTTAGTAATGTCTAGATACAGAACTTGCAGTATGGAAAGACTATAATCCATCACTTACAAAGACCAAGTAGCAGAAACAGAATAGCTTGGTGGTTCTGCTTACCAAGACAGAGAATGAAATGCCTTGGCAGTTTAATGTAAAAAGGAAACTTCTGGATGGTGAGATGGCTCAGTGGGTAAGGGCACTTGCTTTGCAAGCCTTACCTCATAAGTTCGATCCTCATAATCCACACAAAGATGGAGGGATACAGAATAAATTTCACAAGGTTGTCCTCTGACCTCCATCACATGCCATGGCATGTTCAAGCCTCCCCCCATTTCACATACAAACACATACATACACATTATAAACAATACATAATAATATTTTTTTAAAGATAAGCAAATGTGTCTGTCTAAATTCAGTAAGCTGTAGGTAATGTCTCACTGGGAGAATGTTTCTTAGTATGTAGGTGTTCCAATATTATTGCCAGTCAGAACATAGGTTGAGATTTGGTTTTAAAGCAAGGGATAGGAGACAGGTAATTGAAATCAGGCATCCTTTAGAGCTTAAAGTTTCGTCACACTGGAACAAAGCATCATTGTGACAGTTTTATTTTCCTGCTTCCTCTTATCATTCTTCACCACATCACAAAAAGGTGACTGAAACATCCTCAAGTTGTCTAACCAATGAGGGACATACATGCAGGCTCCACATTTGTCTCAGTGGGGAGGAAGTAGGAGATTAGTGTTCCTGTGAATCACAGGATAGGTTTCAAGTGCATATCCTGCAAACACGCCTTGCTGACCATTAGCCCACTTAATTCTTCTCTTCAAAATCTCCGGGTGATTTTATAAGCCATCGATACTCTTTTACCATTTAATTTCCCATAGTGCCTTATTTCCTTGAGAGTTAAATCTCATTCTTGTAATTCCTGAATTGCCACCAGATCGAAAACAGTGTCTGTGTTGATAATGAACCCCTTCAAACGTTCTGGCACTCCCCATCTTGAGCTCCTGTCAGATCTGCGTAAGACAACAAAAATTACGTGTTTAAGAATTTTTGAGAAAACTTGTTCTTAACCCAATGTGGAAATCTTCATCAAAGAAATACCCAGGAAGTAAATCAGTCTATTTATAGGAAAATAAAAAGTACTAATTCAGGTGGGTGAGATTGCTCATGGGTAAAGGTACTTACCATAAAGCCTGATGACCTGGGTTTAATCCAGGGGAACAGCATGTGGAAAAAGAGGACCAACTCTCATAAATTGTCCTCTGCCCTCCACAAGCAACTCAGGCATGCGCCACCCCTGCCAGTCAATCAATCAATCAATCAATCAATCGATGAATAAATAAATGTGAAAGAATTGACACTCTCTAAACTTCACTTTCCTCATCTGCAAATAGAGATAACACCTGTGTCGTCAAAGTGATTTCAGTAAGGTAAGACCTGGTAAATTGCCGAGCATATGTGTACTGTCAATCATTATCCTCCATAGACTTGTTTCCAGTAAGTTGACAGCTAAGTGAATACTTAAGACATGAAAAGCAGTATTTAAAGAAATTCCTACTGCCTAATACCATAACTTGAACAGACTCGAGTGATAAGAGCCAGAATAATATCCATCAAAAGGAATTCTAACACAGAAATTCAGCAGTAGTATTCTCTGTCCGATGAGTCACAGAATGGGAAAAATTGGGCCAAAGGTGAGCTCATGAGAGAACAAACAGTTTCTGATAGCATTTGGGGGCCTAAGAAAGGGAAAATAAACAGGAAGGGAGCAGAAGGACCACCAAAGATTGACTTGGTGCTTCGGAAGACCATTCTCACAAGGTGATGCAGCTTCCATGGAAGGCAGGAGAGAATATTCCCCTGGGGAAATGAGTACCATTAAAGCCACACAGCGCTTTTCTGCATGAGGTTACATCACTTGATAAAAACAAGCTGATTGGCCAGTAGGGGTTTGCCATCACCTTTTTGTTGGTAGTTCTAGGGGATGGTAAAGGGGAATACCTAAGAGAACGTACGAAGCAATAATCCAGGCCACAAGTTTTTTTCTGGAAAGTCAGGTAGGTAAATAGGTTAGGTTTATGGACCACGGATATGTTGTAACTTCTCAGTTCGGCCATTGTAGTAGAGCAGCCACAGAGTGTATAATCAAGTGTCTATGTTCTACCAAAACCTTACTTACCAAACAGGCAGTTGACAGATTTGTCCAAGGATTAGCTAATCCCTGATCTAGACTGTGATCCTACTACCTTTCATTACCAACAACTGTATACTGTGAGCATTGTGACAGCATGGTCTTAGTTGGTACTATCTCTTAGCATTTTGACAGTGCCTGACACATGAAGGTTGCTTCATAAAGTTTTGTCGGATAGATGTAGGAATGGATACATTGACAGTGGCTTATGGTTCTTTATTTATAAACAGGACCAGACAATAAAGTAACATTCATTGCACCTTCACTATGTGTCAGCCACTGTTTCAAGTATTTGAGCTGTGTGCTATCTCACTGATGTTTTACAGCAGCCTATTTGGTAGACACTATCAGGTGTTGTAGTGTGCTATATGTTGGACTTCCTCATTGCTCAATCTTTAATGAGTCACTTAAGTGTATTTCCCTCCTTCTTAAGAATATTTGTGAGAAGCAAAAATTACATGTGAAATTCCCTCTAAACTATAGAGTAATATTCAAAGATTAAGTAATTGTTGTTTCAGCCCAGCTCTAGCAAGAATGACTCAGTGGAGACAGTCCAGGGTAAAAAGGTTGTGATGTTGGGTACGTATTAGCCCAACTGGTTGTGGACCATGGAAACTTATAGTGAAAACTGGGGTGGCAACAGGCGTTATCACTATGTCATTCATTACATCCCTAGAACCCATGGCAGTCGCAGAATAAATATTACCTGGAGGGATCAACAAACAGCAAAGTGGTAAATAAATTAACGGACCTGCCTGCTTCAACTCAGAAAGGGCAGTATGGCTATGAATATCATGAGTGTTGATTTAATAGTTTTCCCCAAGAGATTAGAATATACATCTCAATATAAAACAATAAGTAGTTCCTGATCCACTTAGTGTTGCCTATGAGAAAGCAGAAACATTCTCATAATGGACCAGAAAGGCGTTATTCAGAACCACTTGGTAATACATTTTTATTTCCTTGTATACACAGTGCATTCCATTTAAAAAGAGACGCTAATGCATTTACGTTAAAGCATATGGATTTACAGCCTGGGATGAAATATGTTCATAGATAGTATACCTTAATCCTGTGTGGGGAAGGGGACGAATCAACTGCATCAGATTAGTATTGATTAACTGTCACTTGGACTGACGGAGCAGCACACTATACACTTAGCAAAAATCTAAATTGAGCTTAAAAGCTTTGCAGATAGGGGTTTTGACACTTGCTTTTTTTCCTTTTAAGAGATAATCAGTGCAACATCTAAAAGCATATTCTTTGGCACTGAATAATTCTGACTTTGTAGGCAACTTTTTTTTTTTTGGTTATTTTCCCCCATTTGTGCTATTTATAAGGATAGGGGGTAAGAAACGTAAGAGGCTCACAGAATGCAACTACCCCTGAATTGTTGCAGTGGGAGATGCTAAAGGCCCTCACAAATGTCTTATTGATATCAGTCTGAAAGAACACTTCCTAGCATGCTGGTTTTCATGACTCCTGACTGCTGTTGTCTTTGATTTCCCACTTTCCATTAAGCAGTATTTGATGTATACCTGATAAAATTCAGGGATGCTCTCAAAAGAAAATTGATAGGTACTGGGACTATAACTCAATTGGCACAGTGTTTGCATAGTGTGTATTAATCCCTGGGTTTGATTCCTAACACCACAAAAACCAGGCATAGTTTTTGTATGCCTATAATCTGAGCAATGGTAGCACTCAGGACATAGAGAAAGAAGGATCAAAACATCAAGGGCATCCTCAGCTACAGAGAGAATTGAAAGTCAGCCTGAAATACTTGAAACCCTGTCTCTCAGAAAAAAAAAAAAAAAAAAAAAAAAAAAACCAACCAGGCATGGTGGTGCACACCTTCAATCCCCAGCACACAGATCTCTGTGAGATTGAGGTCAATCTAGTCTACATAGCTAGTTCCAGGCCAGCTGGAGAGAGACCTTCTCTCAAAAAGACTACAAATCAAAGCAATAAAGTAACTTTTGTAATCTCTAAGAAACCATTCTCCTTGCTTTAGTAGAGTGTGAGTGATAGACAGTCAGGTCACCGATTCTTCCACCCCACATGGGAAAAGAATAAATTATTCTGGGTATGTCTAATTGGAACTGACAGAAAAGAAAATTAATAGGGTTTAAGGGGAAAATTATGGAGGTTTGCCAACTTACATAACTAAGAAGTCTAAACATGACCAGCTAGGATGCTTTTAATATCTCTCCCTCTGCGCTGGTTTCTTTTTAGCAGCTCCTTAACAGACATTGCCTGGGAGGAAGTGGTAGAAAGTTCTTTGTGCAGACTGCCACACAATCCTTGAAAAACACTGATTAGCTTGCCTGGGTCACATGCCCTTGGGCTACTTTTTCTGGAGGACCAGATATGCTGATTGGCCAGTCAGAGTCATTTTCTCTTCTGTGTATTGGGGCAGAGAGAAAAAGACATACAGTTATTAGTCCCCTTTCATTTTACAAAAAAAATAATGGTTCTCATATCAAAAGGAGATAGAGGATGTTGATGGGGCAGGCATTAAAATGCGCTGTCTTCTTCTCCTGTCCCATCTGTATGCAGATGTGACATCTTATTGTAAAGACTGTCCTTGGACTCTTTCTGGTGCTGTGTTTGGAAGATTTACAATGATGGATGACAGATATGAGAGTTTATTTGTTTTTTTACTGCCCCATCTTTCTCTATAACAATATTCAGTATCTGGGTGATACTAAGGAAGAGTTTAATGACTTGTGAGGCAGCAGAAACAAAGGGAAGTGGAAATGTAAGACTATGGCAGTTTCCATGGATGAGCTTAAAGTAGCAAAGTAAGTAATGTGGAAAATGTCCAACATATTCCCAAAGACTTCATCCACCTAAGAACAGCCTAATAAGTGATGATTTGTCTTCCAAGAGACTCAGCTGCATTAGAACTATTCTAACACAGGCATTTCTACACCCTACCATGTCTTAGTTGTTGATACATAGAAATGGCAGCAGCATCAAAAAATTGATCATGGAGCCAGGCTTGGTAGTATAGGCTTATAACCTTATCATCTGGGAGATATAGGTAGGAGGATTGCTACAAGTTTGAGGCCAGCCTGATCTACATAGCAAGTAGAAAGGTGGGGAAGGAAGATCATAGAGATATGTTTAGTAGGAGGTATCTAAGAACATGTACATTTTAAAACGAGAAGTAACGAAGTCTAGTTAGGTCATGAGAAAAGTGAGAGTTCTCATTGTAAGGCTGTGAGAAGGTAAGTCATGAGCAGCTTACCAGCATTCATTCAGTCGAGCACTCTGGGATGTATAGTAGGGAAGCTTGTAGAACCAATGTGTTCCCTCTGTCCTTCGGGGGTCAAGTGACCTCTTTTTCTCTGCTCAGGTCTTCCACGTTTTCTAGCTGAAATGCAGCCTCCTACACAGTTTTCAACATGATGCCAGCTCAGAATTCATGATAGGAAGTTGAAGGTTTGATCTCTGGACCTCATTTTTTTCTAGTGTTTATTACGGAAAAGGAAAGGGACAGTATCTGTACAAACGCTTAACTGGTTTTCAGTAAGTATTCATTGCTGTCTAGTGCGGTCACCTACTGGCATTCTTTCGTGGTCAGTTCTGCTCTGGAGCTCTAATCTGAATGGTCAGAGGGAACCGAAGATGGCCCTTTAAGAGAAGCAGCTGAGTAGAGTGTGCACAGACCAACCTTAAGACTCTGTATTCATCTTCGGGTGGAGAAAGTAGTTTATGGATCTGAGTCGTAATTCCCAGCATGACTGAAAGAGTAACACGTTGGTCAGGGAGTTACAGGAATGAACTGCCAGCTCCATTCACCTGTGTTCAGATCATCGTTCTCATACCTGCCTCTGTGGAGCCTTCTTGTGCCTCACCTGAAGTGGGCGAATAGTATCACTCACCTCATAAACACACAGTGTGAACGGAGTGAATCAATGCATGACCCCCATAGCAGATGTCTGCCCAACAGGAAATGCTCATGAGTTGAGTTACAGGAATGAACTGCCAGCTCCATTCACCTGTGTTCAGATCATCGTTCTCATACCTGCCTCTGTGGAGCCTTCTTGTGCCTCACCTGAAGTGGGCGAATAGTATCACTCACCTCATAAACACACAGTGTGAATGGAGTGAATCAATGCATGACCCCCATAGAAGATGTCTGCCCAACAGGAAATGCTCATGAGTTATCAGTATTCACTTGACTTTTAGTCCCTCCATCCATTTTGAGCTCTAAAGGTTCACTGGGATACTCCATCTCCCTCGTGACATTGAATTGAGTAAGTGTATGGGATGTCATGAACATATGGGCAAGCCCACTAATCATTGGTCCATTAAAATCCCTTTGATATTTTCAATTTTCTCATCTGTTTGGTTATTTACAAACTGCCCACTCTCCTATTGGCAGTTGATGGCTGCTGGAGATGACTAAGTGTTCTTCAGGGCTGTGGGCTGTCCTTGCTTTCCCAGGATCCAGTGGTTGGCCTTGCATCCACGTACGTGCAGGCAGCTCCACCCGAACTCAGTGGGTTATAAAGGAAACCAAAAGGAATCGCGTATGAAGGTGAGACTGGGATGTACATAGGAAGGGTCTAGAAGAAGCTGGGGGATTGGGGAGTGGATAAGATCAAAATACACCGAATAAATGTGTGAAATTCTCAAAGAACAGATAAATTAAAAAATAAATAAATAAATAAAGAGCCTGTTTTACCAAGCATGGGGTTGCACGCGTTTAATCCCAGCATTCAGGAGGCAGAAGCAGATGAGTCTGTGTGAGACTGGGGCCAGCCTGGTCTACGTCGTGATTTCCAGGTGAGCTAGGGCTACAGGAAGGTCCTGTCTCAAAAAAAAAACAACAAAACAAAACAATCAAAACTAACCAAACAAAAGGCCATAGAAAGGGACTGAGAACTTTTGATGAGACTGCAAAGCCCTGTAGTATACAGGTCCAGCCTCCTAGGGGCATGGCATAGCTGTCCTCTCTGAGAGACTGCCACCTCCCTAATGGTGGCTCAAGACCCCAAAGGACACTAGATCTATTCATTCATCCAAATCTGCCCTCTCCTTGCCCTGCTCCCAAGCCTACCCCTTTCTCCACCACCATCATGTTGTCACTAAAGTTAAACTTTTGCAAAGCCAGCAGGAGCTGCTGCTTGAAAACAGCTTTGCTTTGGAGTCAATGAAAAACTCTACCATGAAACTGGAGTCTTATT
>NW_008348685.1:441480-462633 GCF_000622305.1 Nannospalax galili | reverse complement strand
GAGAGAGAGAGAGAGAGAGAGAGAGAGAGAGAGAGAGAGAGAGGAGAATCCTATCATTCCATTTGTGTAACATTCCAGAAAAGGCAAAACTCAAGAGAACAGTATGACCCAGGAGATCCAGAGATGGAAAAAGAAGGAACAAGGGGAAATTGTAGAGGTTAAGATTGCACTGTGTTCTGCTCATAGTGGTAGTGAGAGATAAAAAGTAGCCATATGACGAATAGGGTTGATCAGGAGGAAGCACCAGGACACAGATAAAACTCCATCGGAATAGAGTTTATTAGCAAAGGAACACATGGGACAGATTCCCTTCCCGGCAGGGAAAATGTCTGTCCGGGTCAAGAGCTGGGGTCTTTTAAAGGGGGAGGCTTCTGCTTCCTGCAGAAGGTGGGAAGATGTATTTTTTTTTTTTTTTAAGTTGGGTGAGGGGAAGTGTGAGAGGGGGACTTTTAAAACCTGTTCTCTTTAGAGATCAAAGTGGAAGCCTGCTGTGTTGGCCAAAAGGAGAAAAGTCTGCTTCTCTTGAGCAGTTGATTTGACTGCAGTAAATTGGAGAGAGTAAAAGACAGAACTGTGAGGAAACAGGAGTGCTGTTAGAGGCCAGTCCCTGAGCACAGACAGCTGTGGGCTTGTCCATTTGCTGTTCCTAGATGGTAAATTGGAAGGTATTGTAGTAGTAGAGCTGATGCTGGCTAGACGTTACCTCTTCCTCCCTCAAGCTGTGACTTTATCCTGTGTTTTTCCTGCTTCATTCAAACTGAATTCAGAGTATCTAAACCTGTGCTACTTGTCTAAGAAGGACAGAGTCACCAGTATGGCCCTGAATCAAAGCACCTTCCACTGTGGTGAAGGCCAATGCCGTTGATGACCCGATTCACAAGGCAGAATTAAGAAAGTCCTGACCTAGGACACAGGTGAAGAATGACGGAATTGTAGAAGAAGGGAGGAAGGAGCCATTAGTGAGAACTGTTCAAAGGCTGTGGAGCGGTCATTGTGGGGTTTCGTTTGATCTAGTCTTAAAGAATTTTATTTACTACAAAAGAGAGAAAGGCACTTTCTGACTGAAAACACTATGAGCAAGAATGGAAAGCCAGGGGCTACGGAGATGACGCATAAAGAGAACTGACTGTGTTCCAGACGACGCAAGTTTGGTTGTCAGCACCCATGTGAGGCAGGTCAAAACCTGCTATAAGTCTAGTCCTAGAGAAACCCATACCTCTGTTCTTTTTGGGCAGCTGAACACACATGCACATACATACAGACACATACATATACACATACTTAAAAATAAATAATCTTAAAATAAAAATAAACCGAAGCTCACTCAGCAGTTAATGGAAAGTCAGGGACGTCCATTGTTAGGTCATTTGAATTATTAGAAAATGCTATAGTTGAAGGGCCTGTCCCTCACAGAGGGTCAGTTTCCTTCTCTTACTTGGTTATAGGTGCAGTGGGATTGAACTTCAGACAGGACCAAGTCACAGACTTCCCTTACTATGTAACTCAGACAAATCAGACCTCTGGATTGTTTCTCTCCCATGTAGCAAGTCCAATGGTAAACAGTTGTTGGTGGTCATATGGTGACAAGGTCAACCACTCAGTGTCTGAAGTCTTCTTGGTCTTTTTCTCATGATTGGAAGATGACTATTCTAGTTACATGTGTGTATCATGTGGAAGAAGGAGGAATTCTGAGAATAGAAAGGTTCACATATGTACTCTTTCCAGGGGCAGTAAAACTTCCCTGTGCCCTGCTCCAGAAGATAAGGACGAGTCAGAAGACCCCTCTAGTTTGAAGGGAAGAAGGTAAAAGTGATTATTAACTGAGAACCTTGCTCCCATAAAGGGTACTGGGATTTCATTTCTAAGAGAAAGGGGGAAATATTCATTAACCTAATATGCTGGCCATCTTGAGGATGAAGTGAATGGATGCAGTCAAAATCATGTAATCAGAATCACCTCTGAGCCCCCTGTAAGCTGTACCCATTTAAGGCTTTCTTTCCAAACAGGATTTTATTCAGAAATGAAATCATTCAAGAGCTTTAATACTTTGAAACCTTCCTCACCTATATTCAGAATTCAATTTACTATTTCTCACTTTTTTAAAGACATCCTATCTCCTATAAATGATTTTATAAGTTTCTTCAATTATCTTTGAGAATGTGTTTCTCTGTAGTTCTCAATTAATACTTCAATTTCCTTCTCCATAGGAAGGCAATACCGCCCACCTGCTCAGCTACAGGAACAGTGCATCTGCTTCCTTTTCAATGACCAGGAAACCTTTAGAAACCATTACTTCATTTTCCAGGTCTCTCCACCCCCATTGACTCTCTTGGTGTTGATTGCTCTCACACTGTGAGAGATACTTGAGAGTGGAGATTTCCACTGAGGTGTCCACCTGTCCCTCAGTCACCAGAAGAGGTGCAGCACTTAGCAATGCTCTCCCAAATTTGCTCACGTGATTCACTTAGAGCTCGCTTGCTTAACTTTTCCTTCTCACTCTGGCCACCTGCCCCATGCAGGTCTGGAGGACAGTGTGGATGAAGGGTCACATTCATGCAACGCAGCATATCATCTTTGGGTAACTTGAGTGCAGCTCTGTGCTGCAAAGGTCACGGAGCTCCATCTCTTGCGTAGGATGCTCCATTATTCATTTTCCTCCTGGCTCAGATGCTACATTGCTCTAGTTGTTCTTCCCATCTTAGACACAACCAGTGGGCTGAAATTATTTGTTTGACTGTGCAGTTTTATTTACTATCAGAAATAACGTAGGTGTAAGAAGCTGAAATGAGGTCACTTGCAGCTTGAATGGTTCCTTTCATCTTTTCCAATTTGTGCATAATGATACTCTGAGCATGAGTTCTGGTCTATTGGTTTCTCCAGTAGAGTTTCTTTAATTAAACTACTTGTCTCTTCGTATCTTGCCTGGATGTTTCTATATGTGAATCTTAAAATTATGTTACAGTTTCACATTCTACACAAACGTTCAGAATGTACACGTTGGTGGTCTGGCTGCTTTGGACTGCTGCTATAATATTTAGAAGAGAATGCCTGTAATTATTCTCCATTGTCATATTCAGATCGGTTAATAGCACTCTGCTTCCTCTCTGCCTTATCTTCCGTTCTTGTTCTCATTATCTTCTAATAAAATGAATAAAACATCCATTATCTGTGGGTCAGCCACACTTACCATTGCATCATATTACAATGCACTTCATCATATGCTATATTTAATGTATTACACATACATGCATACATGCCTCATTTATCATATACATACAAACATGCCTAGGAAACCTCTTGTTCTCACAGTAGCCTATCATTCCCATCTCAACAGAGGAAGTAGAGGTTAAAAGAAGCTGATTAACTTGTTCAGCATCATATTCCTCTTTCTCATGTTTCTAGTCGACCCTGACCTCATTTTCTTCAGCATGCCCATCTATCCATCCATTACGTATACCTGCATTATGAACACATGTGTCTCTCTCCAGTCTGTGTCAGAGAGGAGCTCAGTGCCCTGTAAATGCATGGTCACGGATGTAGCTAGGCTTTCAATATGTAATATCTAGTATCAGTACTCAACTAACCCTGTGCTTCACTGCCAAGAACTTGTGACTCTGGCTGAGTCCATTTCTTCAGTTTCTCTTTATGTTTCTGCAGATGGCAGTCTGCCTCAAGCTTCCTGAATGGCTCTACAGATGCACAGTCCTGTGTGCTCCTAAATTCAGAGGCTGCTTAATTTGTCTCCTCGCTTCTCTCCACTGTGTAACATACATAAACTGTTGCCACCATCTTGAAATACTTTTTCCTCTTGACTTCTGTGCTACTCGATTATGTGTATCCTAGAAACCTTTGGACTCTTGTCTTCTCCATTTTTAAAACATCTTTTTCCTTCCATATTCAAGCATTTAATTCTGCAACCCCGAACAGTTCTGTGCTTGGTTTTCCTGGCACATGTCTTATGCCATTTCTTGGGCCATGTCACTCAGTCTCTCAGTTCCTGTGATCATTTATATTCCCATGACTTTCAGTAAGATTAGTTCCCCAGTGAAACCTTCTGAAAGCCTGACATGCTACAGCAAGGCGGGTGCTCAGGGCCCGTCAGCTGCTCAGGCCACTTCCCAGCCCTTAGAACCCCATCTCCCCCTCCTTTCTCCATTGTTCTTAATTGCCCTCAACCCCTCAAAAACTACTATCATAGAAACTGTTTATATAATATATATGCGTGCGTCATCTCCACATAGGCACACGTACCTGTGCGATGTACATAAAGATTTCTTTTCTTTTGCCTTTTGCATTAGTTGCATATCCTGTTTCTGTGGCAAAATACCTGACAAAAGCCAATTAAAGAAGGATGGGTTTATTGAGCCTTAACAGTTTGAAGGAATCTCGTCTAACGGTGAGGAAAGGCAAGTCAGCCAGAGGCCAGCTGGTCACATCGCGGCTGTAGTCAAGAAGCAGAGCGTCAAATGCCCCATGCAGCTAGATTTCTGCTTAGAATGCAGCCCAGGACCCCAGCCAGTGGGATGATGCCCTCGCCACCTTTAGAGTGGGACTTCCTACTTCAACTACTCTAACCTAGTAAAGCCCTCACAGATATGCCCAGAGATTTATTTCCAAGATGTTTCTAGATCCTGTCAGTTGAATAGTCAATATAAACCAACACCCCCTCTAAGAACCAGTATTTGTCACCTTGGAGGCAACATCACCTACATTGAAAATATATGAAGTATAAAAACTTAATGTAAGAAACTAATTTTTTTTTTTTCTCATCTAGCTATCTAGCTATAGAAAGACCCTGTAAGGGCAAAGATCAAACTTTCTCACTGAAAATTGCCCAGCACTGTACCATGCACATAGGAGGCACTTGCTAAGCATTGATAGACAATGAATGTTACAACACTTGGATTATATAAATTTCTAAAATTTCAATGATTGTACATTTATTTATTTATTTATTTATTTGCTTGATTATGTCATGGGCATACATGTGCCATAGCATGCATGTGGAGGTCAGACAACAACTTGAAAGTCACTTCCCCCTTTACCATGTGGGTACCAGGGATCAAACTCAGGTTACCAGGTTTCAGAGCCCTTACCTCCTGACCTGTCTTGCTGGCCCAAATTCTATGGACATTTTGATTTTCATTATTAATTTGTATGTGAGTTACTTTTCTATTGGTATGATAAAATACTGTGGCCAAAAGAAAATTAAGGAAGAGTGTATTTAGGCTTAGGATTCCAGAGGGCGACAGGGCCTACAGGCAGGGAAGGCACTGTGGCACGGAGTAATCGCATCTTTATCCAGTCAGGAAGCAGAGGGAAGGGGAATTTAAAGAGGGATGAGGCAGTGAAATCTCAAAGCCCCAGTGGTATACTTCCTCCAGCAAGAGTCCACATTTTCAAAGTTCCATAACTTCCCCCAAACAGTGCCAACAGCTGGAGAAAGAAGGCTCAAATATATGAGCCTATTGGGGATATTTCTCATTCACACCACCACAATTTGCAATTCCTTAAAAGGAAACTCTAAGTCCATTTCCCCCCCAAACAAACCCTGTATGAGCAGGCCTTCCATAAATATTGGTAATGAATTATCTATAGTTTCTGAGTTAGAAAAAGTGTCTTAATTCCTAAAAAAATAAATATTTGGTGAGTATCCTGGAAACCACTCACAAGCACAGATGTTTTGCATTAGCAACTTAACACCACAAGGGAGACACAAGGTGATTAAATTGCCCCAAGTGACTGTTTCCACAAAAAGTTGTCTAGCATCTGTGTTCCTGATGTCTGTGAAGGCTTTCAGATGATGACAGCTGTGCTCTCTGTGTACTCCCTGAAATCTGAGGACGCTCAGCATCCTCCCTGACCCTCAGCTCATTTCCCATCTCGGACTAAATATAATACGACCTGTTTCTTTAAGAAATTTTCACTGTATGTTACTTTTCAGAGAAATTTAAAAGTTCGTGTTAATTAAATACAGGGGCTGGGAAGATGGCTCAGTTAAGTGCTTGCTGAATAAACTTGAGGATCTGAATTCGATCCTCAGCACCCTCATGCCCAAGTACTGGGTTTCTCTGGACAGAGTTGGCCTTGGATACTTGTTACTTGGTCTGAACATTGAGTATGTCTCTCTGGGGGCTCCGTGACCTCATTCCATCTCGTCTTATCCACAGCATCACGAGTGGTTCCTTCCTAAGTGTCTCCTCAACCAGTCCTGTCCTGCAGCACCCTGGATTCTCTCCCCTGGCCTGTACACATCTGTCTTTGCTTTTTCTTCCTGTTTTTTCCACATCGCATGTCTGTGTGTGCACTTCACTATCAGACACCGTGCACTGCATGGTTTAAACGGCAGAAATTTGTTTCTTCTAGTTCTGGTGGCATGGGAGTCTGAGTTTAGACCTCAGAATGGCCAACTTCCTCTCGGTTTGAAGATGGTCAGCTTCCTGTTCTCTCATGGGAGACAGGTTGAGAGCTACTCCCTCTCTCCTTATGAATCTCATCCTGTGACTGCAGACAGGTGACTTCACATGGCAGGGAGGGGACATTTGTGACATTTCTTCTTACACAAGCACCAATCCCATCACCAGGGTTCCATCCCATGTCCTCTTCAAACCCTAGTTATCTCCCCAAGGCACCATCTTATAATATACCATTTGAGATTAAGGCTTCAACATATGAATGTCTGGTTAAAAAAGATGCTGTTAGTAGCCCATAGCAATCTTTGTAAAGTGTAAATTTGATCAAATCAGATTTCTTGATTGATAATTCACTCTAGCCTCCAAATCTCTGCACTTCCTGGGACCGAGCCTTTCCTCTAATATCCAATAATACTCACCAACCCAGCCTTCTTTATTATCTTGAAACCCCCAACTCTTCACTATTTACATATTCTCTTGTATTGCTGCATCCCACCCTTGGCATGTTCACTCCTAATGACTTTTTAGTTATAATCAGAATTTAAGTCTCCCGGAAATATTGTCTTCCAGTCATGACTTTAGGAAAATGTCAAAGACGTATCTTAGTCCGAGTCTATATCGCTGTTTTTCAGTACATCCTTATCTGTGAGATAACTTAGTTACAATTATTTCAGCCAGTCAGAATATGGTAGTGTTGTATGACACTGCTCCTGGGGAAACATGAACAAATGTCTGCTCGCCCCAGATAGGGACCCAACAACAGACCAAATTAAAGTTGGCCCCCAAATCCAAGTTTGTGAGCAAATGAGTTTTATTGGGGTTATTGACGGGAGCAGAAATGACTGTCAGCAGCAAAACCAAAACATACCCAGCATGCGTGATAGCTCACGAGAGCAGGGGACCTGGAGCACACTGCACCACATACAGGCAGCTCAGCCTGCCGGAGGGTCCTTTTCAAATAGCTCAAGGCAGCTCAGCTGGTGCCCGGTTTTTCCCAAACAGCCCCTCTGCTTGTCCCAGGTGTCCTTGCTTGTCTGCGAGGTCTCTCAGCAGTCCTTAGGGCTTATAAGCTTAAGGAAGCAAGGGTCCAATGAACTTGGTCAATTTCAGGAATTTTCCCAAGCTATTGAGTTGTTAACTTCCTGAACCTAAGGGCTTTCCTACAGGATGGCATGTGTCACCTCCCTTCAGAACATCCCGTTGTTCACCTTCCTTTAGAACATTCCATTGTTTACCTACCTTCAGACATCCTGTTATTTACCTTTCTTTAGAACCTCCTATTGTTTACTTACACCGCTTGCTCAGCACATACTTGCAAAACGAATTGAACTTTGGTTTGAGCTGCACACCATGATCGTCTCTTGGTTCATGGGCAGTCATCCAATCAGTTATCTGGAAAATTATAAAATAGCAGAACTGGAAGTGATCTATAGATCATAGACTCCACCCATTCCCACTTCATATAAAAATAGAGGAAGGAGAAGCTGGAGAGACGACTCAGTGGTTAAGAGCACTAGCTGCTCTTGCAGAGGACCTGGATTCAATTCCTAGCACCCACATGGTGGCTAACAAACACCTGTAACTCCAGTTTCAGAGAATCTGACACTCTCTTCTGACTTTCATGAAATAATAAATAATAAATTAAATAATATTTAAAAGTAGAGTAAGAATACTAAAAGTTAATTGACAAATTCTGTATTTATTAGTTAATTTTTTGTTACTACCAAAATACCCAAGGAAAGTCAGTTTTATAAATTTTGTATTTAGTTCATAATTTTCAAAAATGAAAGTCCAAAATCAGAAAGTCCCAATGGTTCAGCCTCTGGTGAAGGGCTAGCAACAGATTACGTCACAGTGGTGGGAAGAGATGGAGCAACAGTAGAAGAAGCCAGAACAAGCCGGAGGCCAGTCACAGGCTTTGGTAAATGACTTGCTCTCCTGATAATTCACTCCCAGGCACCAGCACCCTTTCTGATAGCATCCCTCTGGACTTTCCATTGGACCTCACCTGTGAAATGCACTACACCATCAAACTGAGAACCACACCAGCTGCCCATGGACCCCTTGGCACCACACCATAGCACCATATGGAGTCTCAGACACCAGGGCTTCTGTTTCTTAAATCTCGAGGAGGCAAAAAGTGAATTCACCCCTTCTCATATTTCCCTGTCATCGTTTTTCAGCTTGACTGCTTGTCTCCATTTTATAATCCCATATAGGTATTAAAATACAGCCTTACCCTTCCAAGTAAAATATGGTTGTTTTTAAGATTGCCATTCAATTTATATGTAGCCAGACAACATAAATTTAAAACTGACAGTGGGGTTTATTTATTTATTTTTATTTAAAGCAGTTTCCATTAAGTAGGTTAACTCTAGTATTCCGAAGACATTGAACAATTTTGTTCCATGATTTAAGCCTAAAGATGAGTTCTAGTTCATGTGCATTAACATAAAGGCATTTTGGTGTAACTATTGATGATGATGAAGAAAGAATTTAGCATTCCAAATTATGATTTACTGTCATAGTCACATTTCTAACCAATCAATTTTGTAGCCATTTCTGATGCTGCTAATTTTTTTTCACATTTTTATTTTTAAGATTTATCTATTTATTTTATATGCATGAGGGTTTTGCCTGGTTGTATGCATGGGCACCACATGCATGCAGTGCCCGTGGTGACCAGAAGAGGGTATCTGAGCTATTCCTCCATCCCCCTTCTTGTATTCATATAGAAAAAAAAATAGACCCGAACTGGAGTTATGGGTGGTTGTTAGCCACCGTGTGGATGCTGAGAACTGAAACCAGATCTTCTGCAAGAGCAGCCAGTGCCCTTCACCACTGAGCCATCTCTCCAGACCCTAAAGCAAATTTCTTACAATTGCTTTTTGAGATCAGCTTTTCTCGTGTTCCATGAGATCTGGTTTCTTATATATTTTCTGTCATGGCCATCATCATATTTCTGTTCACTGTCCTGTTTTCCTGTACCAAATTGTATAAAGCTATACTTTCTTTTCAGTATCTAGCCCACATCTTTTATTAACATGTATGGTTTGGGGGACTTTATGCTTATTAGTTTTCATAAAATTTCATTTCTCCAGGTCATATATGTGGTGCTTATTGTTTTATTGTTTCTGTCATGATAAATTTTGCTGCTATTTCATCTCTTACGGAATTTGTTTCCTATTTGTTTTTTCCAATTAAGTACAGTTTACAGCTGGTGTATTTTCGGAGGTAGAGTATCTGCTTAGCATGTACATGTAAGATTGCAGTGTTGGAGTCCAGCTGCTGCTCAGGATATAATCCTTGCAACAGCCCTCTCCCTCTCATAGATACCTATAGGCACTTACTGAGACACTCTTAGCTCTAAGCTAACAGGCTTAGAGGTACCAGGATCTCTTACCTGAGGAAGTGAGCTTACATCAAAGGGGAGATCCGTGGTCATACACACATCCTGCTCTCCACACCCTTTCCTGTCTCTAGCCTGGGAGTCATCGAGCCTGGCTGCAGTCTTGTGAGGTGAAACAACTTTCACCCAACTTCTGCCATGTGGACACTGATCTCCTCTGTTCAGAGCCTCTGTCCTGCAGTCTGTCTGTGGTGCTGCTGCTGGTTATCTGTTTTCTGTCTAAAAAGCTTCATGCCCCCAACACTGTGTCTCATTCCTCGCCTGACCTTGCATCAGAGTTATTTTTCAGTGAAGCCCTAGATTTGATCCCTAGCACTACAGAAAATAAACAAACTTCAAAAAGTCTTTTTATATTCCAGGATTGTTTCATTTCCACAGTAGCTAAAGGAGATGGTCAAGGACACTCAGAGTTTTAGATTTGGGGGATACCATTTAGCTCTGATACTTAGCTCATCTCATTTTACAAGTTGAGAAAATCAGTGCCCCGAAAGGCTATATGACATGCCTTAGATCACAGAAGGTAGACTGGATGTCACGTTTCCTGACATACAGGACAGCTCAAGGGAAAACTGTGATAACACTCAGCTCTGAACTTGAATATTCTTTGTAGGGAAGTTGGGCTTTTGCTGCTAGGGTAACAGAGTGCAATAGAAATTTTTGGACAAGTGTACCCCCTACCTGGGACAATTGGAAAAAGAGCCATTGAGCTGATCTTTATGGTGAATCAAAACACTTTAGGTAGATCCTGTCACATGCTTTATAAGTCCCTGATTGATTGCATGGAATTAAGTTATTGGGCAGAGAACCAACTAATGGAAACACATTGACAAAATCATTTTTTGAGGGACATTAAATGGAACTTAAAATAAAGCTGAAATGACTTTATGGATTTTTCAGTGAAAGTGTTTATGAACATTTATTGCCAGTAAATTATATTGTGTCAAAAAAAGAAATCAGTAGGTATAGTTTTAATAGGAGCCATTTTGAAATAATAAAATTGAGGACAATATATTATCCAAGAATGGATAGAGGACAGGTGTCAGCATTTGTCCAGTTGGATGGCTGTCTATGATGGCAGCTTTTGGGAAAGTGTGTGTGTGTGTGTGTGTCTGCGTGAAATCTGATAAGACTTGAAAGTTGAAATATTAATAATTCATTTCATTGCACATGTGAGGTCTTTGGAAGACAGGTGACTGGGGACTTGGCAGGCATGAATTGAAGGCATAAACATCAATGTTTGTTAGATCTCAGAGGAAGCTAAGTGCAGGGCAAGAGAGTCTGCTGAGAGAGGTGGTCTAGAGTAAATCTGAGGAACACTGGATCTGGAACTGGGACTGCACGGACCCTCGGAGCCGTGTGACTGCAGACAGTTTCTGCATCTCCGAGCCTCAGATCACACATCTGTAATAGGCACTCACAGTCTCTGCAGCCCAAGGCTTTTCTGATGATTCAGTGAAAATCCAGAGTAGCACTTGAGTTCCTAGAACATAGTAAGTCATTTAAAACTTTAATTTTAAATCAATGTAAAGGGTCAAATAAGAGTAGGAAAGAACATACTCTGTAATTTGCTCTTCGTGGCAGTACCGCTTAATCGAATACCATATGTAGATTGCTGCATGCCAGATATTTCATTCAGTGTCTTCCAACCTCTAGCCTATGAACATGCTGTGTTCCTTCTTTTTCAAGTTGTGTGTGCACCACGTGCACATTTACAGATTTGAAGACAATAGTCAGAGATTGATTCCCTATCTACTGTGAGTTTGGGGATTGAACTCCATTTGTCAGGCTTTCAAGGCAAAAAGTTTTACCGACTGAGCCATCTTACCAGCCAATGTTTCTTTTCGAAGAAGGAGACAGAGCATCATTTTAGTCAGAGGTCATGTCCATCCCTTGGCAAATGAGAGGCTTTGATATCTGCTCTAGAAATTCACACCTATGGGCTGGAGAGATGGCTCAGCAGTTAAGAGCACTGACTGCTCTCACAGAGGACCCAGGTTTGATTCCCAGCACCCACGTGGCAGCTAGCAACTGTCTGTAACTCCAGTTGCAGGGAATCCAACACCTTCTTCTGACCTCAGAGGGCATTGCATAGCATGCTGAATTGTGTTTGGGGATATTCATTTAAAATGTACTGCACTTTGTGAGGAGTTTTATAGTGATAAAGGGGTACTCCCATAGAAATGGTAGCACCTGGAAACCAGTCCAGTAGAACCCTGAGGCACCTCATGCTAGTCTAGCTATATCTATGTATGATCTGTTCCTTCTCACACAGAGCTTAAGATCTAGTTGAAGAAATGGAATGATGTCTACAAGATGCTAACAGAAATTCTGGTGATATGTGCTCAATGACAAATGAGCACTGTGGTTTTCTATAATATTTGTTGAGTGCCTACTATGTCCAGGCTGTGCTAGGGAATGTGACAGAGAACAAGAATCCTGGTCTAAAGGACAGCAAAGGTACTTTGGGATCAGAGAAAACTATCATTCTGAGCTCTGGTGTTCAGGAGACCCTGTCCTTTCGACATACCATTATCGATGGTATGTTAGTGACCCTATTGTGGTCCAGTATTCCTTTTCCTCTTGGGCTGGCTCAGAAGGGTGACAGAGCTAAGGACTACAAGCAAGCTGTTTCTTCTTGATCCCAATAGAGCAGGTGTAATAAGTAAAGTAGCAGACGAGTTTATATAATTATTATTGATGAATGAAGAAGCAGACTCAGCACAGAGTGTGACTAAGACAGGCATTTAGACGTTCACTTTAAAGAAAATGTCATTCCTCAAGTTGGTGACCGCTCTGATGTAGGGAAGCCTCTGCTCTACTGTGAACACACATTGCGCATAGTCAGAAGTTGAGGAATATGTCATCTTTGGCAGTTTGGTTGCAATATGTATAAGCCAGAAAACTAGGGCTGACTTTCATAAGGCACTACTCTGTGTGTTCACTTTTATAGAATTCTGGGTAAAAGAAAATAAAATTTCAGCTAAAACTGAAAATATATATAATACAACCAACAAATAACTTCATTTCCTTATGTGATATATAGCTGCTCCTTTCAATTGTGATTTTATAAATTTCTTATTGAATTTTTCTGTATTTCATGCAGAATATCTTAATCACCTTTATACCCCGCTTCTCCACTGGCACCCTCCCATAGCCAACCTTCCCCACTGGAATTCATATACTCTGTTATTTATGTTAAGGCCCATCGTGTCTAGTCAGCCTGTCTAGAGTCCCTCCCTTTAGGAAGAGCAGCTCTTCCTCACCCAGCAGTAATCAGCTGCCAAAAATTCTTGAACTAAAATTGAGGTCTGCTGTCCATTTCCACAGTTCTGTGCTGGGTTTTTGTCTGCTTGAGTTTGCATGGGACTTGTGCATGCTAACACTATTGCTTTAGGTTCATATGAGCAAGGTCCCAGGAGCCTGTAGGACTCTGTTTCCCTATGGTCACGCATCTCCTCTCTGGCTCTTACAATCTTTCAGCCCCCTCTTGTACCACAGTCCCTGAGCCCTGGGTGGGTGGAGTTTAACATAGGAGATTTTTCCAAGGACCCACAGTCTGCAGGCACTTATTCTCTATGCTTTGGCCGTTTGTGACCTTTTGTGTTTCTGACCCTCTATTACATGAAGGAGCTTCATTGATGAGAGTTGAGAGATGTGTTAGTAATCCTCTACCCCTTGATCCACTATGTTTGCTGGGCCTTAGGTGTAGAGGTTGCATGGTAGATTTGTCACTTAGACTTTGGCAATTCACAGACAATCTCTCTGTATGACCAGTTGTAGAACTCTGTAATAATCTCCAGCTGTTGCAAAAGAAGCTTCTTGGATGAATTGTGACTGGGATACTTGTCTGTAAATGTAAGGATCCATATTTTGTGTATAGTAAGAAAATTACATTTGTCTAGGAATGTGACAGCCTTGGGGTTTTCTCTGAGATCTATCAACTTTCTAGCCATGTGCATTTGGCTATTTTTATAGGACCACACATGAATTTCCTCCCATTGAGTGGGCTTTAAGTACAATTAGGTAGCTGTTAATTACCCCCAAGATAAAAGTGCCACTACTGTACCAATGTCATTTTGCTATGCTGGTAATTGATGTGGTTTTTTAGGCCTTAAATCTGGGGTTGGACCATAGACGGATGTTCTCCCTTAGCAGCTTGCATAGTGCTCTCCAAAGCTATGAGAGCTAGCCTTCAGGGGAGGTGGCTTCCAGCTCAGTTCCAGCTCCATTGGTCAAAATTCTGTATCTGAATGATGTTCTCTCTTCAGCAATAGGGTCTTACCTTCAAGCTCTGAGAGGCAGTCAAGGGCTGTGGCAATAGCCTGTGCAATTTTGGGAGACTCTTGGACTACCCTGGCCAAGAACTTCAAGGAAGGTTTCTCCTGTCTGGCATGTTTCTTACTGTGTAGCCTTCTGCTATGTCCATTAATTGTAGTTGTAAACTAATGTTCACATGCCTGAGAACCACAGGTCTCTGTTGCATAGGGAAGTCTCTCTTCCATGCAATAGTCACAGAAAAAGAGACTGATGCTGGATACCAAGAGGTGGTTAGGAATGTTGTATTCTAGGGCCTCATGCAGCCTGAGTAACATCACCATGTGACTTCAGAAGGGATGTTTAATCCTTGGCATCCCCACAGTGCCCATGGCCAATGTGTTTTTGAAAGGATCCTACCAGTGTTGAAAATGTGGACTACATGCTTATTATGACACTTAACTTCCACTATCGATTTAATTGCATTAAGAAATGTTCAGTGTACTCGGGACGCACACTTTTGGGTGCATCTGTAAGAACTTTCCAGAGAGGATTAACAGAGGAAGTAAGATGTGAGCTACAGCATTCTATAGGGTGAGGTCTCAGACTGAATAATCGGAGGAAAAGGAGAAAGTCGCCCAAATGCTGCCAATTCCCTTTCCTTTGCTTTCCGAACCTCCAGATGTGCTCAAGCTCCTGCCATTATGTGTCCCCCATTGTTAGGGACCAGACTTCAAATCATGAGCCAGACATGTCCAGTCTGTGGCCCGGTCTGTTGGCCAGGGTAGTCCAAGAGTCTCACAAGGTAGCTGTGAATGTGGTCCACCATATCTGTAGACTGCATCACTCAGAATCAGAAGGTTGGATACCCCTGTGTGAGGCAAACCTTTGGTCACAGCAAGAAGAAAATAAAATAGCACACTCTTCAAGACCAAATTTAGCACGTATTTAACAAAAGCTACATGGCAGTCTATAATTCAATTCATTCTTCAGTTACACAAAGATACAATAATATTGAAATCCCAGGGCAAAATTAATAATATATACATAATGAAACTATAAACATTCTTATAAATATGCATGACAAGTTGTAAATTTCTTTATGTGCTCATTTTGATGTATTTGAAGTGATATGGAGTCTTAAAAAAGAAGAAAGCTAGGGCTGGGGAGGTGGCTCAGTGGGGAAATGCTTGCTCTGTAAGCAACATGAGGCTCTGAGTTTGGATCCCTAACACCTACATAAAAAGCCAGACATGGCTTATACCTGTAACTTCAGCATTGGGGTGGGGAGACAGGCAGATCCTGGGGGCCAACTAGGCAGCCAGTCTAACCGCATCCGAGCAATGATGCAGGAACTGACCTGGAAGCCTCCTCCCTGAAGGCTAGCTCTCATAGTTTTCTGCGGACACTATGCAAGCTGCTAAGAGAGAATATCAATTGATGGTCCAATCCCATCTTTAAAGGCTAAATAATCCACCACAGTGCACAGCAGCAAGCTCCAAGTTCAGTGAGAGACCCTGTCTCAAAAAATAAGGTGGAGAATGACTGAGGAGAAGACACCCAATATCAACCTCTTGCCTATGCATGAGCATGCATGGGTGAGTACACATGAATACTTGTGTGTGCAGACACACATACATGCACTCACGTTTATATTCACATACACACAAAGGCACTCTTTCACACACCTGTACACATGCACACACATACATGCACACCCACACAGCCCCACACTCATGTATCCTCATACACATGCATGTATGCAGACTCACACAGACACATGCACACCACGCATGTATATACACATGCACATACACACTTGCACACATACATAAATGCACATGTGCGCACACCCCCCCACACACGCAAATATCTTCAAGTCAAGAAGAACTGTAAATGTCCCACACTTAACGTCTCTGTGCCTGCCCACTGTATATGTTGATTTTATGAGGTTGCTGCAGGGAATGTGAACGCCTGTATGAGTCACTGAAGTTCTAGTTTTGAAGAGACTGTTAATCATTAAGCTATTCCTTACTGGTCCTTTGTAATATTAAGTAGAAGCATTGTTTGGGTTTGTGCTGGCAATTGTCTGTTGCTCCTACCAGAAAGACTGAGCATTTTCATAGTTGCTACAGTAGCAAAGAAACAAAATAATTTTTCTGGACACATCATCATATCAAGACAAATCTAGGCTTGGAATAATAATGACAACTAAGGGATTTCTAGACATTATGACAATGCTAAAGGATTCTAGAAATTTGCATATGCATGCAAAATACCCCACTTCTCTTCACAGCATCAGACATATACAACAAATGCATAGCAATAAACTTCTTTGCATCAAAATACAGGATACTGCCTCAGCTATGTTTAATTGAAAAGCTAATATCCAGGGCAATTGTCTGTAGTAAACTGTGGGTTAAATTATATGAAGTCACTTTGAGAGCATGCAAATCAGATACTCGCAACCTTTTATGGCTAGAAAGGTTCAGCTGATGTTGACAAATTGTGTAGAGAAAGGCTTATAGCTCAGTCAAGAGCTAAATGTCTAAATTGGACTGGGGATCAGTGTTAATACTGAGAGAATAAAAACGCTGAACTTGAAATGATCTCTCATAATGTTCTGTTTGCTTAACTTTTCAAGACGATAATGCAGAACTTTGTTTACAGAAAACTTTAGCTTGTCATTAGGCAAATGCTACCATCTAATACACAACGGAGGTGTCTCTGTTACAGGATTTTTCCTGCGTTGCAGGAAGACAGCTTCATCTGCTTTATTTCCAAACCACTTCTTGTTGGATGACCATTAATGGTTTATAAGAGACAAGAGAATTTCATACTTCAAGGGATCATTTTGAAATGGTTTCATTTTTGAATCCCAGATGGAATTTGCCTCATAGCCACCCTCTGATTGCAACAGGGTACACTTTTTCCAAAGGATGTCCCTGCTTTTCTCAAGGGTTGCTTACATGAGTTGATTCAGTGCTTTCCTTTCTAGGCTCTGAAGCCAGTGGCAAAATGCATCCATATTACCTTGTGTAATGGACTCGGTACCTTTAGCTCTAAGCAGTGTGCTGATGGTGCCCCAGGTGATTCTTCCACATCCCCAGTATCTGTTTGCTTTTGTCTTTCATCTGTAGGAGCTGAAGGCTCAGTATTTCCCAAATCCATAGAAACACCTAATGTCAGAGCAGACCCCTTCAAGGAACTAAGGTAAGCTTCTGGTTTGATTTTCATTGATCAATGGCTATTTCCTGTCTCTGCATCTGGCCTGAGATTCATTTTGAATCATGTATGAAAACATATGAGCTGAGAGAAGTTGGGGAATTACTGAAGACAACAATAACCTCAAGAGAATTTTCTCTGAGTCCTGAAGGAAGTTAAGTCTGGGATAAGAAGCTGCCAGCTCTGTAACTTTGCATTTGGGGTTGGTGCATTGGCATTATCTGTTTGCTGCTAAGTTCTGTGTTGCTACAAATTAATGGAATTACAAAACTAACTCAGTAATTGGTGTTGATCAGCTAAAAAGAAAGTACTATGTAAAGTACCTGCTACCTAAATACAACACAGGTGTTTTCGTATGTAACATACTGCTTAGTATATGAAGTCATATGTTGCCGGGACTGTTTCTATAGGTACATGTACTGGTGTGTGCATAAATGTGGGACTTTAAGCAAGAGGAGGCCTCTGAGACACTGTGTAGTTGCTACCAACTAGGGAAAATAAAAAGGAACAACAAATAGATAGATGGACCTAGATAAGTAGCCTACAAGCACTGAACTCTATACCACAAAGAGAAATGCACTGAAAGTGACACATTGATATAAATACAACTGAAATTTCTAGGATGTGGTTAGAAACATCAAGAATTCAGTGACTGTTGACTTTCTTCACGTTTGGTAATTCTTTTTCCCTAAAACCAATCATAAATCATCAGAAGAGGCTAAGCAGCATTGAAGAACTATTCCATAAAAGACATCAGCTGCAGGCAGATGTATTTCAGGCACATAAACCACATGTCCTCTTCCAGGATGTAGTCTCAAGGTCTGCACTTTGCTAAAAAAGCAATAGCCATTGGGGGTAGGGCTTGTTATGTTCTTCAAAAGAAACATATTCTCGGTCAGGAAATACATCACCAGATCCCAAAACCCATGGCGTTTCTGAAAAGCTTGTATTCCCTGTGAACATAAGAGAATAGATTGGGGGAGAGGGCAGATTCAGAAAACCCCACATACAGTGTAACTACAGTTTATGATGCAGCCATTCTACTAGTGTGTGTGTGTGTGTGTGTGTGTGTGTGTGTGATGAAGTTAATATTATCAGAGACCTGAATTTTCACAGTTACTGCAGGAAGTTTCATAATAGCCCAGATATCGAAGCAACTCACCAGGCCTTTGATGGATGAATGGATAAAAAAATTGTCATACATGTAATGTCACTGAATTTAGAAACCGCAGAGAGAGAAGGACATTCTTTGGAGTTTGGGGACTAACTCAGGGACCCAGGTTTAGATAACAGCATTGGCTCTCTGAGGAAGGCAGGGAGGGTGTGAGCTTCGATGAGCTGTTGAATGTTGAGGAAGCACAGGAGCTACATGGCCTGGTAAAGACCAGAATGTGTAAATGGATAAAAATGCCCAGAAGGCAAGAGTCCAGTCACCTAGTGATGTACATCCTGAGCTTTAGAGTACAAAGGAATTTCCTTGTAGTTCGAGTGTCCCAGATGTCTCTCGTGAAAGGGTGGAGATCACCAGATGTTGACATCTCAGGCAGCACGGGGTCATTCATCAGCTCTGTTTACTAATGGCCTCCTCACTCCCAGCTTTGTAAGCTGCTTCCAGAATTGATTTTTATCATAATTCCATTTTTACAATGCAGTGGAATACTACTTAGCTATAAAAAGGATGATGTCAACATGTCCTAGCAAGGATGAACTGAAGGACATTACACTTAGTGAGATAAACCAGACACAGAATGATAACACAATGGAATGATTGCTAGGGTAGAGATATGAACCAAACTCACAGAAACACAGAGAATACTGCCATCTCCCTAGAGCACTAGGTAAGGCTGCACATAAAAATGATGATTTGTTTGGAAAACATAAAAAAGGTAGCCATCAGTGAATCAGTCTTAGGTTTGAATAGGAATGGGTCTCTCTAGCCACTTAGTTTAAGGAACCAATAGTCTGACCTACGTCTGTAGCTCTCCAGAATGTTCCTCGGCAGTTATGAAAATGGAGGCTTACAGTGTAATCTTCCTTCTGGTGGTTATGTCGTTCAATAAATTGTGTGGAGGCAATTTCGGTTACCGTGGCAAAAGACTTTAAAGGATGTTTTAAGTTGCAAAAGGCAGTGCATCCCATAATATGGAGCTGAAAAGTACTCTAATCTCAAATCTGTTCTGCTGCAGCTAAGAAATGATATTAGTTTGTGTTTAGTTTCCTTCATAATATTACCAGGGTTCTGGTGATGAGGCAGAAATATCGTAGTGTACATTCTAAAGGCCGTTCTTTTTTCTGCTTGTTTTGTTTTGTAATGGAGAGTAAGAAAACTAAACTCCTTTGAGAATATGTGAGATTTAAAGTTTGTCTGTATTACAGGGAAACAAGAATTGGACCAGGCTCATACAAGTTGACAAAAATAAATTTCTGTTTTATTTTATAATGTCTATACCTCACTAAATATTTATTAGCTCCCAGTGATTTGTAAATTTAAGCCCTCAAAGCAGTTTGTTAAAGCCTCAGAGTTGTTAATTACAGGATTGGTAGTGCCACCCAAATATGTCATCATAACAAAAATTTAGGGCAATCTGACTTTTAAAAAGGGCAGACAAGGGGCTGGAGAGATGACTCAGTGATTAAGAGCACTGTCTATTCTTGCAGAAGACTCAGGTTCAAATCCCAGCACCCACATGGCAGCTAACAACTGTTTGTAACTCCCGTTCCAGGGAATCCAATGTCCTTTTCTATCTTCTGAGGGCACTGCACAACACAGGTGCATTTAGATACTTGCAGGAATAACACTCAAAAACATAAAATAAAAATAAATAAGTACATAATAAATAAATAAATAAAATTAAAAATGGGAGGAGATCGGGAGGCAGAGGAAGGCAGATCTCTGTGAGTTGGAGGCCAGCCTCATCTACATAGTGAGTTCCAGGCCAGCTGAGACTATAGGGAGACCCTGTTTCAAAAAAAAAAAAATGGGAGGAAAGAGACAGATAGGTAGGCAGACAGACAGACTGAGGTGTGTGGCATGTGGAACAGTAGCACAGAAAATCTTGTGGTAAGGAACTCTTAAATTTCTTCCTTTGGAATATTTTCTTGACATGTTTCATGACTGTTTCTGCATTTTCCATCATGCCTTCCTCTACCCGCCTCCAGCACTCCACGTACTTAGATTGAGATTTTCAGTTTTATTTTTCATACATGATATTCACAATTACCTGGTCAAATAACATGAATATGAAAAAGCGATATCAGTGGAAAATGAAAGCTGCATCGTGTAGCGTGTTTACTCAAGGTTTCAGAAAATAAAAGATCCGTTATCCGCATTAGTCACCGGGTTATACGTTGATGGCGTTCTGCACTTGGATTCAATTTGGCTGGAGTGCTCCCTGTCTGCTTGGTTGGTTTTGGTGTAGACCTTAAACTCTCCAAGCCCCAATATCTGGAGCACAGGAAAACTCAGAAAATTTGTGTTCAACAAGTGTTAGCTTTGGAGAGGAGAGACGGGCGTTTCTGTGCAACCTGGGCTCAAGAACCAAGGTGGGGGTTCCTAAAGTTTAAAATTTCATCAACCACTGAAAAGTTTCCATCAGACTTCAGTAGCCTGTAATTTTTTCAATTAAAGACAAAGCAAGAAACACAAACAACTACTGTATTTGCAGTTACTATTAACATTTTAGATAAATAGCTATTTCTAGTAATATTCAGGACTAAAAGACAGATTCGTAAGTTAGATCCATGTGACCCTCTAATGCTTTATGGTGTTGGTTCTGTTTTCTCATTTTGCTGGCATTCATTGCAACTATTCTTTTCACGCTTTCTTTTTTTTTTAATTTAGATTTTATTTAT
>NW_008348685.1:399348-435861 GCF_000622305.1 Nannospalax galili | reverse complement strand
CTGGGGCCCAAGGAAGGCACCAAGCTGGTCTGGGTGAAAATGATCAGGAAGCAGTACTGGTTCCCCAGGTGTCTGGGGCCCCAAGACTAGGGATGGCACAGGGCCCAAGCTAGGAGCAGAGAACAGCGGGGGAGATGGAAGGATGAACGCAGCTGGGGGAGTCAAGGTGCGGAGGGCTGCACGATAGACCCACCCGAAGAGGTCTGAGGATAGGAGAGCAGGCCAGGAGAGTTAGCCGGTGGTGCAGGTCCAGGGAAGCAGAGAGAGGTGAGGACGGGGCCTGGTCTGGAAGCAGTGTTCCTGGGGCCCAAGGAAGGCACCAAGCTGGTCTGGGTGAAAATGATTAGGAAGCAGTACCGGTTCCCCAGGTGTCTGGGGCCCCAAGACTAGGGATGGCACAGGGCTCAAACTAGGAGCTGAGAACAGCGGGGGAGATGGAAGGGTGAATGATGTCAGGGGAGTCAAGGCACGGAGGGCTGCGCGGTAGACCCACCCCAATAGATGACTGAGGGTAGGAGAGCAGGCCAGGAGACTTAGCTGGTGGTGCAGGTCCAGGGAAGCAGAGAGAGGTAAGGGCAGGGCCAGGTCCAGAAGCAGTGCTCCTGGGGCCCAAGGAAGGCTCCAAGCTGGTCTGGGTGAAAAGGATCAGGAAGCAGCACTGGCTCCCCAGGTGTCTGGGGCCCCAAGACTAGGAATGGCACAGGGCCCAAACTAGGAGTAGAGAACAGCAGGGGAGATGGAAGGGTGAACGTGGCTGGGGGAGTCAAGGCGCGGAGGGCTGCATGATAGACTTACCCCAAGAGAGGCCTGAGGGCAGGAGTGCAGGCCAGGAGAGTTGTCTTTTCACGCTTTCTGTGGTGCTGGTCTAGGAAACAACATTGCTGTTATTACTATTATTGTTACTTATTAGGCACTTCTTCCCCCATTACCATTAATACTAGAGTTGGGATTTGGCCACACAGTTCCTTTTTCTCCCTTTTAGTATTTCTGGAGGATCTCCTTGTTGTTGTGCGCTCTTAGTGAGGAGACAGAAACAAGGGGAATGAAGGAACGGGAAGGTTCAGTAGCTGAGATCAATCAAAGGCTCTTATTTTTAGAATGTGATAGAATTCAGGTGTGCTGGCACATGTCCGTAATCGCAGTGCTTGGCATGCAGAAGCAGGAGAATCATAGCACGTGTGAGGCCAGCCTGGTTTGCATGAGTTCCACCTCACCAGGGCTCTAGAATGAGACCTGACTCACCAGCAACAGGAAAGGGATAAGGTTTGTACTTAAAAGACATAGGAATATTTCATTAAAAATTAAAAATTTAACAATATCTCTACTCGTGGTTATTACATTTTTAAAAAATTTAAAAAATAATAATTCTTCAAAGCATAAAAATTTGCTCCTTAATAATCAGTAGATGTGGAAACCATTACCATTGAAATCTACCTGATGACTTTATATCCATGCTCAGATGCCAAGGAGCTCAGAAAAGTAACTGACTGTGACTAGTAATAATCAGATATATAGAGATTAGAAATGCATGTGCAAACATCTTAATGTCAATTGCATTAAAAATGAATTTTTCTGTATGTAACTGTGTATTTTAATAATGAAATGGAGGTCTTTTTTAAAGGTTAAAACCTCATTTAATTTTATGTCTCACAGGTTTTATACTGAGTACAATATTGTATAACTGTATTAATTTAACTGTAAACCTAAAAATTTACAGCCAATTTTGAAAGAGATTCATCTTAGCTCTGGAAATTGTTATTGAATATGTCAATGCTGTTGTAATGAAAGGCTTCTTCTAAGTATGTGGTTGTCAAATAAATAATTAAAAAATATATAATCAACTGTCACAATATGTGAAATAAGTCACTGTATTAGTCAGGGTTCTCTAAAGAAACAGAACCAGTAGAATGAATATAGGGATTTATCAGCTTAGCACACAGGATAGAGTCCGAGTAGTCCAACAATGGCTGCACCACACTGGAGAGGCTGAGAATCAGTAGCCTCTCAGTCCACAAGGCTGGATGTCTCAGTAGTCCCAATCTGGTGCTGAAGGTCTGATGAATTTCAAAAGATCAGCTAGTCTTCAGTCTACAGCAGCAAGATGAACTCACCAGCGAGAGAGAAGGCAAGCAGCAAGAAGTCTGGCATTCTCCTCTGCCTTGGCCTTTTATACCAGCTGCCATCAGAAAGTAACACCCACATTTAGGGTGCATCTTCCAGCTTCAAATGATCCAATGAAGAAGATGTCTCTCATTTCAGTTAATCCCAGATCCAATCAAGTTGACACCAGGATTAGCCATCACAAGTCCACCCCTTGTCAACTTGACATCCAATAGTATCTCTCTATGTCATGCTTAATTTTCAAATGAAAACAATGTTGAGGTCATAATTTCACCTAACAATATGACTATCCCATCATACAATGACCAATGCATTATATATCTTAGAGGTGATAAGGTCTTCAAGGAATACCTAGTCCTTTAGTATTTCATAATCCAATATGATCATAGAGGGTCACAACACAACCACTTAACACATCTCAATTACACATTCACAAAAGAACAACATAAGTATCTGCTTAACATATGTGTATACATGCACAAGCCTATTCTTAACCAGATAGGACAAAGACATGCATGTCAATTACAATCCACGTCTCTGCAACTGGTCACATGGGCTAAGTTGGTATTTGTAAGTACCTTCCTCTACTACCCATTCTGTATTTCCTCCACCATCAGCAAGCACCTCTGCAGGTCTTGGCTCTTTCCCTGGAGGAGTGACCCATACTTTCATCCCTGAAGGGTCTGGGCCATTTATTGTCCTATCTGGATTGTGCTGGTACAGTTTCCCATTGACCTTAATCACAGGACATGTTAAAACCAAAAGTTGCCCTAAGGAATCTCCTGCCTTCCAGATATAATCTTCATTACTTCCATTGTGGAGAACCAGTCCAATTTCTCCCTGGTAGTCTGGGTCAATCGCCCCTCCTAATACTGTTATTCCTTTCTTAGCCTGTTGACTTAAGGGCATCAGAAGCCCAAAGTGGCCAGGGGGAAGTCTTAGCTTGTCTCTCCTGGCAGAAGCACTCCCTCCTCTGGAACCCAAACTTCTAAGCCAGCAGAGCACAGAGTCGAGGATACAGGAAGCAAAAATTTTCCTAGTGGGTCACTAGAGGTGATAGTGAATGGAATCATTCCCACTTCCACCCCTTGATTCCTGGGCCTGTAAATCCTGGCTATAGGAGAAACAGTACCATATATTGGACACTGATTTAAAGGATACACTGCCTTCTGGAGGACCCTGCCCCAGCCCTCCAGGCTATTGCCACACAATTGGTGCTGTAACTGTGTCTTTAAGAGGCCGTTCCATCATTCTATCAAGGCAGCTGCTTCAGGATGGTGGGGAACATGGTAAGAGCAGTGGATTCCATGACCATGGGCCCACTGTCACGCTTCTTTGGCTATGAAGTGAGGTCCCTGGTCAGAAGTGATGCTTTGCAGAATACCGTGCTGGTAGATAAGGCATTCTGTAAGTCCCCGGATGATAGTTTTGGCAGAAGCATTATGTGCAGGAAAGGCAAATCCATAACCAGAATAAGTATCTATTCCTGTAAGGACAAAGCGCTGTCCCCTCCAAGATGGAAGTGGTCCAATGTAGTCAACTTGCCACCAGGTTGCAGGCTGAACAGTGCCATATTGGGGGCTCAGTGTTGGTCTCTACTGTTGGCAGATCTGGCACTCAGCAGCAGCTGTAACCAGGTCAGCTTTTGTGAGTGGGAGTCCATGCTGTCGAGCCCATGCATAACCTCCATCTCTACCACCATGGCCACTTTGTTCATGGGCCCATTGAGCAATGACAGGGATAGCTGAAGGAAGAGGCTGACAATCCACAGAGCGGGTCATCCGATCTACTTGATTACTGAACTCATCTTCTGCTGAAGCCACTTTTTGATGAGCATTTACATGAGACACAAGTATGTTCATATCTTTTGCCAATTTGGAGAGATCTATCCACACACTTCTTCCCCAAATGTCTTTCTCACCAATTTTCTAATTTCCAATCATGCTCCTTCCAAGTCCCTGACCATCCAGCCAAACAATTGGCTACAGCCCATGAATCAGTATATAATCGTACTTCTAGACATTTCTCCTTCCAAGCAAAATGCACAACCATGTGCCCTGCCCGAAGTTCTGCCCACTGTGAAGACTTTCCTTCCCCAGTGTCCTTCAGGGTTGTTCCAGAAATTGGCTGTAATTCCACAGCTGTCCACTTCTGAGTGGTTCCTGCATAGTGTGCAGAACCATCTGTAAACCAAGCTCTAGTCTTCTCTTCCTCAGTCAACTGATCATAAGGCACACCCATGAAGCCGTAGGTGCATGCTTGAGAACAGGAGTCATCTTAACAGGAGTAGGAACCATAGGCATTTGGGCAGCTTCTTCTTGTAACTTGTGCCCCCTGGGCCTGCTCGGGCCTGATCACATATATACCACTTCCATTTGATAATGGATTGTTGCTGTGCACGTCCTACTTTATGGCTTGGGGGGGGGTCAGATAACATTCAACTCAAGATGGGCAGCTCCAGTTGCATGGTGACTTGGTGTCCCTTTGTCCAATGTTCAGTTTTCACTAAGGCCTAATAGCACGCTAAGAGCTGTCTCTCAAAGGGAGAATAGTTGTCTGCAAATGAAGGCAAAAACCTTACTCCAAAATCCCAATGGCCTCCATTGTGATTCCCCTATGGGGGCCTGCCAGAGACTCCAAACAGCATCTCTATCTGCCACTGATACCTCAAGCACCATCAGGTCTACTGGATCATATGGCCCAAGGGGCTTGAGCAGCTTGTACAGCAACCTGGACCTGTTGAAGGGCCCTTTCCTGTTCCAGACTCCACTCAAAGGTAGCTGCCTTCCGAGTCACTTGATATATGGGTTGTACTAACACACCCAGATGAGGAATGTGCTGCCTCCAGAATCCAAACAGACCCACTAAGTGTGATGTTTCTTTCTTGGTGGAGGGAGGGGCCAAGTGCAACAACTTATTCTTCACCCGAGAAGGAATGTCTCTGTGCTCCACACCACTGAACTCCTGAACGTGTCTGGATAATCTTCAAGTGCATATGTATTTTGGTATTGAAATGTTATAATTTATTAAACTACTGGATTTCAGGGGAAATTCTGCATTTAATAATTTTTCATACTTACATTGTTGGTAAGACATTTGATATAATTTGACATGGTTATTGAATAACATTAATAAAATATGGACTTTTAAATAGATTCCACTTGTGGGTTCTGTATCCATTTCCTCTGTACATCTTAGTTCTCCCATTAGGTGCCAGGGAAGGTCAGATGCCATGTAGCATTATGGTGGAAATCAAGCTAGAGAGAAGAAAGAAACAGAAAGCTGATCTCTTTGTGGGTCTGGTTAGTTGTGGAAAACAAACAGAAAAGTATCAGGAAATATCCTTATGTCTCTTGTCTCAACCATCGGGGAAGAAGCGAGTTAGAGATGGGTTTTAAGGAAAATCAGCCGCAAATTCTCATTGTATGTTTGTAGTTGAGATTATGGGAGGAAATCATTTTGCATAGTGACATCACAGACAGCAGAAAATTTGATAGGAGAAGGGGAGATGGTTTTCAGAAGGGTACTATACAGGAAACCAAGACCTCATGGACAACAGGCAAGTGTGCTACCACGGAGCTACACCCACATTCCATGAGGCCCTATTTAGGAATGCTGATGGAGTACTGATGGTGGAGGTATGCAGGCTTCTAGGAAGATTCCTTGGAGTGGGGCTGATTAGTAAGCTTTCTAACTAGGACAGAGTGCATGATGACAGCAGCTTAAGGGGAGGAAGACTTTATTTTGCTGATCATTTCATAGGTTTTAGTGGCAGGAAGCACATGGTACAGAAGACTAGTTCATATCATCATGACCAGGAAACGAAATGTAGGATGGGACAAGACAATATGTAGTCCCCAAGGACATGTTCCCCATGACTTAACTTCCTCCATCCTGGCCCCTTCTTGCAATTTTTCACTAACTACCAATAATGTCATTGTTGGGGGACCCTGCTGCTAAGACTGTAGTCCTCCATGTTGGGATAGTTCTAAGGGGCTTGGTGCTATGTGGAAAGACTCCCTTTCTCAGCGGGGGCCTCCTGCTCTCTGCCTGACTTACCTGGAAAGTGCCACCAAGCACGGATGCCTGACCTTATTTGGAACATGACCTTTGGCATAGTTACCTGGAGTAAAAACTGCCCCCAGGTTTTGTTTATATGGTAATTAGGCATTGCCCCATAGTCGGCTGATAGGATCCCCCTACCACATGCAAATAAAGCATACTATGAGCACCTATCAGCTGAGGCTTTATCTACTGCCTCCACACTATATTTTCCCTGACCCCCACTAAATAAACAGAGCTGTTTCACTGAGTCTGGAGCTGTATCACTGAATCTGCCTCCCCGGAAAGTCTTTTTCTGTCATGCTTACTGGCTGTCCTGAACCCGTTCCTTGCTTCTGCTCCCTTTGTCCTCGTGGATCGGTGGCCGACAACCCAAGAGAGGAGGGAGAGACCCACATGTCATCATAGTTTTGAATCCATCAGATCAGTCCAATGATTAGGTCAGAGCATTTGAGATCTGGTGACTTTCTAAGAGACCCTCAGCTAGCTTCCAAACCCCCAATGCATAAGGCTATGGGAGAAATTTTGTATTCAAGTTGTAGTGAGGGCTGAGGTTCCAAAGCAGGTAACCTAGCCTGGGGTTGGTGCAGAAGGACTGTCCGATTTCATGGCCTACCAATGCCAGTCATAGCTGATACTCAGTGGGGCCAAGAGTAAGTGACGTAATAACCAGAATTCAGCATGAGCTGCTCCCCAGCCCTAATGCTCTTTAGAACTATACATCCTGGATGTTGAAATTTCTTTGTCCTGTCTTACCAGAAACCCTTGACCCTCTGTAATATCCCAAAGGTGGAAATGAAATATGAAAATCTGACTGTTTAAGGGAAATGTCAATTTCCATTTAACTTTTTCTTAAAAATCCATAAGGATAAAAGTTTGAGACAAAAACTAAGTCAAGCAAGAACAATATGGAACTGTCATTTTCTTTGCCTGAATGAAGATTATGTGAATTGGCAGGCAGCCTTCCATGAGCAATGCCAGGCCAGTCCCAATGTATCCTAGCTGATGCTGCCAAGATTCAAAGGCTGTGAGACTTCCCTTCTGTGTCTTGTAAGAAGTATGGAAGTAATCACAAGGAAAAATATATTTTTCAGAAACCATCAGTAAGACCCTTGTCATCAATGATTTTCATTCCTTTGTAAATCTTAAATCAGAATTAACCGAGACTATACTGCCAAACATCTTCCCCCAAAAGCGGTTCGGGAATTTTAATCTTTCAGACTAAGGTAGATATGGAAGGGAATGCCTTGACAACCAAAGCCTCAGTCAAAGTCATTACTAGACATCCCTAGAGTATCTGTGAAAGATAAAGCCATCACTGGCTGGCTCACAGGCATCTGATGTTACCTGTCACGACAGACGCATTTCATCTGAACTTGAAAAGGACAATGTAAAAATGACATCATCCCAGACAAGTGGCTTTATTTAAAATTTTTAATTATAAGTTTTATATTAACTTTTGATATCAGGGATTAAAGACAGAAAAATCACTCCCCTAAAAGTCATAATAGGAGGGTATAAAACTGCACCTTTTTCCATGTTTCCATGCCAAGGCGGGTGTGACATCTTAAAAGTTAGCGCTTTTGTCTTGATTGTTGAGAGCAGGAAAACCATGTGTACTTTTGACAAAATTCCTGAGCTAGGGCTACCTTCTGCCTCCAAACAGAGCACAGTGGCTTTGTCACCATCTTCTCAATCAAAATGTCAGCTGCTCTCATTTATTATGTAAAGTATGTGGACTATATTCTTCACTATTCTTGAAAAACACACAATTGCTTTTCACTTCTGTTTTTCCTCCTCCGTAGGATGGTCCTGCTGCGTATATAGACAGAAAATCTTGCTTAATTACAGCCTTCATGATCTTGGCATGAAGCCACGCTTGTTTGATTCTAGCTATAACCTTTTCAAAACAAAGAGTAATGGGAGTTTAGTGGAACAAGATGACAAGAGATTTTAGATGAATTCTGTTGAGAAGCAAGAATGAATTGAAGGCAAACCAGCCAGTAGGGGTTTTTTTTGGGAGGGGGGGGTCTTTTTTTCCTGTCTATCTCCTTGATCCAGAATTGCCCCTGGTGTTTAGAATGCAGTGTAATGCAAATGACAGGACAATAAGCAGATCTCAGTGAGTACTAGATACAAGCTCATCTCATCTCCTAGCTGTGGTCATGCACCTTGCTGATGCAGATGTGCTCTCTGTCTGTGGGTCCCACTGGCATGAAGATGCATTAAAAACACATCACTCAGGGATTGGAGAATTAGCTCAGTGGTTAAGAGTACTTGCTATTGTTCAGAGGGTTGGAGTTTGGTTCCCAGTTCTCACATTAGATGCTCATAGTCACCTACAAATCAGCTTCAGGTGTCCTCATGCCCTCTTCTGGCCACCAAGGACACTGGTGTACAGACAGATAGACAGACAGACAGACACACACACACACACACACACACACAAATAAAAATAAATCTTAAGTTTGGGGATTCAGCTCAGTGGTATAGCACTAGTAAGTTATAAAACCCTAGGTTTGATCTTAGCTCCAGGAAAAAAAATCTTAAAAAAACTGTCTCCCAGAGCAGGAGAGATGGCTCAGCAGTTAAGAGGTCTGAGTGATCTTGCAGAGGATCCGGGTTCAATTCCCAGTACCTACTTGAAGGCTAAGAACTGTCCTTAACTCCAGTTCCAGGGGAATCTGACACCCTCTTCGTACCTCCATGGCATTGCGTGACATGGGTGTACTCACATACATACGGGCAATATATTCCTACACATAAAGTAAAAATAATAAAACTATCTCCCATAGCATAACCTATTTGGTGATTTCCCATCCATTACGCTTCCCACCTCTGGCCTTCTCTTTTTTTACTTCTCTGGGTGCTCTCCTCTGGTGTCCATTCCCTCCACTGATCCTTTGGTTTCTACTGTCATATTTAAATTTTCAGAAGTTCTTCATTTTAGGGGGTTGCCCTTTTATTATGTCCTCCATGAAATATATAGATGTACTGTCTCTTTTTGTTTTGATTATAGATCTTAAGAATGATAGTTTCTCTCCATGCTTTTCCTTGTGAATATATATATATATAATATATATTATATATATACATATATTCACACATATACACACCTATATATTTTCATATATACAAAACATTTAAAGTTAAATTCAGGTCTGGCTTTCTGATGAGAGCTTTAAATATGGTTGATGATTCATGCATGATTTCCGTTTGAGGACTAAAGCACTAAGAATCTGTTGGAAGGGGTTTGAGAGATAGCTTCATTAGATAAGAGTCACTGCTCTAACAGAGGACATGAATTTGGTTCCCAGCACCTGCATCCAGCAGCTCTTCCAGAAGACAAGAGTTTGGTTCCCAACACTCATATTAGTTGACTCATAGTGACCTATAACTCAGCTTCAGGTGACCTGATGCCCTCTTCTGGCCTCCAAGGACACCTGCGTACACATAGAGTGTACAAGCACATATATAGAGGCATAAATAAAATAAATCTTAAGGTTGGGGATTTAGCGCACTAAAAACATTCTTGTTCGCTCTAACTCCTGGACCAGCTGTGATTTTGCAGCTTGAATTAAGTTGCAGGTTGGTCCTCACCAGACCCATCAGCTCTTGACTTTTGGCTTCCTGCTGTCTTCTAATGATGCTATTGTGTGTTGATTGCTTTCCAAATTCCAAAGTGTGGTTGACTTCTGCTCTTAACTGTCTTCTTTTTCTTCATCCTTGTGGGGTTGGGGCTTTCGGGGGTTCATTTATGGTCATGGTATTATCTCTTCCCAAGGGAGTCAACTGTGTTCAACACATCTTTCAATCAGAAGTCCTCTGCCTCTGTAGGCTTCAGACATGCTGCCCTTTCCTTGTTCTCTCTCAAAGGTCTTAGAGCCTTCGTAGTGTTGTCCCCTTGATTTGAGACTAACTTTCGTCCTTTTCTTCTGGGTAACTCTATTCACATTAGAGTTCTGAGCTGAACATCACTCCGAAGCCAAGGTCATAAGTGTTGACACAACACCAGGCTCATGACACACAGCACGTTATTTTCATTTTCTGATACAATGACCAAGACATCCTCCACTTTAATGAACTCATGAAGGAGTTCAGGTTAGATGAATCATTAGAAATCAATCCCCTCAAAAGCAGGCGCTCAGCCAGCAAACATCAGTGACTGCCTCCCACACACTGTTCCTGAAGGGGAGCTACCAGGGCCTTCTTGGCATCTCCAGTTCTGCTGAAGCACTTATTGGCTGCACACTTCTCTTCCCTGTTTTCAACATTAGTCTCCTCCCAAAGTGGATAATCCACTCCTCTTCCTTTGCCAAGCAGTCTTAAAACTTCACGTTCCTTTTCTGTCTGTGGTTATATAATAGTCATGTTGCAGCGATGCACACAACCCCAGCTCCTGTGCACTAGCTCACCCACAGATACCATAATCTATAAACAAGTGCCAGCCCCCTTTACCCACTTACACTTTTTATTGCTGCTTCCTATTCACACAGGAAAATGAGTCTGTAGTTCTTTGAGATTTTTGTTTTCACAAATATAACCTAACTCACTACTGATAATTTTCCTTCACTGGCATCAGAGTCCAGACACAGTCACTGTAGAATAACAACCCGTTGAGAAATTTGCATCCTCTGACAGTCCTGAATCCTCTGACAATCCAAGCACCATACCCTCAACCTTGAGTAGAATAAATGCTAATAAATTCGGGGTCTTAAAAATGTGAATTATAGTCATTTCACACTTGGTGGCAGCTTCACGCTGAAGTAATAGCTTAAAACTTAATTATGATGCTTGCCCCTTCGTTAAGTACAGATGACATTCCTCAGATAGATTTTTGCAATGACATCTGAGGAACGGAGTCAAGATACTAATTAGTTATTTCTGATGGAGACTATTGACTGTGTACTGATTAAAGCCAAGTGTTGAGGCCCTTCCTAACATGATGCATCTGTCTATCCGTTTATGCTTCTTCCTCAGGTCCTCATGAAAAGCTCTTGGGAAAATACTGGGATTGCCCCTCGGCCTTTATATGCAGATATAGAAGGAAAGAGTGCATGATAAAGAATATGGAAGTGGCGAGCCAAAGGCTCTGAGTTTCCTCTGATTGTGGTGCTCTTGCAAATGACTCAGCTTCACTTTAAGAAACATTTGTGAGACACACAGCCATAATGCATTGGACATGGCCTACATTGAGTGCTCTGCACACTATTGTACAATATGTCCTCCATGTCAGCAGCTTACCCTGAGGCTAGAAGTCAGAAGAAGCTGATATAAAGAGTATTCTGTCCTCTGTCATATACCCTCACAGCACCACTAGGAAGGAACTAAGGAACCGTAAAACACAATCCTCTGTAAGGCAGAGTGGCACAAACCTTTAATCCCAGCACACAAGAAACAGGAGAATCTATGTGAGATCCAGTCCAGCCTGGTCTACATAGTGAGCTCCAGACCAGCTATCGTTACAAGTCTTTTTAGAGAACCTCATAATTCTCTTCTTCTTTCTTGGTACACAGTATGATAGTCTCACAAAAGAGAATTCTTGGTTTTAATGGCCTAGAATGCCCAGGTTTGAGAAGCAGGACTGAGATACATATAGCTCAGTAGAAGAAAGCAGTCTGTAATGGTCTGAAGGGGCAGGTTACCTTCCTCCCTTGATAGTCATGAGCTTGGCATTACTCAAGGCAAGAGGACTACCCTATCAGGACTGTTATAGATCTGGGTCATCCATGATATGGAGTGATAATTTTCAGCAAGTGACTTTCAAATCTACTCTAATGTGAAGTTTCTAAAACTTGGGCTTCCAGGTGCTGCTCACAGAATTTTATTAGGACCTTACTGAGTTCAAATTCCTTCTTCTCAGAGGCTGACAGCCAGAATCTGTGATGAGCTTTGATTCATTTTTTGTTTCTCAGAGTATGGATATTTAGAGAACAGGTTCTATTTATATAGTGGTTTGTAAACTGTAAAACATTATCAAAAACAACTATCTCAAAAATTTCCTCAAGCCACACTCTTAAGACATTGATTTCTTTCCATATGACAGATGGGGAAGTAGATGGGTTAACTTGCAACTGCTCTTACCTACCATAGTTAAAAGGTTCCCAGGTCCATATTTGAGTGCACTGGTGATTATTTCTTTTGTTTTATGTGAGAGAAGATCTCAATACATAGGCAAGGCTTCCACTGAGCCTGAGATCATCCTGCCTTAGCCTGCTGAGTGCTGGTTTGCCAGGATTGAAGGTATGGACTACCATGCTTGGAGGTGTTTATTTCTGTCCTGCTCGTGTATGCAAGGCAATAGCTCTACCACTGAGCTAGGGGAAATAGTCTCAGTCCTACTCCGTGATATTTTAAGGTCAGAATCTCTGCTCTGGTGGCAGCACATGAGAAGATCTGCCTGTTGGACACTGGAGCCCAGCTTTTTTAACTCCGACTTTGGCAGAGTTTAAAAAACATGCTTGTCTTAGTTCCCTCATTTGTGAAAAAGAGGTAAGAATGAGACCAACCTCAGAGGGAGTTTATGGTATTTCAACGGCACAGTATACCTCTACTCAAACATTCCTTAGAACTTGGAGCACCATACGCAGTCATTTGAGAGACTTTGTTGTTGTAGCAACAGATAACTACTCACTCTTGAGTGGCAAGGGATCTTTGCTAGCCATCTGGAAATTTGCCTGTAGTATTTATATCCCTTTGAGATAATAGCCACAAGTTAACAGCCTATTTTGTACAAGTCAAGAGAATAAGACAAAAATAAAACAAATGCGAGCTGAATAATTTGCGAGGCTGGTCCCCAAATTAGAAGTGAGCTTTAACCCTGCTGAAATTTTCCTATTGGAAAAGTATTTACTCTCCAGCATAAAGCAGGGAAAAGCACACTGAGAAACAAGTTCTGCACAGACAGAATGACGGGCTGAGCGTTGTGATTATAGATGCAATGGTTTCTTTTTTAAGCGCTTGTACTGCAGAGAGCTTTTGAACTTTTTCTGAATATAATTACAGTATGATGAGGGATGAGGTAGTAATGGTATTTAAAATGCAAAGGAGAAGTAAGGCGTGGTGTCATACTCCTGTAGAGAGACTGAGGCAGAAGACTGGGATATAGGTAAGACCCAATCACAAAAATAAATAAATACACACATACAAAGATGCATAGGTACATAATCTATATGTAATACATGCATATATGCATAAAATGGAGATGAATAGTATTTGCATATGATAATGTATTAAAATCTAGCACTGAGGTGATTAAGACAGTGCTGTCCTTCCAGATTCCAGCAGCTATTTGCAGGACTGTTGGGGATTAAAATCCATATCCCAAGAGGACCATATAAGGCAGAAAATTCCAGAAACAAGATGCCTTATTCAGGTACATTTTGTATCTGCTCCCAGCTGCTCCCAGGAATCTCTAACCCTTTCCTACCTGTGGTACGAAGATGAAATCAAAACATTAAACTCTAATGAGATTTTTAAAAAAAAGTTTTTCACATTGACTATTTGGTACCACCCTAGACATAGCCCATCTGCGCTTACGTATGTCCATAAAGTTTGTGCTCTTCGTTAAACTGTGCCTTTATGAGTTATATTGTCTTCTTCCCCTTGAAGGCCATAACAGTTGGATGATTACTTGCTTTTATTATATAACTCAGATGGGTTTTTATCCCATAATTATAGGTGGCTGTAACAGACTATTCCTTCTTATTTTTAAGGCATCATCTCACTCATTTTCTCAGGATGACTTTGAACTCATGATCCTCCTGCTTCAGCTTACTGAGAAGTTGGGACTGCAGTCCTGCAACTAAGCCCAGTGACCTCATGTTTCCTGATGACCCCTTATTGTTAGGTCAGATTAACCTGTAAGATATGGTGGCTCCATGGTTTTTGTAAGCAAATTAATTCTGTTTGTTAATAACAGGTAGCTCGATGCCCCTCGGAACGTTGTTTTCAGAAGGCCGGTGTGACATAACCACACGCTACTGTCGGGGGTTTAAGGGGTAAATAACACATAGTCAATTGGGTTCTCTGAGGTAGCACTTTAAATAATTAAAGGGTTTCGGCCTGAGACCTGGAGAAAAAGCTAAGTAGTGCTGTCCCTTTGGTTTTCAAACACCCTTATGACTTGCCCGAACAGCTTGCTAAGATGTGAGGACACAGAAAAAAGGATATATGGGGAAATGGCTTCAGGGTGACTCTTCACAAGGAACCCACCTGAACAACGTACAGATGGCGCTGGCTGTCAAGATCAGTATTTTCCAGCTGAAGACTACAGGCTGGACTTTCCAGGCTAACCACATAAATATAACCCAAATGAATGTGTTACCTCCACAGGTTTTTGAATACCTGTCATGTGTCCAACATGTTCTAGGATCACACTGATTAACAAGATAGTCATGGCCCTTGCTCTTGTGGATTCTCTGTTCTAGCAGGAGAGGCCTTGCATACCCAATAGAATGATTGGCATTTCTGGAGCACATGCCTCCTGCCAGCCGAATTCCTATGTGCATCTTACCTCACTTAATCTACATACCAGGAGGGGCAGTGAAGTCATGCCTAGTGTATAGACAGAGAGCCAGCGGCTCATAGAGGTTCAGAGACTTGTACAAGGATGGCAAAGGAGTCAGGGAGAAATAATTTCTTATTTGCCCAACTTTAACATTCCAGCCTCCTGCTAACCCGAAGCTGCACTCAGCGAGAGGACAGACAAGATCTCCGCATCCATCTTTCTTACGCTTTCTACTGTGGTTATGTAGAGAGGCTTTCAGAGGTTTTCATTAGGAAGGGTAGTTTGAAGACACAGAAAGAAAAGCTTGAAGTTCAGCTTTCTACTCAAGGTCTCAGTCATATTCTACCACGGGAGAGATGACTGTGAAGTTGAACACACCCACACCCTGGGAAAAATGAGGGAGATGCAGATGAACAGAATATTCCTTTGAGTTTGGTCGTTGTGTCAGTGTGGAAGTTTGATAGGGCTAATGAGAAAGAGAGAAATTAAGTCTCCATCCAGGGCCTTTGTCATCATGTAATTAGTATTAATGAGATCACTTGTTTAATGTACTTTTCCCTTACTGAGTTGTAAACCCTAAGTCCTTGATTTTCAACATTTGTCTCATGTTGGCATCATGTACGGAGTTAAAAAATTGTCCTTATTCCTAGTCTCCATCCCAGAAGAATCTTTAGGGGTTTGACATAGACATTAGAATCGCTTAAGCCATTGTCCGGTGGATCCTTGGTATGGCCAAGTTCAGGGAACCGGGGTTAATAGGACAGAGAATTATAGCAAGCTCTCATCCCAAACACACTGTATTTCAGAAACTGTGAAATGGTGTCTAGTCTAGGATCAGACACTCAGAACATGTTGAATTGGGTAGGTGGAGAGATGGGAAGACGGGGAGGGAGGGAGTGAACAAAGAAGGCAGTGGTTAGAACAGTTACTGGATTTCAGTTCACAGTCTAACTATTATTAGATTATCGTTCACAGCTAAACTTATAAGAACTCAGATTCTGTATACCACTCTATACAAAATGATTAGTGGTGTTAGATAAGTATATAAGGAGATGGAAATAAACACCAACTGCAGGGTGCTCGCGCCATCTAGAAGTGTAATTCCTTGGCCTGCCTTACTGCGCATTCATCTCTCATCTTGGGCAGCTCCATCTTGACAGTGCTGGCACCCTTTACAGCAGAGGTAATGGTTCCTTCTTACGTCTTCAGTGAATCATGTTTTTCTGAGGGAAGGAAAGAAAGCAAAGAGGAAATTATAGTTTGAGAGGTGTGATATGATTGCTTGTAACCCGAGCAATGAAAGAAAACTTTCCATGAGCAATTGAGAATTCTCTCCCCATTGTCCAAATGCAGAAAATGATCTGAACCAGCAGTTGATGACCTATTTACACAATTCACACTTTAATTGGGGGTGGGAGAAAGATACTGAAGTGGTTTCCACACCTGAGAGACCCACAGTTTCCTTCTCGCAGTGTTGATTATGCCCCTGGATAATTCAGCAGGGTGCCAATGCCACATTGAGCACATCAAAGTTTTATTCTTGTTTTTATTCATGTAGGTACAAGCAAGGCTGTGCATGTAATAAGCAGCAGTAGAAAGACTGATGGGAAAAAATAGCATCAGTGTGAGTTTCTGCAAATGCCCTGAAAACTACTCTATCAATACATCACTTGATGTCAGTTAAGATTACCTTGTCCTTTAGTGATTCTACCCCAAAAGTGATTGGTGCAAAATTCTTTTGACACATTGTGGGAAATGTAATGTCTTTTTAAAGAACTTCCTTGTAATTTCATGATCACTTTGACTTTGTATTTTGTTCCAGCACTGTACTTGGTTTAAAACTAAGTCACTTCACTTTTATCTGTCAGAAATTGTCTTAACAGTGATATAGTGATATTTTATTGTTTGAGAATTTCATATAAGCATATAACGTGTTTTGATCAAATCAGTCCCCCATTCCTTCTCCTTATCTCCCACCCAACTATTCCCATCTAAATTCACATGCTCCTTTTTTTAACCCACTGAGTCCACTTAATCCTGTGTGTGCATGGGTATAGTAGCATCTAGTGGAGCATGGGTAGCCTCATGGAGTAGCATCCCTGAAGAATTTTTTTTGTGCACGTATTATTGTGTGTGCGTATGTATATAAGTATCTATAGGAGCATGTGTATAGACATGGAGAAGCATCCCTCAAGAAATAAATCTCACTCTCTCTCTCTCTCTCTCTCTCTCTCTCTCTCTCTCTCTCTCTCTCTCTCTCCCCCCCCCTTTTCCCTTCCTTTCTCCCTCCCTCAGCAACTTTCAGTTGCCAGTAACTCCTCAGGTAGGGACGGACTTCATGCCCACCTCCCCTGTCCTCCCTGTCCACGCTGGGATTTTGTCTGGCTTAATCTTGTGCTGGTCCTACACATGTAGTCACACCCACTGTGAGTTCATGTGTGCAGTGACCCTGTTGTTTCTGGGAAATACTTTTTTCCTGCAGTCACTTCCTACCCTGACTCTTAAAATATTTGTGCCCTGAGAACCTGGGAGAAGAGGGTGTGACACAGATGTTCCATTGAGGGCTGAGCATTCCACAACCTCTTACGTTCTGCATGTTGACCAGTTACACGTCTCTGTATTAACCACCATGTTCTAAAGGAAAACACACACACACACACACACATACACACACACCACTCTTATGAGGGTTGAGAGATATACTAATCAGTGCATATAATCATTTAGGGGACAGGTTAATACTGTCACCATTTAGCAGAATAAAAAATAGTAAGCAAGTTTCCCCCTAGGGCCTGTGATCTACCCAGCCATAAGTTCTTGGCCCAGTTAACAGTCCAGACATCAGTTTCATCTTATGAAGCAGACTTTAGATCCAATCACAAAGTGGTTGATTACTGCCATGATATTCATGCACCGGTGGGTATATCTTGCCAGTGCCATCATATCTGTAGCTAGCAAGGTTCACAGCTGGGTAAGATTGCTGATTAATTTTCTCCCCTGGTTGTGTGCCTAGTGACTTCCAGTACTATGAAAGCTAGTCAGTAGAGATGCCTACTAGGTCAGTGCCAGCTGATGCCTAGATGCTTCTAGGTCAGTGCCAGCATGATTCCTCCATGTCCTATGTCACAAGTATGTGTAGTATGTGGTGTCTTTAGCAATAGGGTGTTGCTATCAAGTTCTAGAAGGTAACCACCAGCAATAACAATAGCTTTTAACAGTGATTATAACAGGACACTGTCTACCACGTACCAGAAAAATATAATAATTGCACAAATGTCCAACATCTGTAATTTGGAAGTCCCCCGAGCATATGTGTAAACCAACGTGCGCCACCCAGGAGGAAGGCATGACCTGTGCCACTGAGATGGAGTCCCATCCTACTTGATTTACGTAAAGTAGCACATAGAGAGGGATTTGGAACTCAGCCCATTTTTTAATATTGAATTTTAGCTACAATATCTGTTCTTCTATAGCTCTGATGTAGATGGAAGATTTTAATAAAATTTTGTGAAAGCAAAACAAGCTAAAATTCAGCAGTAAATGTCCTTGGTCCAAAATGACCCCAGGCTGTATTACCGAGCATGCCATCTTCTCCAGATTGTCCCTCCGAGCTTACTTCCTTCTTGGCACTCTTGACGTCTTCCCCATTCTGATTCTTTCCAGTGTGTATTAGTCTAGGTGTCTTGGTTCCTTGGGCTCCTACAGATTCATGTCTAGGGTCCTACCTTTCCCTGAAGCTGTGTATCAAAGCAAGTTCCCAAATAAAGAGAATTTCCTTTGGTTAAGAGAAAGTCAGTCATAGCCATTCTGATTTTTCTTTAAATTTTGCTGTGACTATATGCTCTGAGCTGCTGTTTAGTAAAGTACCTTGGTTCTTTTTGTTCTTTTACTTTTTGCTATTTATTTTAACTAGCATGTAATAATTGCACATTTTGATGAGATAGAGTGTGGTGTGTCAGTACACACACACAATGTGTACTGGTCAGATTGGGTAGTTAGCATTTGCACCTCCTTATTGCCTTCTGACAGCCTGTCAGCATTCTGAGGGCTGCAGATAGGAAAGACCCACAGGAAAGAGAAGTCATAGGACCCTTGGATAACATCATGTCCAATCCTGTCATATTTGAATGGAGAAAGCTCATCTAGAGAGGTGGAGTGACTCACCTCTCACCGCATAGCTAAGCAGGGCAGTGGCCATTGGAAACAAAGCCTTCCGACTCCCAGCTGGGATTCATTGGCACCGTGCTATCTGTTATACCATTTCATCCATACTTTGACACCCAACCACATAGCACTCCAGTATCATGACAATTAGACTCTTGACATTAGAGCCCGATAATAATGTTCCTCTATCACTCATTGCCAGAGACTTGCTTTCTGGTGGCTTCTGCTTTCATATTTACAAAATGCAGATGCTAATACCATTAAGTCAGAAAAACGTACACTGAAATGCATTCTTTCAAGTTAGAAGGGTTGCCACTGTGTACAATCACGTTGTACTTGATCCAGTCAAGAAATAATCCCGTCCTACCAATGCTCATATATTGGGAATGCAAAGGGGCTTTAGCCATGGTGCCACCTCAATGAACAGAAAAAATATTATGTATGAAGGTTGGTTTTACAATAGGCCTGTATAACAAGGGGATAGCACAGAGGAAAAGATCAGTGTGCTGGGTCTCAAGGTGGAGGCATCCTCTAAGAAGAAGGGGAGGACCCTTTGATAAAAGCAGCAGCTCGTGGACCACTAAGGACATGAAAATACATGCATGATAACAATGCAAGTGTGGTATTCGGGACCCAGAATAATCCATGATACAGTGAAATATGGAGGTGGTATGACAAAGCAGTTTGAATGTCATGCTATTAAGTGTAGGTTTCAACTTACAGGTGAAGTTAGGTAACCCACAGCATGATTGCTAAATAAAGGAATTTCTACCATGTTCATGATTAGATTTTTTTTCAAATGTCTCACTCTCGTCTGTGTTCTTGACTTACTCCCAATTTGAAGATACTTTGTTAATGATAAGTATCCTGGTCCTAAACTGTCCATCTAAAGCTGGATTATGTCAAATGAGATTGCTGCAGGAAGTGAGATCACCAGGTGAAAGTATAACCCCATGAGGCTTTCCTGCAATGCGATTAGCATAAGGAAGGAGTTCATGCAACCCAAGATAACATGTTCCTGGCCACTGGCTTTAATGGAAACCCGCCTAGAGAGTACATAGAAGGGTTAAAACATAAGTGCATGTCCTGCCTGATATATTTCTCAAGATCTTGCTTAATGAATACCAACTATGACCTGCTAGAACATTTCCTAAGGAGCTGTAATACAAACAACAACAAAAATAAAATATAAAATTCCATTTTAGTTACAGCATATTTAGGTTACACACATCACAGCTACCATGCCATAAAATAAAAATGTAGTAACTTTATAGATTTCTTCTCTGTGAGAAAAAAATCTTATATTTTTTTCTTTTGGATATGATGATTTCTTTTTTGAAAACATTTTTATGTGTATGGGTATATTGTCTGCATGTAAGTGTAAGTGCACCCATGTTGTACAATGCCTGAGGAGGTCAGAAGAGGGTGTCAGATCCCCTGGAACTGGAGTTAACAGTTATTAGCCACTTTGTGGTTGCTGGGAATTGAACCTGGGTCCCTTTCAAAGGCAGCCAGTGCTCTTAACCCCTGAGCCATCTCTCTAGCTCTGACATTTCTTTTTTAATGTGATATATATATATATTTATATTTTAATTGACACATGGTATTAGTGCATATTTATTGGGTACTGCATGACATTTCAGTGCATGAATACAATGTACAAAGATAAGCTCAGGGTAGGTGACACATCCATCACTCCAGACATATAACATGTTTTGTGTGTGCTAAAAACATGCAAAATTCTCTCTATTAGCAATGTTGAAATACTCAGTAAACTGTTGTCAAGCCTGTTACCCTGCTATGCTGTAATTATTCCTTCTGTTCAGCTGGAAGTTGAAGAACTAAAGGTCTATGCTTCTGCTTGCCATGGATGGAGGTGGGTATCTTGAGGAAAGTACCTACGTCAAGGCCTCAATGGGCTTAGCCTCTGAGAACAGGCTACTCAACTACTTCTTAGAGTCACTGAAGGGGAAAGGGGGCTTCCTGGTTGCTTTGATGGGTCAGCTGTTCAGGAAAGGCTATTCAGTTCTTGTGAGTGTTTATGTGGTTAGATACACCTTCTCACCTGCTTCCCTGAGTTTCTGTGGGTTGAGTATGTCAGAATGGGTCTGTTGAGATCCAAGATGCATGGGCAGGGCCTTCTGGCTATTTCCAAGGCTGTGGGAACCCAACTATGCCCTCTTCTGTTTCCCAGGCAAGGTTACCCAACTATTTCCTAAGGATCTCTGCAGGGTAAAGTCACTGAGCTTAGACCACCTAGGTCCCAAGGTTGTAAGAGGGCGGGGGGTGGGGGCGTCTCTTGGTTGGCTGGCAAGGCTGGAATTTCAGAGCTTCTGAGAATAGCTGCTGTAAGCTTGATAGGACCCAGCATGGTGGTCTCTTAAGATGGCAGTAGGAGCTTGGGTGGAAGCAACCTAAGTGTCCCTCAATTGACGAGTGGATAATGAAAATGTGGTTCATTTATATGATGGAGTTTTACTCAGCAATAAAGAAAGATGAGATCATGAAATTTTTAGGTAAATGGATGGAACTAGAAACTGTTACACTAAGTGAAGTAACACAGACTCAGAAAAAAATCAACATATATTCTCCCTCATATGTGGATCCTAGAACCAAACCCTGAGAAGTGAGTATGTGACCAGGCATAACTACAGGAACCAGGATAATGGAAAGGAAACAGGGAGGTAAAGGAAAAGAAAGAACCTGAAAGAGAAGAACAGTAGGAAACAGGCCTTAATAAGGGAGATATGGATAAAAATTGGGTTAGTTTAAGGGAGGGGGGAGGGCAGGGTATACAAGGAACCTAGAGGATAAAGGGAAAGAAGGAGCTCAAGAGAGGTAGGACCATAGGAGAAGGGTATTATTAAGGGAGAAAGGGGGGAAATGGGGACACCTTAAGTGGGAAAACTATGGTGGAGGGGTGAGACAATGTGAGAGATAAATAATGCCTAGCTAGTTTTGAAAACCAGAGGGAAGCGTATTACTCCTACAACGTACTGACAAATTATATATAGCAGATCAAAAAACATATGTCTAGGTAAGGTTTATCTGAGAACAACTGGTCTTTGCCCAAGATTTATCTGCATGACACACAGTAATTAAAAATATCAGACTGGTGGTACTAACCTTCTTGGGTGTTTAACAGACATACTTTGAGGCCTATACTAATTTGGTCAGAGGGACATAAAGGACAGTTTTTGTTCCTTGTCCTCCTAGGTTGACTAGTTCCAGGGAACTGTGAGCATCTCTCAAAATGTCTCAAAAGAAGGTATCTCCTATCGGGCATTGTTGCTTGTTATGTAGCCTTTAGCTATGCATATGGACTCTTAGGAAATTATATTGACCCCTTTGTCAGGCAACAGAACAGTGAGGTGAACCTACAACTCCCCACACCAAGCTCAAGGCTGGTGAGGCCTGCAGTTGTCTTTGGCATGAGCCATGACTACCAGGTGAAACATCTGGGCCTCTCTCAAGTGAAATTTTAGAAGGCATCATGAGAAGCATGCGTGAACGTGTGGGCAAGTAGCAAGAACAGAATTCTTTGAAAAAAATTGACATTAGAATGGGTTTTATTGGGGCTGGAGAGATGGCTCAGTGGTTAAGAACACTGGCTGTTCTTGCAGAAGATCCGGGTTTGAATCCCAGCACCCACATGGCAACTAACAACTGTCTGTAACTCCAGTTCCAGGGAATCTGACAGCCTCTTCTGTCCTCTGTGGGCATTGCACGACACGGGTGCACTTACCTACATGCAGGCAATACAAGCATACACATAAAATAAAAATAATAAAATAGTTTAAAATGGGTTTTAGTAAATGCTGACTTTTGCTTTACCCTCCAAAATCAAACTATAAATGCAAAAATTCTTTTCTGCTTCTGCCAAAAAAGGAAGTGTCTCTGGGTTTTATGCAGCTGACTTTTAACACAGTGAACAAGATAAAGAAAATGCGGTGTGGATAAGAGACGTTCAAGTATGAGGCAGAAACTAATTGAAAATGTGGGAATAAAGCAGCACATCCTACTGTGAGGAGCAGCAGAGGACATCATTTCATCAGCAGGGACTCAGGTCTCCAGGGCTTTGAAGCATTCAAGGTCAAGGACTGGGGGAAGCTGAGCTTTATACTTGAGAGCTCTTAATGATGACTGCGGGCACAGCATCAGTGCCAGGGGTCTCCAAAGCACTGACACAGAAAACACACACATACATACACAGTGGATTAATGGACACTCAGCAAAGCTGATTCCAGTGATTTCCCTCCCATGCATCTTTTTCCCAGCACACAGCATCAAGGGAAGTTTAACTGAGAATTCCCGAGAAAGCAAAGCATTTTAAAGCTACTGATGTCTTAGGGATGGTGGTAAACTGCCAAAGCCTGTGAATAAATGTAGAGGGGAAATGCCTAATTGCACAAATGTTTCTCTGGCAGGAGGGAGCCCAAGTATTTGAGCAAGAGACAGCCAAGCACAGATCTCACAGGAACATATATCCTGTATATAGAAATGCTCATTCCTACCAATAGAATCACACTGGACTATAGGAACTATATAACTGTGGGACATTTTATTCTGCAAGATTTCATTAAGCTAATGAACTACATAAGCTTTGTAAATAGACACAGATTACCTTGAGACTATTGATCTCCTCCCGTCGTGCTTTGCCTAAATAAAGTCCCTACACAGCTCAAACGTTCTTCCTGGAGGCTCACTCTCTGTCCTGTGTTCTGTGGACCCCGCATTTCTCCTTTATGACGTTTACCTAGGTTTCTATTGCACATTTACTGCTAGGCCTGTTTTGTTCATTTTAGCCTCCTTGATTAGCAAAAAGCATGATGCAGTGGAGTAATTTTGTTCTCTCTGTGCCTGTTGTCTAACACAGTGCCTGACACACAGTATTCTTTATTTGGTGAATGACAGTAAACAAATAACAATAAATCAGAACCAGCTCATAGAGTGAACCTTGACATGAGATGGGTTATCCTATAGACAAAATGATATTTTGCTAGGTTGTAGAACTTCTTATGCTTGACACAGGTCTAAATATCTTTACCAGACCAAACATACACACATACACACACACGCGCACGCACACACGCACCTCCCTGGTAACTTAAGAAGAAGAAGACCGGCATTTATGAAGAACAACAGCCTAAGTTTGGACCCAGAAAGACCTGAGTTAAATCCCTGGCTTTACCACTAGTTTTATGACCTTGAGCAAATCTTCAAACCTTCGGTACACTCCATTATCTGCAAAAGACAAATCTATAAATTCATCTCATTGGGCCTCTCTGTAGTTTGGTGCACAGCGTACCAGAAGTTAAAGACATCTAGCATAAGAAAGTAGCTTTTCTGCTTCATGTAGACTTGAGAGTTTAGAGTAAAGCGAAAGCTGAGGTAAACTGCAAACGTGGAGGCTACATTGGCTCATTTGTTTGCTCATCGACTGTTTCCCACGCAAAATCCTACAATCTGTAAACCAGGGACTGGGCGGATCCTTTCTGTTCTTATGTGATACCAAACACAAGGCACAGAGCCTTGCACATTAATAAACCTTTGAATGGATGAAAGAGAGAGAGAGAGAGAGAGAGAGAGAAGGAGGGAAGGAAGGAAAGATGAATAATAAATGCTAAGTAAGGTAGTAGGAATTGCCAGACCATTTAGAGTATGTTATGGTCGAACTGACTTTAGGGTTCAGATCATTGAGAGTTAGAAAATCCTCGAGAGAGTCCTGGCAGTCCAGGCGGGAAGGAAGAGGAGGCATGAGCATGCTGTAACAGAAAGGCTCCCATGGTCATTCATGCTCATGGATGCTCCTCGTGGGACTCGGTCCCCCTGCCCTCACCCTTTCTTAATTCTTCACTGTCCACATATGCCCTCCAGCTGTGGTAAATTATCTGTAGACTTCCAATTGTGTTCTCATTCCACTTGGTCCTTTCAGTCTTCTGCTTTCTGCCTCAGTACCTTACTCTCTGGCTCTCAGTTTACACATCACGTCCTTGAATTAGCCTTCTGTGACTCGCCAGACTTATTCACTGTGTAACACTAGCATAGCAATGAGTTGTCTGCGTGTTGTAGCTACGCTGAGGTGTCCTCAGAGCAGGCTGGAAAACAACAGGGGCAGTCCTTATGGTTCACACTCAATAGCCTCTCGTACACCATAGTACCTACAGGCTGAATGACACCATTCAAAGATGTCAGGCCTGAAATAATCTTGAGACTATTTCTAGAGAACTGGAAGGTTGTTGAGATATGTCTTGGGTTCTCTTCCTGCTGCCTATACTCTGACAAAGCAACTCATGGGAGAAAGGACTTCTTCTGGCTTTTAGTTCCTGGTTTCTGTCCATTGTGGAGAGGAAAGTGTCATGGCAGGAGCTTGAAGCAGCTGGTCACATCACAGTCACCATCAGAAGAGAGAGTAATGACTACTGCTTTCTTTCTCTGTTTATACAGTCTAGGAGCCCAGCCAGGATGGTGCGACCCACAGAGGGTGGGTCTTCCCACTTCATTTAGCACAATCAAGACAACTCTCCAAAGACATGCCCAGAGTCTCTTCCCCCAGGGGCCTCTAGATCCTATAAAGTTGTCAATTAACAGTAACCATCAAAAATGACAGGGACGTCAAACTGGGAAGTTTCCGTTTTACTTGTATTTGAAGCTCCAGAAATCCCATTAAGTAGACATGCCTTGGAAGCTACTGAACTGGAGTATCAAGGAGAGGAATTAGCCTTTAATAGAGCCATCCACAGAGGAAAAAGAATAACGGGCCACAAGACATGACATGCATTTAGGGACATACATACATGTACAAAGGATCTGATGAGGGGATAAGACATAAGAGCTGGGAAGGAAGAAGTATGTTTCTCAGAGTAGCAAGTATCACTCACCTTGTGAGTGGCACTTTCAAAAGCCATCAAAGGCAAGGGGCAGGGGCTGTGAGGAAATGCATGGTGGCATGAATTAGGCTGTTGAGGCTTCTTTTCAAATGGCAGAAGAAGAACTCACATGGGCTGCTCCCCCAGGAGTAGCTGCTATCAAAACAAATTAGACTCATGCTTGGGTTAAGACAATGAAAACACGGTAGAGAAGCAACAGCAAGGGAGGGAGGGTCTGTGGCATTGTCTTGCTTTGTTTCTGAATGCGTTTTGTTCCTTTTCTGCAAGGAAACAGATGGGCATGTTGCCTTGTTGAATGCTTTAGCAGATGCCCAAATATCTGAGGAATCCTGGTGGAGAGGTGTGGAGGGGAGCGGGAGGGGCCATCGGAACGCTGATGAGCATCTTTCTGCCTTGCTTTGCAGTTCCTGGGCTTTGGGTATTTCGGTATCCACAGAGCCTCCGGCTTGCTCGTCTGCTTCCTTGGAAGCCTTCCTAAATTTTCTTCATGCATGCCTGCCTTGTCAAGAAGTTTATGGTACAGTTGGGGAGGCAACATGGAGAGAGCCATTTACATTAGTGTCTTGGCAGGAACCAGCATCCACAGTAGCTACTTAACAAATGTTTACTCAAGTGAAGTCAAGCTGAGCTGATGTTCTTTTCCACCACAAGACTTGACTTACACATTCTTTCTTCTAAGTGAGTGAAAACCCAGTTTAGGAAGAATTTTTCTCTTCTAAGAATGGTGACTATTGTGTACTGGGAACTTTTCAGGACACCTTATAGGCATCCCATCTTAATAGTGACAGTCTTCATCCTCATTGATAAGGAAACAAATACCCAAAGAGGTTGAGAAATGTGTTAACCCAAGGTTATATTGCTGATAAATGACTCTGCTGCCATGTGAATTCAGGTTAGTCTAAATCCAGAGCCCCCTGGACTGTATTCTTTCACACAATCACGGCATTTCTGAGCACCCAGAGAACAGCAGGACTGTGGTGATCTGGAATGATGCTGTTCTCCTAGTACTTCTCCCTTGTCCTTCTGGTCCTGATAGAAGCCATGGTTATCGTTGTAATGAGCACAGACACTGCCTTATTTGGCAGTACAGCTCTGATGGATCATCTCCCTAGGCAGGCTACTATCTTGCACACCATGGGCCCTCAGCTGTATTCATCCTTGAACAGGATCCCTGCCGAACACAGCAGCTATAGCACTTGGTACAGAGCCTAGTCAGTGGCTGACAGCCTTGCATATATCCAGGGAACAAAGCTGTGGCTGTTTATTAAATTTACTTTAGATCTATCAAATGATTTAAGCAAGGTGTTCTGAGGTAACCAATTTGAAGAACTCCCTAGAGTAATTGGTGACAACTCTGCTGGAATCTCAAGGTAAAACCAAAAAGCACAAGGAAGTTTGATCTTGAGGACATCACAGGACCATTCCTTCACACTGACCATTTCTTTTCCTATTGCCTGATGCTGTCAGTGTTTCATAACCATGCCTGTGATTTATTAGCATTCCCTCTGGGGAGGGAGACCCATTTTTCAAAGCTGTGCTCCAAGCAGTTCTTTTCGCAGTAACTGTCCCTTATAGGCACCTCTCCAGCAATCAGTAGCTCCAGTTTTGCCTCACAAGACAATGCAACAGCCTCCTAAGAACTGGCTCACAGAGTAATGATAGATTGATAAAAACCCACCACTGTGTCAAAGGTAAAAGACGGATGATGCAAAAACAGAGAGGAGGCTGGGGGCTGAGAGAATAGGAGAGCAAATCCCAGGATACCAAGCCAGGTAATAATGGTGTTTAACAGGACTCTGTCATCCCAATGCAGCAAGAGAAGTTAGCATCTGAGCAGCTCTGGGTGGAGCGTCTCAGAGACTGAAAAACTCCGAGATTGGGATTCAGACCATCTGAAAATTAGCAGAATTAAAAATACATTTGTTGTGGTTTGAATATGAAAGGTCCCCCATTGGCTCCTGTGTTTGAATACTTGGTCTCCAGCTGGTGGTGCTGTATTGGGAGGTTGTATAACATGTAGGAGGCGGAGACTCAGTGGAGGAAGTGGATTGGGGGCAAACCTTGAGGTCTTAGAGCCCAGCTCCACGTCTTGTTCACTGGCTGCTGCCTTCCTGAGGATGCAGTGTGACCTGCCCCAGGCCTTCCCCACCAGGCTGGGTTGCACCCTCCAGTGGCTTTTTGTGTGACATTTTGTCACAGTGATGAGAAAAACAACAAATATGTTAGAGTATAAACAAACCTCCCTTGTCTCCCATCTCTTCACTCCTTATTATTTACTTATCCCATTTAAAAACCATTTAGTAAGGCTGGTGAAACAGAACAAAGAGAAACGGGGAGACAAGCTATTTATTGGACAAAGAAAATTCAACTTGTGCTGGCATTGTGTCACCAAACTGAATAGCTATCTGAAACTCTTTCCACAACTTTGAATGGGCCCCAAATGTCACTGTTATCGAAGCTTCACATTGAAGACAGCAGATAATGTGCCTATTAAAATAGACAGTCTCAGCCCATGAGATGTATCAGACTTCCATTCTCTAACCCTCCTTTCCTTCGGCATCAGTTAGTATCATAAATTGCTATTTGCTGACAAGTTATGCTGATAGGAACCCACGGCTGGGGGCAGCTCAAGAGAAACGTGCCAGTCACTTGGTGTTGGGGGCTATCATCCTCGCTCATCCTAAGCTGATCCCCATGTGTCAGGGGGAGGGAGGAAGGGAGAGAGCCATCATGTAATGCAGTCCAGATTCTGAAGTGTGCACGTGAGCTGCACCAGCGAGCAGAAGAGAGATATCGAACCGCCAAAAGAAACAGAGTCTCCTGACCCATACCAGCACCCTGCTGTGTCCCCAACATGTAGTCATCAGTGTCACCCTTCAGAGCAGGAAGTAGTGCTGAACACTTCAAGCTTGCATTGTGCTTTGGTGACTATTGTGAAACATCATTTAAATATTTAAATACCTATAGATGTTAGTATTTAAATATTTGTGTGATGAAAGTGATAAAATGGGTTTTACTTTAATGGATGTATTGACCAGGATATTCACAGCACTTGCTTGTTATTTCACAGATACTATTTCATTTAATCTGTCTAGCACCTATTCTTATAACTTAAGGTTCTTTGGAAATAAGTCACATAAATTATGGTTTAGACATCTAAAAGTGGATTTTTTAGAAGACTCTTAAAAAAAACTCTCAGAATCATTTGGTGATGAAAGAACGTAAAACAGACACAGGATAGAAGTTATCTGGCTGCAGCTGGCAGCAGGTAGGGACCCTGGAGTGTGAAGGTCTGGGCAGGATCAGTTAGTTCCCTTTCCTTGTCCTACTCAAGTCTCTTCCCAGGTGGGGATCAGCATTCTGTCCTAGCCTGTGTTCAGAGTGTGGGCCGAGATCACAGCTCTACTGGGCTGGATACAGCGAGGACAAACTGCCCAAGGGAAATCTATGACGGAGGGGAAATGGATGCTGGACATCCAGAAAAGCCATTAGTTACACTCATGTTCTGTAGGCGTGAAGCTCAGCTGTCTCTAAACTCACGTGGTGCCGTGGAGAAGAGCTCAAGCTCTGGCATTTTCACTCCTCACTTCCAAGTTCTTTCTGATTCCGCGGTCACATGGTCTGTCCAATTAGACAACAGGAAGTCCTTATGGGCAGTACTGTCGTGGAGGGCACAGTCTCAAACCGTATCCCTACTAGTAGAAGAACAAAGGCTTGTTTTCAATAATTGATATATGCTAATAGCAAAAATAAAAGAAAAAGATGTGGACATGGTAAAATACAAATAATGTGAGCAGTGGTCCCACCTTAGTGATCATTTTTTTTTGTTATAGACCACATAACCTGGTTATATAGAACACTAATTTTAATAGAATCTGGGAAAAAATATTCACGAATTCTATTTGTGTATCTTTTCTCTAAATCTAAAATTATCCAAATGTAAGAATTTGTTGAACAAAAATGTCCATTGGATAGCAACACTCTTCCTTCTTTGGCACAAAGTGATGATGTTTATTGATGCTTTCTGATGAGGGAAGTAAGAAATCCCCTAAAAATCAAAATTCCAGATAGTATACCAAAGGAAACAAAAGAAAGGGCAGCAATGTGTCTAAGAGCAACAGAGGCAACAGGAGTCATATTCAGAAATCTCAGAAGCAGATAATCTGGGGGACAGAGCTCCAGGGAAAGTGATGTTTGAGGATGATAAAACTTGGGTCTCTAAGAGGAAGGATGCACAGAGCTGCACCCCTGCAAGACTGAAGCAAGAATAAGACCGAAATTGATCTTGAAGTAGCAAACAAGACAGAGCCATCCAGACTGAGACTTTGTGATTTTCTCCTCCTTTAGCCAATGCCAGAGGAGGTCACAAGGGCCGCATGAGAAATGATGGTCTGTGTCCATCAGTGGAACTGATTCTAAGGAGAGAAGCAGAGGCAGGAAAGATGGTAAGAAGATTATGCAGAATTTAGACAATAATTCAAACCAGTTGCATAGCATGAACCCTGGAAATGATCCTTACTGAAAGCCTGTGTTTTTCTGGATGTCCAGAACTTTCTTACAGAGGCTCCAAAACTGGCTGTTATTTACAACCTAAGAAGGCATTCTGGGTATGGAATTAACTCATGTCTTCTAGTATCTGTGATCTTTTGTATAATATTGAAACGTTACCCAAATATCATCTCATTGAATGAACCAGTGCCTATCATTTTCAAGCATAATTTTAATGTTCAAAATATATGAAACTTGGATTTGAACACATTGAAAGTTACTATATTGCAGTCTATATCTTAAATGCACTAGATATATTAACTCATTTTGTACACACTTATGAGGAAGACACAAGGGAGCAGGGAAACTAGGTAACTTGCCTGTAACCACAGAGCTAATAAAGGATAGAGCTGGGGTTCAAGCCTAAGCAGGTTAGCTGGCTCTCTGCTCTTAAGGTTTTGGGGTTTTGTAAATTGTGATTGAAACAAAGCAGATGACATTAAAAGAGCAGGGGTACCCTAAGCATATAAGGCTTGCAAGTGGAATCTTCCTAGAACACTTGGGGAGAAGAGATCACTTTCTGGAGACAGTAAGGAAGTATTTGAAGATGAGATTGGCGAGTTAAGTAGAGATGTAAAACCAGCAGTTAGTCCTGTTGGAACACTGCTCAGGAGCTGTGTATGTGAAGGCTACTGGCTTAGATGTGAAAGTTGCTTCCCTGAGAGTAAAACTTATTGTTAGGAGAAAAATGACAAATAGAAGAAATGACCAAGGCATTAGTAAATGTTTACTTTTTTAATGTATATTTTTATCAAATTTTTATTCATTTCATACAATACATCTTAACTGTATTTAGATTCTCTCTTCTATGTGCACTCCCTCCAATAGCCCACCCACAGGATTTCAAGCATTCTGTCATATATGTTAAGGACTATCAAATCAAGCTTGTGTACCCAGATGTCCCTCTGTGTGAGGTCATCCAATGGAGCCTATTTAGCCTGTGTATAGTCACTTCCTTAAAGGAGATCAGTTCTCCCTCACCCAGCAGTGATCAGCTGCCAACAGACTGCTAAGTAGGAGGGAACTCATGTTTGGGACTGTAAACATAGCCAAACACAAGTGGTTGGAAAGGTCATAGATCCTAAAGAAAACCCTATGTCTGTCACATCCATAGACAAAGGTAAATGTTTACTGTTAAGGGGAAGATGAAATAGGGATATGAAGAAACTTTGAAAGCGAAATGTAGAGAATACAGTTGGATTAATGTAGAATAGATGTCAATGGAAAAAATTATGAAAAGGATACATTGTTTGTTTTAAAGGAAGAGAGGATTGCTATGTTGTAAGGCTGGCCTTGAACTCTTGGCTCTGCCAATCCTCTTGCTCTAGGTTTTCATCTAGATGGGACTGTAGGTATATGTGATGCATGCTTTGAAGGAGAAGGTCACCAAGTATTTGAACACTTAGTTATTGGTGCTGTTTGTGGAAGGTTATGGAATTCCTAGAATGTATGGACTTGCTGGAGGAAACATGTCACTGGGGGCTGGGTTTATAGTTCATAGCTTGTGTTCAACTTCTCTGTCTCTCTCTGCTTCCTGTACCTGCTTGAAAATGTGATTGCTCAGCTTTCAGCTCAAGTTACTTCCTGCCATGCCTCACCTGCCATGATGGACTCATATTCCTCTGGATCCATAAGCCTTATAAACTATTCCTTCTACAAGTGGCCTTGATTATTGTGGTTATTACAGCAACAGAGAAGTAATTAATACAAAAGTTGGCACCAAGAATGGGTTGTTGCTGTGAAGAGCCAGACCATGTTGTTTTTTGGAGGAATGGGGAGGCTTTGGAAGTTTGTTCTAGAAAATCTGTTCAATACTGTAAGTAGAGCTTACTGGGCTGTTCAGTAGGGGTCCAGATCAAGATGTTCCAGAGAGAAATGGCAACAAGAATTTAAACACCAACTGTGATATTTTGGCAGGAATCTGGCTGAGGTCTACCCATGGCCTAAGAGCTTGCTTGGGACTAAATTAAAACGCAATGGATTAATTTCTTTGGTGGAGGAAATTTCAAGGCAGCCTAACACTGAATCAGTGGTGTGGTTAGTAATGGTGAATATTACATAGACCTCTAGTGAAAAAGAGAAAACAGGCAGAAGGAAATACAGAATGAACAATCTGAAGTGGAAAAGAAGGCTAGGATGTTTAATGTGGCAGCAAAGCAGGTCCTGGAAGAGACACTCCCATAGTTAAGAAGATCAGAGCTATTCTGGAGAGGCCTACAGATAGGCACTCCAACAGGGAAAAGAATACCTGCAGAGCGAGACCCCGCATAGCTAAGCTTCCAGCTTGTTGAAAGGAAAAGCCCTAGGGAGGTTTCTGCTCCTAGAGAACTCCAACATACAAAGGTTACTGCTAATGTGGATGAAGAAAGCCAAGGTCTAAACTTGGCAGTGTTGTTCATGTGATGCTGGCTTTAGAGAAAGATACAAAAGCGAGGGGTCATCAGTTCCTCTTTCTCCGTAGGTTGAGAGAGCCACTGAGGCCAGAAAACATGTAACAAAGGAGTCCCTGTGATAAGAAGGCTATGGGAGGCCAAGAGGTCCTGGAAGTCATTACATGAAGCTGTGAAGGTCATGCCTAGGTGTCAGTGGAGACTCTAAGATATTGGAGATGCCTGGGCTGTAGACATCTGCCAGGGAGAGCTGCGTATAGGGAGTGGTACCAGCCCACAAGAGAAATATATGTTGTAGACAGAAAAATCGGAGGGGCAGAGTCATCTAAGTTCTTTGGAAATAGAGTCTAAGTCAGCAGCTATGAGGCCACAGGACTGGGTATAACTCAGCCCTGCTGAGTTTTGGTCCTATTTTGGTTCAGTATTTCTTCATGATGACCCTATGCCTCCCTTTTGGAATGAGAATGTGAGAATGTCTATTCAGTTCCATTGTCTCTTGGAAGCAATTACAGATAAGCATTTTATTATTATTATTATTATTATTATTATTATTATTTTGCAGTGACTTAAGTTAAGAAAGTTCCTTGAGTCTCATAAGAGACTTTAGACATTGGATTTTGGAACAGTGTTGATACAGTTATAGGCTATAAAGACTTAAAGTTGGACTAAATGCATTTTATATTATGATATGACCTTTAGGTGCTGGAGTGTACAATGTAATGGTTTGAGTAAGAATGTCCCCCTTAGACCACTTGGTCCCCAGCTGGTGGTGTCATGTGAGCAGGGTTATGGGCCCTTTAGGCAGTGGCCATGCTTCAGGAAGCATGTCACTGAGGGCGTGCTTTGAGGACATACAGTCTCATCCCACTACCAGTCTGGCTTTCTGCTTCCTCTGCTGGCTTGACGATGTGAGCTTCAGCTTCTGCTCCATCCACCTCTGCCTACATGACTACCCATCATGATGTACTCTTAGCCTTCTTGAACCTTAAGCCAAATGAACTCTTCCTTCTGTAAGTTACTTTGATTGTGGTGTTTTATCACAGCAACAGAAGAGTAACTAATGCAGTGCATGCTGCTGCAAAAAAAAGCTCTAGGGTATTACAGTCTTTGAAAGTCAAAAGAAGATCCATACCACCATTGAGATAGACTCGAACTTAGAACTGCAATATCCATTATATGCATGTAGCTGTTTAAGTTTAAACTAATACCTTGATTTTATTTTAGTCACTGAAAAATATATAAAAATATTTTAGCTTATTTCCTAAAGCTACAAAAAGAGTTGCTTGGTCAGATTTAGCAAAAGGGCCATGACTTATCAACACTTGCACTGAAATACTGTTAATCTTAGCCACAGAATTAGCACATACCTGAATATCTGTTTGTGTTACATTCACTGAGCTAGAATAACATTTTTAAATGAATATACATTAGCTCTGATTTCTTCTGTTCTCCATTAGCCAAATGCATAAAGCAAGACAGATAAAAATATACACAATAAGTACATGAGCTATGTTAGATTAGCAAAGGGTAGACTATTAATATGTAATAGTGTAAAGGAAAATTTGGGCTGGTAATATAGCTCTGTGATTGAGTGCTTACTTAGCATGTGTGAGTCCCTAGGTTCAGTTCCCAGCACACAGAAAGAAAAGAAAATTAAATAAAGGAAAGAAGAAGAGGGAGAGGGAAGGAGAGAGGGAGGGAAAGAGAGACAGAGAATTTGATGTGGGGGGTTGATGATAATGCATTAGAATTCCAACCTGTAATCAAATTACTAGACTTACTACCATATAAAAATGAAATTTAAAGTTCATAATAAAAGATTACTGTATTGAACTAAATTTTCTGAAAAGTCCACATTTAAAATCTTAAGTATTAATCTCCTCCAAGGGCCTAAAAGAAAATGCAGTTGTTTATAAGACATTTGTGCTGATGGTTTGTCTTCTTACCTAACAATTTTCATTAATGGACAGTAGTTGCCTGGATCTCTGAGATGCAAAATGTCATGACTGACTATTAATGTTTGCCATGAGTGAGTGTATATGACCTGGCACAGCTGCCTACGTATTTGTCTGTATTAGCATTATGAAGCAGTGGAGTGGGTAGAAACTGAGATGTTCAACCAGCTAAATATATTACTCTTTTTATAATATATTTTTAAGAAAAGAAACTGTTATTATGAATACTGTCAAACACATTTAAGAAAAAAACCAAAATGATATAATAAACCCTTAGATACCCACAACTCAAATTCAAGGGTTCTCAATTCAAAGTCAATTCTTTTTTAAAAATTTATTATTTATTTAATACATACTTAGAAAAAGCATTTCATTACAACAGCATTAACATATGCAGTAACAATTTCCTGAGCCTCTCTTTCAAAACTGGCTATAAATTTTTAGGCTTAGAGTTGAATTATTACAGTTATACAATATTGTACTCAATATAAACCCTGTAAGACATAAAATTAAATGATGTTTTAACCTTTAAAAAGGATCTCCATTTCATTACTAAAATACCATTTCATACAGAAAAATTCACTTTTAATGCAATTGACATTAAGATGTTTGCACATGTGTTTCTAATCTCTATATACCTGATTAATACTAGTCACAGTCAGTTACTTTCTGAGCTCCTTGGCATCTGAGCATGGATATGTACTCATCAGGTAGATTTCAATGGTAAAGTTTTTCACGTCTACTAATTAAGGAGCATTTTTTTATGCTTTGAATAATTATTACTTTTTAATCATTTTTAAAAATTTTTAATAACTACATGATCAGAAGAAGTATTTCACTACAGCTTCATATCATATTCAGGAACAGACTCCAGAACGAGAGTACATCTCTTTCACAAGTGGGTGCAAGTTTCTAGGTTCACAGTCAATGTAAATACAGTTATACAATATTGAACTTAGTATAAGCCCTGTAAGAAGAAATTGAATGAGTTTTTAATCTTTAAAAAAGATCTCCACTTCATTTTAGAATATATTGTTCCTTTCAGAAAGGCTCATTGTTTTTGCTACTAACACTGAGATGTTGGCACATGCATCTCTAATCTGTATGTATCTGATTATTACTAGTCCTAATCAGTTGCACTTGGATTCTTGGCACCTGTGTATATCTATAAAGTCATTGGGTAGATTTCAATGGTAATGTTTATCACTTATACTAATTAACATGATGTAAATTTTGATGCTTCCTCCACTATACACCCACTTCCCAGATGGCACCCTCCTATAGGCTCCCTCCCACCACTAGAACCCTTATATTCTGATATCCCTGCTACTGTCTGCTGTGTTGTTGCCCCCCTCCCAGCCATTCTGATAAAGTCATTGGGTAGATTTCAATGGTAATGTTTATCACTTATACTAATTAACATGATGTAAATTTTGATGCTTCCTCCACTATACACCCACTTCCCAGATGGCACCCTCCTATAGGCTCCCTCCCACCACTAGAACCCTTATATTCTGATATCCCTGCTACTGTCTGCTGTGTTGTTGCCCCCCTCCCAGCCATTCTGCATTACTTGCCCTTCTGGTGAATCTAGTCAGCTTATCTAGAGGTCTTTGTTCTAGGAGGGTCTGCTGTTCCACATCTAGCAGCAATCAGTTGTCAATATTCCTTTAGATAAGATTGGGGTCTGCTGTTCATTTTCCCAGTTCTATGGTGGGTTACTATCTGGGAGTCCCTAGGGCCACCCTGGCCAACAACTCAAAAGAAGGTATCTTCTATCTGTCATGAGATATGGATAAAAATTGGGTTAGTTTAAGGGAGGGGGCAGGGAAGGGTATGCAAGGAACCTAGGGGATAAAGGGAAAGAAAGAGCT
>NW_008348685.1:395178-398924 GCF_000622305.1 Nannospalax galili | reverse complement strand
CACAATTACAGGACATTTTGAAAGATGCTCATAGTCCCCTGGAACTAGTCAACCTAGGAGGGCAAGGAGCAAAAACTGCCCTTTATGTCCCCCTGACCAAATTATTATAGGCCTCAAAGCATGTCTATTAAAAATCAAAGAAGGTTAGTTCCACCACGCTGGTACTTTTAAATACTGTGTGTCATGTAGATAAATCTTAGGCAAAGACCAATTGTTCTCAGATAAACCTTACCAGACATATATTTCTTAATCTGCCATGTATAATTTGTCAGTAGGTTGTAGGAGTAATATAGTTCCTTCTGATTTTCAGAACTAGCTAGGCATTATTTACCTCTCACATTGTCTCACCCCTCCATCATGGTTTTTCCACTTAAGGTGCTCCCATTTCCCCCCTTTCTCCCTTAATAATACCCTTCTCCTACAGTCCTACCTCTCTTGAGCTCCTTCTTTCCCTTTATCCCCTAGGTTCCTTGTATACCCTTCCCTCCCCCCCCTTAAACTAACCCAATTTTTATCCATATCTCCCTTATTAACGCCTGTTTCCTATTGTTCTTCTCTTTCAGGTTCTTTCTTTTCCTTTACCTCCCTGATTCCTTTCCATTATCCTGGTTCCTGTAGTTATGTCTGGATATATACTCACTTATCAGGGTTTGGATCTAGGAGCCACATATGAGGGAGAACATATGTCAAGTTTTTTTCTGAGTCTCTGTTACTTCACTTAGTAAAACAGTTTCTAGTTCCATCCATTTGCCTGCAAATTTCATGATTTCATCTTTCTTTACTTCTGAGTAAAACTCCATCATATAAATGAACCACATTTTCATTATCCACTCGTCAATTGAGGGACAGTTAGGTTGCTTTCATCTCAGCTATTGTGAAAAGGGCAGCAACAAACATGGGTGTGCAAGTGTCTCTGCAATAGGATGAATTCTTTGGGTATATGCCAAGGAGTGGTATAACTGGGTCAAATGGTAGGTTCATTTGTAGTTTTTTAAGAGTTCTCCACACTGCTTTCCATAGCGTTCCCCTTTCCCCACATCCTCTCCAACATTTGGTATCATTTGTTTTCTTGATCTTAGCCAGTCTGACTGGGGTAAGATGAAATCTTAAAGTGGTTTTAATTTGCATTGCCCTAATTATTAGTGATGTTAAACATCTTTTAAGACATTTCATAGCCATCTTTACTTCTTCTTTTGAGAACTCTCTATTCAGTGCCTTAGCCCATTTTTTAATTGGGTTGCTTCTTGTCTTGATTCTCTGTTTTTTTAGTTCATTATATATTCTGGATATTAAACCTCTGTTGGATGTGTCGCTAGTAAAGATTTTCTCCCATTCTGTGAGTTTTCTCTCTACTTCCCTGTTTGCCACCAGCGTTTTAGTTTAATGAGGTCCCATTTGTTAATTCTTGCCCTTGTTTCCTGAGCAATTGATGTCCGGTTTAGAAAATCCTTTCCTATACCTATATCTTGTAAGTTTTGCCAATGTTTTCTTTTAATGGTTTCAGAGTTTCAGGCTTTACATTGAGGTCTTTGATCGGTTTGGAATTGACTTTTGTGCAAGGTGAAAGATAGGGGTTTTGCATATTTCTTCTATAGGTGGAGGTCCAGTTTTGCCAGCACCATTTGCTGAACATGCTGTCTTTCCTCCAATGAATATTCTTGGCCCCTTTGTCAAATATCGGGTGGCTGAAATTGCATTTACTCATATTTGGGTCTTCAATTTTGTTCCATTGATCTATGGGTCTATTTTTGTGCCAGTACCATGTTGTTTTTATGACTATAGCTCTGTAGTAGAGCTTAAAATCTGGTATAGTGATTCCCCCAGCATTGCTCTTAGTGCTCAGGGTTGTTTTGGCTATCCAAGGTCTTTTGTGCTTCCATATGAATCTTAGGATGTTTTCTTCCAATTCTGTGAAAAATGTCATGGGGATTTTTATTGGGATTGCAGTGAATCTGTAAATGACTTTTGGTAGGATGGTCATTTTCACAGTATTCTTCCAATACATGAGCATGGGGGGTCCTTCATCTTCTGATGTCTTCCTCAATCTCTTTCTTTAAAGAGCTCTACAATGAAAATTTTAAATCTTTAATGTCTTTGGTCAGGTTTATTCCAAGTTATTTTATTATTTTTCTGCAGCTATTGTGAAGGGGAATGTTTCCATGTAGTCTTTCTCTGATTGCTTGTTACTGGTATATAGAAAAGCTACAGACTTTTGTAGGTTAATTTTGTAACCTGCCACTTTACTGAACATGTTAATTTCTAGGAGTTTTCTGGTGGAATTTTTGGCGTCTCTTAGATATAATATCATATCATCTGCAAAAAGGGATAATTTGATTTCTTCTTTTCCAATTATTACTCTTTAATTCCTGCTCTTATTACTCTTGGGAGAGTTTCAAGCATTATGTTAAACAGAAGTGGAGATAGTGGACAGCCTTGTCTGGTTCCTGATTTCAATGGAAATGCTTCCTGTTTTTCTCCATTTAGAATGATGTTGGATATTGTTATATATGGCATAGCTTTAATTATGTTGCGGTACATTCCTTTCAGTCCAATTCCCTCTAGGACTTTGAACATAAATGCACGCTGAATTTTGTCAAAAGCCTTTTCTGCATCTATTGAGATGACAATGTGGTTTTTGTCTTTGAGTCCATTTATATGATTGATGATGTTTTTTGACTTGTGTATATTGAACCATCCCTCCATTTCTGGGATAAAGCATACTTGATGATGGTGAATGATCTTTTTGATGTATGTCTTGATGTGATTTGCAAGTATTTTGTTGAGAAATTTTGCATCTATGTTCATTAAGGATATGGGTCTACAGTTTTCGTGTTTGGTTGTGTCTTTACCCTGTTTTGGTATTATAGTGATGTTGGCTTCATAGAAGGAGTTTGGGAGTTCTCCCTCTGTTGCTATCATATTGAATAATGTAAGTAGTATTGGTTGGAGGTCTTCTTTAAATATCTGGTAGAATTCTGCTCTTTTCTTTTTGCGTTATGGGTCTGTTTAAGATGTTAATCTCTTCTTAGTTTTGGTGGTTCCCATGCCTTTAGAAACCCATCCATTTCTTTTAGATTTTCAAATTTAGTAGCATATAGGTTTTCAAAATATTCCCTTATAATGTTCTGTATTTTTCTGGTGTGTGTTGTGATGTTCCCCCTTTCATCTCTGATTTTGTTGATTTGGAGGTGCTCTTTCTTTCTTTTGGTTAACTGGGCTAGCGGTCTGTCAACCTTGTTTAACTTTTCAAAGAACCAGCTCTTGGATTTATTGATTCTTTGTTTCAATTTCATTAATTTCTGCCCTGAGTTTGGTTATTTCTTGTTGTCTACTGGGTTTGGGTTTCATTTGCTGTTGCTTTTCCAGTGTCTTGAGTTGTAATGTTAAGTCATTTATTTGTGTTCTTTCCGATTTTTTGATGTAGGCTATAAACTTCCCCCTAAGGACCGCTTTCAGTGTGTCCCAGAGGTTTTGTTGTGTTGTACTGTCCTTTACATTTAGTTCCAGGAATACTTTTATTTCTTTCTTCATTTCTCTTTTGACCCATTCATCATGTAGGAGTGTGTTGTTTAATCTACATGTGTCCATGTGACTTCTTTGGGTGTTGATTGTAAGCTTTATTGCATTGTGGTCTGATAGAATGCATGGCATTATTTCAGTCATTTTGTATTTGTTGAAGTTTGTTTTGTGCCCCAGTATATGGTCGATTATGGAGAAGGTTCCATGGGGTGTTGAGTACAAAGTAT
>NW_008348685.1:309969-394969 GCF_000622305.1 Nannospalax galili | reverse complement strand
CAGAGTTTGGTGAATATATGTCATGATTGTAATATCTTCTTGATTTATTGTTCCTTTGATCAGAATTAAGTGTCCCTCTTTATGTCTTCTGATTAGTTTTAATATAAAGTCTATTTTGTCAGATATTAGAATTGCTATGCCTGTTTTTTTCTTAGTACCATTTTCTTGGTATATTTTTTCCATCATTTCACTTTAAGATAGTGTCTGGCCGTGAAAGTGAGATGAGTTTCTTGCAGACAACAGAATGATGGGTTTTGTTTCTTAACTCATTCACCTAGTCTGTATCTTTTGACTGGGGAGTTCAGTCTGTTAATATTTAATGTTATTAATGAAAGATGAGTATTGAATCCTATCATTTTTATTTCTGTTTACATTTGTGATATAGCTGTACTTTTCCACAGTTATACCTTCATTAAATTTCTTTCTGCTACCCCTTGGGTATAGCCGTTCCTTTCTTCAGCTCTTTGTATTGCTTCCAGTAATCTCTGAAGGGCTGGTTTTGTGGACATGAATTCCTTCAGCCTATTTAGGTCATGGAAGATTTTTCTTTCCCCTTTGACTATAATAGATATTTTGGCTGGGTATAGTAATCTGGGTTGGCATCTGTGGTCATTTAAAACTGGGAATACTTTGGTCCAGGCTCTTCTGGCTTTCATAGTTTGCACTAAAAAGTCAGCTGTAATCCTAATGGGTTTTCCTTTATATGTGACTTGTTTCTCTTTTGCAGCTTTCAGTATTGTCTCTTTCTTTTGTACGTTTAGTGTTTTTACTGTGATGTGCCGTGGAGAGTTACTTTTCTGGTCATGTCTGTTTGGTGTTCTATATGCTTCTTGTATTTGTATGGGCATATCTTTCTTTAATTTGGGGAAATTTTCTTCCACGATTCTGTTGAAGATCTGGTCCATGCCATTATCTTGGGATCCTTCTCCTTCCTGTATGCCTATGATTTGTAAATTTGGTCTTTTTATGGTGTCACACAATTACTGCATATATTCTGTTTTCCATTTCATTCATCCTATTGGTGAGGCTTTCTCCTATTGCTTCTAATTGGCTTACTGAGTGTTTCATTTCAACCTGAGTATTAACTTCCTTCTTCATTTCAGCCTGAGTAGTCTTCAATATTTCTAATTCTTTTCCTTTGATTTGTTTGTGTGTTCTTAAAATTCACTGAATTCTTTTATTATGTTTAAAATAATAAGTTCTTTTGAGTTCCATGTCCTGCATTATCTCTAGGGGGTTTTCACTGTCCTCCTCTAGAGGACTATTGGTACTTGGTGGGGATATATTATTTTGGTTTTCCATATTATTATTTTTTCTCTGTGACTTTGATATGTGAATTTCTTTCATAGTTTCTGATTCTTGTGTGAGACTCAAGCCTTCCTTCGTTGAGTTTAGGTCTGCTTCTTTTTGTAAACTTTATGTGCCTTTGTGGTTTACTTGTTGGGCATGAAACGCTGGTTTGTCTAGGCTTCAGGTTCTCTCCTTTGATTTTATATTGGAGTGGTCAAATTGCTTTCATCTTCAGGAGTTCCCACAGAGCCCCAAGTCAGATGAGGATCAGATGCTCTCAGGCTTTCTCCTAAGGTCTGGATCCCTCTAGGAAAGATTTTGGCCTCAGGAATTTGGGGTTGGACTGGCCTGGGAGATGGGCCCAGGAAAGATGCTGGACTAGGGCAGGTGGTCGCCATGCCAGCCAGAGATGCAAAGGAAGATGGGGGTGGCAAGCAGCCCCATGGGCTCCTGGGGACTACACCGAGGAGCTAGGTTGGTCTGGATGCAAAGGTTCAGGAAGATGAAAGGTCAGCCCTGACGTCCAGGAAAGAGGCTGGTGGGTTGTGCAGACCCAGGGAGACAGACGGAGGTGAGGGTGGGGCCAGGCCCAGGGCACCCCTGGGGACCTGAGAAGGAACTGAGTTGGTCTGGATTCACAGGATCAGGAAGCAGTGGTGGTTCCCAAGGTGTCTGGGGCACCAAGACCAGGAATGAGATAAGACCCAGGCTAGGAGGAGAGACCGGCAGGTGAGATGGGAGGGTAAGCCAGACTGGGGGAGTCAAGGCGCGGAGGGCAGGATGGACTTACCATAGAGAGAGAGGCCTGTGGCCATATCCAATTCTTACCTGGCTTTTCCTTTTCCATGTTACTCCCCGACACAGGATTCACAAACTATGTGTTGGACTATTTGTGATTCCTTCCTAACATGCCTCTGTTGTTCTATACTCCATGCTTTAAATATGTCCAATGTGAACTATTAAGCAAAAATCTGAAGGTACTTTTTTTAGAAAAAAACAAAACTTCTAAGCCAAACTGTCCAAGGTGAAATGGGACAATCACTGGAGCTCAGGAATTCACAGTCTGGCTAAGCCAGTATACCACAGAAAACAAACTTCAACTGGCTGCATTTTAACCTAGAAAGGTTACAGCACTCATATGTGCACGTCTGTAGTCATAATTTATGATGCATGTGTATGTATATACTGAACCCTTGGGATCTGACTGAAGTTACTGTGTGTCTGACTCTGCGTTCAGCCTAAGTCACCTCCTTTCATTTTATGTAGATCTGAGAAAGACAGAAGCATGGTTGTGGTAAATGATCATCTGTGATCATTTAATAAAAATGGTGGCAAGTAACAGAGTAACTTGCTTACCTGATGAAAGGTAGCTTCTAAGACACCCAAACTTCCTCTGCCTCAATCTACCACATACTGCATAACTTCTGTTTTCCATTGGTACATTGTATTTTTCCTTCTCAAGTTGTCTTTGAGAGCTAAGTCTAGTAGCTATACAAAGCTTGGTATGTGTAAACAAAAAAATCACGGAGACTGGAGAACAAGTGAGGCTAGATCTAATATTAATGACCAGGAAACACAAATGGCAAGAAATACCATTACAGAAAATACATGGTAGCAAAGAACTATAATCCCAGCTCTGGTAAGTCGGAGGAGGGAGCATCATAAATCCAACCATAAAGCTGAGCTGAGCTATATATTAAGAACTTGTCTTTATTAGTTGTTTCTCTTGTTACTGTGAAATGTCTAAGGCAGGAGAGGTTTATTATACTTCACAGTTCGTGATGAAAAGCATGAAGCAGGACCATGAGGCTGCTTGATGGTCACATTGTAGCTGCAGTCAGGGAGCAGAAAGAGGTGAACATAGTGTTCCACTCATGTTTTATCTCTCTGTGTTCAGTCTGGGACCCCAGCCCATGAAATGGTACCACCCTCATTCAGGGTGGGTCTTCCCATCTCATTTAAACTTCTTTAGAAATGCTGTCACAAAGTCTTGAGGTTGGTGTCTTAGGTGAGTTTAAATCTGATTAAGTTGACAGTTACGATTAACTGTCATAAATACAGCCTTTATCAACACCCAATACATCACTTTTAAATCATAACTTCACTCCATTCCCTAAAATCTGACGCTCACGCCCTAATGGAAAATGCATGCGATCCATCTCTAAAAGTTCCCGAAGTATTCGAAAGTGTCCAAAAGTACAAGTGCAGAGTCTCTTTTGAGACTTGTGTAATCTCTTAGCTGGAATCCCCCCATGAAACTAAAAATAATTACACGTTTCCAATATACAAAGGCACAGAATAAACATTCAGTTTTCAAAAGGGAAGAAAGTGTACACAGCCAAGAAAGATTAGGCCAAAGACCCACCATGGCAAATACCACATCCTCAAGCTCCTGGTGTAGCAGTTGCCGTATGTGAGGGCATCATCTGGGCTCCAGTGGGTTTGGCCAGCCCTGCCCTATGATTGCACTGCCTGTAGCGTATATAGCCTTTCAATGGGGCCAGCTCCACTCTGTGCCTGAAGCTTTCTTCAGCACTCTGTGCCTGAAGCTTTCTTCAGCGGTTGTCCCACCATCCTGGGATCACTAACATCTTAGGGTCTTTGTTACAACTGAGGCTTCACCTTCACCGCTTAATGCAGTGGCCTATCAGGACTGCCTTTGGACAGAATCTAACCGTCCCACATACTGTCTGGCCTGAGCATCTTTCTGGAATCATGGTGAAAGCCCCCATGACTCTTCACTCTTGTATTTTTATGCCTATAAAACCAGAACCACATGGATGACACTGCTGCTAGATGAAGGTATATAGACTGTTGAAGCAAAAGCATAACTCTCACCTCAAAGGGGGATAAGAGGATAAGAGATACTTTATTCCAGCACCAAATATGAGTGACCATGACCTGGGAGCCCAGATTCAGGTTACCTCAAGTTCCATGTTCCAGTGTGGTAACATAACAAAGAAGTCATAAATAAGGACAGTTTTCAAATACGTTGATGGTTACATTCAATAGGCAGATCATGGCAAAGCAGGGGGTTTTCTACTACAGACTTTGGAGGCTATCTGATGACATTCTTACCTTTTTGATTGGTGGTACCTGGTGGTCTGCTACGATAATACATTCCAAAAAGGTTTTTAACTGTTAGTTACAGGATGTTAGGTCAGAAGCAGAGGTAGGTACGGAGTGGCTATTTAGGGGGCTAAAAATGGCCAAAAATAAATGGTAGTTAGGCTCTGGACCAGCAATATTCCAAACTTTCTACAGTCATTGAAGTGTTTATCAGTTAGTTGGTCAGCCTTGCAGGAAATTCAGCTCAGGATGCATGAGTTCTTTCTGGGAACTTTCTTTCACAAGACTTTGCCCCTCTACCACATCTTTAGTAGCCTCTGTGTGCCTTGGCGTCTAAGTCTGAGAAAAAAAATCTCTGGGAAGATGTTTTTGTGCATGGAACTCTTTCAGTGGCATTTTCAGTCAAGGTTTTCTCCTTTCAAATGAATACTGTATTTTCACAATTTGGAGCCTTTGGTGGGGTCTTGCCCTGGAGGCACCTTTCTTCGAATTCAGAGCAGAGAGTTTGTATTTAATGCTATTCATCTCTTTAACAATTACATCTGCCTTCTCTGTACCTACCTTGTTGGTGACTTTAAGCTCGCTCACACTCTCTTCCACACCAAACTACATTTTTAGTGTCCTGTGCCTGTGATTCTGTCTCTCGCTGTAGACTTGCAGACGAGCAGTGACTAGTAACCACATCATACCCTGAATACTTTGCTGGCTTGAAAGTTTCTATACCAAACAAATTAGCCTAGTTTTCAGCTTCACTGAAATTCTCAGGACATGAGCAGAATGAAGCCAGACTCTTTGCCAGAATACAGCATAAATAACCTCTATCCCAGTTCCCGATAGTACACATTTTCTCTTTTATTTAGCCTGCGGCCTGAGTTCTTTGCCAAAAATATTATAAAAATGGCCCCTAGCCCAGTTCCTGATAGAGTCGTCATTCTCCTCTGAAAACTCATGAGCTGGGCCTCCCCTGCCCTCATTTTTCTTATCATTTTTGTTTTCCAAGCTCCCACTAGAATGACCTGTTGAGATGTGATGAGACTGTTATTTCTATTATTGCTGTGATAAAATGCCTAACAAAAGCAACTGAAGGCACAGAAGGTTAACTTGGCTCACAGCTTGAGGGTACATAGCAGCTGTTAAGGTTCAGATAGCCCCACCCCCTCACCAACAGGATCTCAAGGACTTCTCATACTCCTGAGAAAAGGGAACCTACCTGATAAGCACCTTGGTCTTTGAAGTTAAGAGAAGCAGACTTTTCTCCACTGTTTGGCCAACACAGCAGGCTTCCCCTTTGATCTCTAAAGAGAACCTACAGACTTTGGAGCCCGAAAAAGGGAACTGAGCTGATAAGCACCTTGACCTTTGAAGTCAAGGGAAACAAACTCTGCTGAGAAGCAGCCTGCCTCTCCTCTGACCTCCAAAGACAGGATAAGCAGATTCTACCTGATAACCAGAGATTTTAGAAGTTGTTTATCACAACAGCTTTTCTCTTATCTTAAGAGGGAGAAAGTAAACACTTCCAGACCCTAATCCTACCTGCTTTTCCTGCTTCCCCCTCCCTGATTTCCCCCCCCAAACATTCCCCCCTTCCACACCCTAAAGCCCCCATATATAAAGTCCCAGCTAACAACCCATGGGCTGACATCTTTCCCTTCCCTGACATCTTTCCCTTCCCTGACATCCCTGACATCTTTCCCTTCCCTGACGTCTTTCCCTTCCCCAAGGGAAACGTGTCCCATGAGAAATAAAGCTGTATCCCGCTGAGAATTCTATCTGTGCCTCGCTGCCTCCTCCATGCGCACACTCGCTCTCCAACATTTTTACCTATCAAAGAGGACAGGTTTTAACAGGTCGTGCTCTCCCACTCCCCCCTCCAACAACTTTAAAAAAAAATACATCTTTCCACCTTCTGCAGGAAGCAGAAGCCTCCCTTTTAAAAAGACCCCAGCTCAAGACCCAGGCAGACATTTTCCTTGCCCGGAAGGGAATCTGTCCCATGTGTTCCTTCACTAATAAACCCTATTTTGATGGAGTTTTAGCTGTGCCTCGGTGCCTCATCATCCATTCGCTCTTCTCCGCCAACTTTTTACCTATCAGCAGCCATAATCAGGAAGCAGAGAGAGATGAGTGCTGGTGCTCAGCTCACTCCCTCCTTTTTATTCAGTCAGGTCTGCAGTCCATGAATGGAGTAGCCCACATTCAGAATGGACCTTCTCAGCTAAACATCTCTGGAAATGCCCACACAGATCTGTGATTCTAAATAAATACTGACTGTTGTATTGTCAGGGAAGAAAAGATAAGACGAGAAAAGAGAGAGGGGAGAAAACAAGAGAAGAGGAGCTGAGAGGAGGGGAAAGAAGGGGAGGGAATGCAGGGGAGAGGAAGGACAAGGAGAGGAAAAGAAGAGCCATTGCGCGCGCTCACTGCTTAGAGGATGGTCCAGAGCTTCCTTCCAACTAAGTGATCTGACCTCTAAACACTCCTTATGGTTGTTCTCCATAGTGGTTTAGTCTGTACCATGAGAAAAGGAAACTAATCTAAATTTCAGGAATATTGAGGGCAGTTACACATTTCTTGGGGAATAAGCAGAGTGCTGGGAACATCAGTCCTGCTCCTTAGCACCATGTAGCAGTGGAGTACAAATGGCTGACCTCCCATTTCTCTCTGATCTTGTTTCTCCTTAATAAAAGCAGAAGGGTCAACACTCAGAATTTGAAGCAGACAGACTTTGGATGTTTAGTTTAGCAAATGGATTGTGATCTGTTTTTTGTTTTCTAGTGTTAAGTAATAGTCGATATGTTTTAAAATGGGAGGGTTCTTTTTATAGTTTTGTTTTTTAAGATTCCCATTCTGTCCTGGGGCTGCAACCTTCTGAAAGGGCAGGCAGTGAATCATCCCACTCTCCAGCACTCCCTAATGTCTCCCTGACCCTGAGGCTGAGGGCCAATTGCGTTTCTCACTGTACTTGCAATGAAGTCTGATGCATTTTCTCTTATAGTCCCTCCCTGGTCCCTGGAGGCATTTGTAATTGCACCTGGACTTTCTAAACTCTAAGGTCTTACAAGTGCTGTGATTGCCTGGTAAAATATTACATCCCAGATAGCTAAGGTTGCAATATGTTGTCTAATTAAAGTTTTCCAGCTGTGGGATCTTGGGAGTCTAAACTGCAGGGCTCACCTCTTCACCCAGGTCACTGTAATTTTCTAAAGAAATGCTGACTGGATCTAGCAGTGAAGGTGAGCATGTTGGAGTCCTTTGTTCTGTTTAATTATATCTCCTGTCTTTGCTTTGGATTGGGAGTCAACCTTCCACTGGGGGCTTTTATGTTTTTTAACTTTTTGGGTATTGTGCTGTATAGCTTTAGTGTCAACTTGACACACCTGGGTTGAGAAAGCCTCAATTGGGGGAATTGCCTCCATTGGACTGGCCTGTGGCCATGTCTATGGTGCATTTTCTTGATTGTTGAGTGATGTGGGAGGGCCCAGCCCACTGTGGGTAGTGCCACACCTGGTCAGGTGGGCCTGTGTTGGATAAGAGAGCAAGCTGAGCAGGGGCCAGGGAGCCAGTCAGTAAGCAGCAATCCTCTATGGCCTGTGCTCCAGCTCCTGCCTCCAGGTTCCTGCCCTGAGTTCCTACCTTGGGCTTCCTGATGAACTGTGACCCGGAGATGTAAGACAAATAAACGCTTTCCTCCCCGAGCTGATAGTGGTCAGAGTGGTTTGTCATAGCAATGGAGAACAAACTAGGACAGGTATTCACATTCAAATCTGGACTACAGCCAACTTGATTCCTCCAGCTATTTGTCGCAATGTCTTCTATTGCAATAGTCCTTTATACTTCTTAAAATTGTCCCCTAAATATAACTATTTTTCACCCTAACCTTGTGAGAGAGAAAGGGAAAAAAAAACTGTACCCACCTTACAAAATTGAGGAGAAACTCACATGATATTAACAAAGATTTTCAGGCTTCAGCCTTTCCCTTAAAACCAGACCATGTTTTTTTTATTTTCAAAGCTATTTCCTAAGTACAAAAATAAAATGTGTTTATTTAATTAAAACATCATTCTCTAAGGCCTAAAGACTTGCAAACTGCATTATTCTCCCTCCCCACTGAGACATAATTGAAGACTGATATGATACGTTTTATTAATTAGGCCCGTCTGGTTTTCCCACAGAGAAGAAAGAAGTGTGTCATCTCTCATACCAGCTGATTTAAATAAAAACCCACTTGGATTTGGCCTTTTCATGCTGTTGCTACACCCAAACGAACAGGAAGTGAGATGTGAAATATTTACCTTCATCTCATGCTCTGAGAGGAAACGTGAATCAATGTAGCAAATGTATTTGCTCACAGAATACTAAAAGAATATTCTGTAGGACTTGTGAATTTTCTTCTTGATTGACTGGAAGCCAGCCCAAACAAGTGAAATAAAAGTTTTAGAAAAAAGTGAAAAATATCAAGGGGGAACAGGGTCCTTTCCTTGACTTCAGAGGACTCTAATTTTACATGGAAGCTTAGTTCAGTCACAGTTTGGTCAAACATCGCATGAAGGTATCACTTAAATGAAAATCATGTTTAACAAAGTAGGCCTTGAATCAAGCACTTAGGCTCCATAATGTGGCAGGACTTGTCCAGTCAGAAGAAGAATTTCTACCAGCAGACTGTTCACATTTGAATGGCCAACTATTCTCCAGCCTGCTATCCTAGCCTACAGAATTTCAGCTGCAATCCACCATAACTATATAAACCAATTCCTCAAAATCTCAATCTCAATCTCAATCTTTCTCTCTCTCTCTCTCCTCTCTCTCTCTCTCGTCTATCTCTCAATGTATATATGATCCTATGATAATCAGTGCTCTAAATTAGAAATTGGCAAACATTTCCAAGTAGAAAGAGAACAACTATTTTGATCTTTGAGGGTCCTATGACCAGTGTTAAAACTAAACTTCTCCATTTACATTGGTAATAGGCAGCCACAGACCTTGTTATAACAAGTGGCATGGCTAGGTTCCAATAAAATTTTATTTATAACAAAAAGTAAGTCACAGATGTGGCCCACAAGTAGCCATTAAGTATGGTCTAATATAATCATTGTAATAGTTATTTGTTGGTATATAAAATATTGAGGATTTACCATATACCAAAGCATTTTACGGTATATGATATTATATAGCTCTCTGAAACACAACTCGGACATACAAGGAGTGTGCGGTTTATTTTTCTGTAAATCTAGCATCTTCTTCTCATACTCCACTAGAGTATAAAACGTGTACAACTCATTGAACTATGCACTGTAATTTCCCCAGGGTTTATCTTGTACAAAAGTAGCCAAAAATCCTTTCTATCTTCTGTCCAGATAGATATCCAACATGCTGTCACATATCCTCTCTTGTCTTCACTGGTCATCCCTGAAGCTCTCCTAGCCCTTTCCTGCAGGCCCCTCCATGTTTAAAGCTAACTTGTATTCTCTGGATGCCACTCTCCACAGTCTTTCTGTTCTCACATCACTTGAGAAGGGAGAAGACTCCTTAATACACTTTTGTGGCCTTTACTGCCCTGTCTCCACATAGCCAGACTTACCTAGAGCCTGGTACATCCTGGGCCCTTCCTGTCACTTATGGAATAATTTTAACCCATCAACTCTGTCTGGTTTTAGCCCATGAAATACAATCCAGGAACTGTCACCCCAATTTCCCAACCCAGTGTAGTTTTTCTAGTTCAGGAGTAACTTTACTCTTTCATCACAGTTTGAGTACTTCCCCTTACCTTTATCAGCTAAGTTTTTCAAACTCAAAAGGCAACACGCTGTCTATTTTCTGGGATTTGGGATAGGGGAAAAAGGGAATCTCTTTCCTGCACCAGTGGACAAAGCATGACTGGTTTCCCTGGAAGGAATGACAAGAATAAGACAGAAAATGCCACAGTAACACACTGGCAAATATTTAATAACTATTATCCTACTAACACCCAGGATACATTAGATTCCAGTGTATAGTTCTCAGAGCTACAAACTACATTTAGGGCCAACAGAGCCATGTGCTCCAGCACTAAACCCAGGACTCAAATGAAGTTCATCTGGACTCCAAAGCCAAGTCTGACTTTGTGCTGCTGAAACAGATTACAGTCTGTGAAGTTGAACACTAATTTTTCAGTTAAGGACAAAGGAAAATAAGAAAGGCAGGTTAGTGTCTTGGTGGGACATGAGTCAATAGATACAAGTTTAAAGAAAGAGAGATTACTATGGGTTCGGATAAGCTTCGACCAGGTGGCAGTTTGGGCTTTGTCTTTGGAGGCTAATATGACTGACTGGATGGTGGCATACAGATTATGAGGAGTAATTCCATGTCTTTATATCTTGTAGGATGCTGATGGTTATGACCATCAAGCACCTGTCCATTTTCCTGTCATGAGCCACTCATTCAAGGCATCATCAGCACATACCCCACCAGTATCAACCCCTTGTAGGCTTTCTTCAGTCTATCGGGTGACTTCCAGAGGCATTACTATCCAATTATGACTTATTTCCCACCTATTTTGGGTAATTAGGGGAATTTGAGATTCTATGGAAATGTTCAGGTGGGGCCTGGAGGGTAGAGAATGTTCCCCTGCCATTAGACCTCCTACTTATTCCTTACCAGTCATCAAGAAAGATCTGGGATTTCTCATTGAGACTTGTCTGTTCCTCTGGTGATAGCTGAAGCTAAAAATAGATTACATCACTCTGGTAATCCTTCCCAAGATGTACACAGTATTTCACTTTGCTTATCCTTATCGTTTTAGGCCTGTACTCTAAAGCTGTGGACACTAGATATTGTCAATTTTTTGAATATGTTCCCCTTCAACTTCTCATCATTTCATGTAATTTTAGGTTAGGAAAACTGTTCAATATAAGCATCCATGCTTGTAGAGTCCAACATTTTCCATATTTCCTCCTAGTATATGTTTTGGGGTCTTACAAAACATGAAACAAAGGCTTTTGGGGGGGGGAACAAAAGCTCTTACAACTGAATATCTCTGCATCAAACAGTCTACCTTAGAGCTAAAAGTAGCCCCTTGTTTTTGGATCTCTAAATTTTTTTCCCCTCTCATCATCCTCCCTACATACACAGAGATACATGCACATACTGTACTGCTTCTGTAAGCATAGAAAGCCACCCTAGATTCTAGAAGTAGGGGTGGCTGGCTATTTATTCTCTGTAGTTGTTAGCCAGCAATAGATACTTATAATTTTTTTCATCCCCAACTACCACTTTTAGGTTTAAAAAGTGATTGCCTGTTGCTCTTGGAGGTGAAAGGTAAAGGCATAAATGTTCTTCTGGGGTTATGAAAGGGTTCAAGAAGAATTACAGTAATAGTTTTACAGCTCTGTAAATATAATAGAAATCATTGGCATTAAGCTGATATATTACACAATAATATTTATATCTCAGTGGTGTCCTTGAAGGAAAAAAATAAGAAAAGATTGTACAGCTCTCTGGAAGCCTTAACTGTATGTCTGAGAAAGTAAGTGGAAATTTGGAGGGATGTTCTGTCTCTTAAACACTCTACCTCATTTTCCTGGTCATGTACTTTCTATACTAAACCTCCCCTATTTCATTCAGTGCCCCTCTCCCTCTATCCCCGTGCATCTAAAACTGAGCTAGAAAACACTGGCTTCTCTTTAGGGAAATTATCTTGACATTAGTTTTTTCCTTGAGTTTTCCTAAATCATCCAAATGTGAATGAAGAACCACTGCAAAGTGTTTATATGTGACCTTGAGGCTTCTTACTGTGGCCTGCTTTACACTCTATCTTAATTGACTCATCCCTGGACTGTGGGATTAGTGTGAACAGAACCATATGCATCATGACTGACAGGACAGCTCCATTTCATGGAAGATACACTATGATGGATGGATGGATGGATGGATGGATGGATGGATGGATGGATGGATGGATGTGTGGATGGATGGATGGATGGGTGGGTGGGTGGATGGATGGATGGATGATGGATGGATGGATGGATGTGTAGGTGAGAGGGTGGGTGGATGGGTAGATAGGTACAAGGAGGTGGACAGATGGATGGATAGATGAGTAGAAGGGTAGGTGGATAGTTAGATGAGTGATTAGATGGATGAAGGGTTGAACATATGGGTAGGTGGATGGATGGACAGAAGGATGGATGGATGGATGGATGGATGGATGGATGGATGGATAGATGACATACCCTCTAATATACAGCTTTGAATTGTATTTCTATCAGATAAAAACTGACATAATGGGACTAAGGAGATGATTCAGTGGGTAAAATGTTTCCCACACAAGCAGGAATACCAGAGTTTGAATCCCCAGTACTTATGTGATCTCTGGGAAAGCATGGTGGCCCACCTGTAATCTCAGCCTTCAGGAGATGGAGACAGGGAATTTCCAGAGCAAACTGAGTTTCTAGACCAGCCAAATCACTGATCCCTGGGTTCAATGAGAGACCCTGCCTTAATATATAAGGTAGTGTGCAATTAAGGAAAACACAACCTTTGCCCCTGCCACAGGTGGACACATACATACCAATGTACATGCACACGTGCACACCACACACACATAACACACAGCCTGACAAGATTCAAAGTTTTCCCTCTCGGACATCTGAAGAAAGAGATTTTATAACTCAGATTGGTCACTTTCATTTCTGGGATCTGTTATTTTGGTGGCAGTGACTTTCTGCTGACCTAGAGGCTCATCCACATTTGCTATTATAATTGACCAGCTCTGCTATCCTGCTGTTCTCACTGCTTGTTTGGAAATTAGAGAACATCTTTCAACTTGGTGGGGGAGCTGTACGTCAATACAGGAACAGTAAGATGGCAGGATGCGTTGGACAGTGTAGAAATATTGCTGCTCGGAGGGGGTGTCCCATTCTTCCCAGGCATGAAATGACTCACTTGAACAGGAACAAAGAGAAGAAGAAATTATTTGTATGACCAGAAATTTCTCCCTAGACCAGGAGAAGACAAAACATGTTGAAAAAGTAAGGATTTCTCTGGGGGACTGTTTCTTCCTTTTCCACCTGCCCCCCCCCCGGTGGTTCTAATGATTGTAAAACAACCATCAAGTCAGTACACCAAACCCCAGCTCTAAAATTGTGCTGACCCTTTACTGAAGTGTAAGAACCAGTGGGGAAGGGACCTCAGAGGCCACGTGGTCCAACCCGCCGCTACTGCAGGAGTGCCTTCCACATTACTCTGAGCAGATGGTATTGAGCTTGTTCCTTGCCCCTCTCCAGTGATGATCGCTCATTACTGCAGGAGACTGCTCATTTCCCATGTGGATGATGACATGGAAAGTTCATTTCAAAAGTCCTGAGTCTACAGGTATACAGGCCTGTAGATGCATGAAACTTGGCGCCCTGGCTCTGCTTCTAGACAAACCGAGTGCATTGGGACACGCCAATTAATTACTCTCCCTCAACTGTCTATCTTTCCAAAAGTGAGGTAAATATTTATTCATGACATTAAGAGTCATGATATCTGGGGAACAGAACTCATATTAAAGGAGAAAACACGCACACACACACAAATCATACATTATTTTGCTTAGCACATAGAAAATATCCAGTAAGTAGTAACTGAAAAATCAAACCAAGAATAATTCTCAATAGGCTTTAAAAAAGAAAACTAGTACTAGAGGACATAAAGTGGGTAGAGAGGATAGTAGGGTGGAGTAGTAATAGGAGAGGGGTCTGAATATGAGCAAAATACATTGTATGGAAGTCTCAATAAAAAAGTATATATATATATATATATATTTAAAAGGTCCTGGGACTGACGTGACATTTGAAAATAAAGGTTACAAACAGAATGAGCAGCATCTACAGTGATTTCCAAAGGCATGCCAATTTGTCACCCTGCTCTGCTTGATATCCTTATGAGTAGACCGGGATTTCAAATAGAGGACTGAGCTCACTAGTAGTCACAGAGACTTAAGCATTAGAATCACTAAGCAGAACGTGTTGCATGGGAAATAGCTATTCTGATATCTGCAAGGTGGTTATTTGTGGGAGTCAAGTGTAGATTGGCTTGTTCTCAAAAGAGAAAACTAGACCAGATAAAAGTCAAGCTCCATGGGGTCCTCTCTATACCTCATGGTTCCTTACCAAGCCTGCTCATACAACATGCAGAGCTAGTGAATGCTACTAAACAAACCAAAATCAGGCCAATCAATTAGTTTGGAAGGAAAAAAATGTTTCCTTACTACCTGCATACAGAGGCCAGTGATTCCAACTGTGATTTCAGTTGACTCAGTTGATTTGAAAGCTTGCAACTGAAAGCTTATAAAGGTGACCATTGGACTCTCTGCCCCAGCCCTGAAAGCAATTGGATTGCCGCCCCCCCAAAAAAAAACGTAGTTCTTGATTTTTCTGAATTACCTTTACTATAATCAGGAAGTACTTTTTCTGGTAAGAAGACCATAGCTTAGGATGTTCCTCCAAGTTAATAAACCAAGGAAGGAAAAAAGCTTTGAATAGACACAAATCAGCCACTTTTACTCCTGAAAGATAAGCCTTCCCCAGATCCTGCCTCTGTCTTCAGAGTAATCATAACATTTACAGAATAGGGGTCTTGCGAAATGTTTTTAAGTACTTCTTGAATAAGCCAGGATCTTTTTTGTTGCTTCTCAGAATGATATCAATGAAGCTTTGAGACAGTATCACCTATCCCCTTTAAAGAACATCCTGGTTGGGTGTCATGATGTTGACTGTAATCCCAGCACTCAGGAGCCTGACGCAAGAGGTCCAAGAGTTCAAAGTCAGCCTAGGCTAGATAGCTACACCCTGTATTTTGTTTTAAAGGCAAATCTCCCAATTTGGTCCGAATGAAATTGGTGTGAAACAGACCTGCCAGTGGCAAAGGCAGAAGCCTTAGAATCCCCTCTCAGGCCACAGAGGTCAGTATTTTCTGGTCCAAACTTTGCCTTGTTATATTCCTGCCTCTAAGAGCAGAAATCCATCTTGGTCTAATTCCCTGGGAATTAGAGGCATCTTCCAGTTTGGGAGGAATATGAAGACTTTTGCTGAACTAAAAACATTCATGAAAATCCAGTAAAGTTGGTTTCTTTCCGTGAACTGATACTTGCCCAATTCTGAGGGCATCAGAAAGGGCTGGTTTCTCTTTCCTATACACTGTATTTGTAAGCCTACTGGTTTTCCCTCTGCAATTCCATATCACACCCATGATGCTCTCCAAATGCATCCTCCTCATCTGGAAATATCATCTACTTGTCGACCTCCCCAGCATCCTGGTGTCTGTATCTCATTGTGTTGCCTCTGCTGTTTTCCTGCACATAATCAGCTTGCCCACTTATTACTATAAGCTCCACCTTGTACCTTCAAGTCCATTGCCCATAACTTTCCAATAATGGTTTTGTTGAGTGGCTGTGAGAGAAATTCTATTCCAATTGAATTATTTAATTATTTATTCAAAAAATATTTTTCAGTTATTTACCTATGGAGTAGCAAATTATAAGGAAGAGAAATTCTAAGTTATCTAGGCGAAGGAAAGTATTATGAATGGATTACAGCAGTAATATATTAGTGTGTATTTGGAAATCTCTTAAACTGTATCTGTAGTTATTTGATTTTTTTTAATGTTCAACCCTTTATAATAATGCTAATATACTGTAAGAATCCATGGGCACTGAGCTAAAGGAAGGAAAAGACCTTTATTTAAATGCGGATATCTGGGTAGTAAAATCATTGTACCTTTAAATATTAAATTCTTCCTGAAGACAAGTCAGGGTAGCCATGGTGTTCCTGCTCACCTGAGGGTTTCTACCATTTTCTTTCAAATATCTGTTGTAGAAATTAAATAATCTTTGTAACAGTGCACAACATAGGTCCTAGCACTCTATAGATTCTCAATAAATGTTCGCTCATTTTAAATATAGCTCTCATTTGAATAGAAGCACATGGACACTTGTCTCTGAAAATTTCAAGAGAGAAGTCAGGCACTGGCGATTTGTAAGTGCTGCTCTCACTCTGGCCTCCCTGATGCTTGCTGCTGCCAGGCCTGGGCCTCAGTATGTAGAACCACAGTAGCAGAAAGGCTGGTCCCAGGACAGTGCACCTTGTAGCTTCTTCAGCTATAGACACAAGACTTGTGAATAAGGCAGTTGTGACCCTGGCCTTGGGAAACTCCTAGTCATATAAAACATGGATGAAATAAATAATTATGGTGGAGTGTCTGTCGAGGAAGAGGAAATTAGAGTGGCCGTCAGTCTGTTGCAGTCCAGATGAAGGGTCTGAAAAGACTTGCTGAGGAAAGTGCATTTAACCTGGGTGGACAGTGGAGGAAACCCTCTTGTGTTGGACTAGATTAAGATCCATAGATGGACAGACCATGGGCTGGAGAGAGGGCTTGGCAGCTAAGAGCACTTGCTGCTCAGCCAGGAAGATGGGAGTTTAGTTCCCAGCACCTGTGTGAGGTAGACCACACTATGACTGTAACTCCATCTCCAAGGGATCCAATACATTCTTCTGCCTCTGTGTATACCAGAACACACACACAGAGACACAGACACAGACACAGACACACACAGACACACACACACACACACACACACACACACACACACACACACACACCTCTTAAAGGACTAGAAATAAAGACTACAGAGAGAAGGTCCAGTGTGGTTGGGATGTGGACAGTAGACTGGATCCTTACCTTTGTCCATCCCACTCCTGCCTGATACCTCAGCCTTGGTTAGTCTAACTCACTCACCGTGTCTTCACCCAGGCAGTAGACAGTAGCCAATGACATACCCTCACACTGACTTATCTCTCTGAAGTTTATGATTACTAACCTCCAGAGGGTTGTAAGGAAAATACAGAAGTCCTCCAGCATATCTCCAGTCTCTTCTGTGTCCTGCTTCCCCCAATAGTGATTTCACATCCTCCTTTTTCTTCCACCCTAATGTTGCCTTCCTTTCTTCCTGATGTCTTGGTCTCCTTTCTGTGAAAAAAATAGATGTGATCCAAGGAGAACTTCCATACATTCGAAGATCAGCATCTACCTGTATGCTTACTTTCTGATCTCTCTAGTTACTGAGGGAAGCTGCCCTTGCTTCTCCTGTAACCAATCCTTCTGCTCTAGTGATGGAACCCCTTCCATGCAACTATTCAAGGATAATATTCCAACAGTTAGCCACCACCCAGTCACCTGTGTCTTGTGGTTTTTCTCTGGATCGCTGCCCACGGTGACTAAGCATACTATGATTTCTTATCCAAAAAAGACAAAGAAAAAGGGGAGACCTTGCATTATCCCCAGACTGTCCCCAGCAATGCTCCATGCATCTGTTCTCCTCTATTGAAACATTTCTCAGAAAGGTGGTGCACACGCTGCGTCCGTTTTCTTCTCTCCTCCTTTTCCTAACCGATCTAGTTAGACTTAACCATTGCAAAAGACGCTTCTTCCATTTTACCAATAGCTTTTACCAGAGGTAGATTTAGCTTGAAATTTAATAGTTAAACGTCAGTGAGCCTCACTTTCAAAAGTCCCTTTCAGTTCCTATATCTGGTGTTCACTCCCATTTATATTCTCTCTCTCTAAAATTGTCTCCCGGTTTCATCTTTTGAATGCTACAATATGAGCCTACCACTGACATTTACATCACGGCAGTTTGTTTTGGTGGTTGGTTGGTTGGTCATGTCTTACCAAATCGCTCATCATTTGATAGTTAGACCGCTGATCTTTCCCTTTTTCTTTTTTTTTTTTTCAGAAGGAATCTGATTGGGTAGCCAGACTAGCCTCGAACTCATTATCTTCCTCATTCAGTTTCCTAGTGCCAGAACTGCAGATACGCGCCACCATGCCTAGACGGTCCTCACTGTCAGGAGACCCTTCTTTCACATCTCACGGCCTCTGTCTCCGGTTCGCTCCAGCTGTGCTCGCTTCCATCTCAGTCTTTGGTGTTCCTCCGTTCCTTGTCCTCTAACCACTGTCACACCCCCTAGACTCAACACTTCACTTGGTGATCTCCAGTTTTATGATCTTAAGTACCATCTGTATGCTAGTGACTCTTACTTGTTTCTCTTTAGCCCAAACCATCTCCTGGAAGCTCCAGATTGATCTGTCTAGTTGCTTACTTGTCCTCATAGGAATCTCAAATGCTGCCTGTGATTTCCCCAGCAACTCTTTCCTGTCCCCATAAAGGGCAAGCACATTTTTCCAGTTACTCAAGCAAAAAGGGAAAAGAAAAATATTTTTTACTCTCCATGTGATTGTTAGGAAACCTTCTTTGATTGTCTCTGGAAAGTAATACCAGCATCCACCCATGTCCTGCCTCGACTCCTCTCCTGCCCACGCTGCTATTATCATTAAAATGGCCTGGGTTGTTTTATTTTTTACCACAAATCTGCTTCCAAGGTTGACTGTTGTTTTTTGTTTTGTTTTGTTTTGTTTTTTGTTTTTTATGTTCTGGTCAAAGCCTGGCCTCATCGTGTTCAGAATAGGGGGACCTGGAGACAAATAAGGGGGAGAAAGACAAGGCTATCCAGGGCCGACCAAAGGGTGACAGGGCCATGAATGCTTTCAGGAAATGACATCATTATCTTAGGTGCAATGGAAAGTCTCTGAAAAAAATTAATCTGAGACTTACCTAGATTTTCATTTTGAAATGGTGTTTCTATAAAATAATCCACCCTGGAAGAGCAGTTGTAGGATTTTCTTTATCCTCCACAATCTGAGAACTTGGAGTTAGGCAGTAACTAACAATGTCATTTGTGTTTACAAAGAAAGTTACACACAAACAGATCTGTTTGCACTGACTATGTTCTTTTCAGTAGGGCATTACATAGATTCAGTCCCTCCCACTTCTTTGTTTTCCTAAAAAACAGGACCCTTAGAAATCAAGTTGGTAGATTAAAAATCTGTATAACCAATTCAGTCTTAGATTTCTGAATGTATGTTAGGTTTTGCTTCTGTGATTCAAGCCAAGAACTTGAATGATCTTGCTGCTCCCCACTGGCCTGATTCATGGCTGAGATACATGCAGGTGAAATTCTCATCAGTCAGCTGAAATTGCCTAACTCTTCTATTACCCAAGATGCACTTGTGTTGGATATTGCAGGATGCCGCTGGCACTATTGTGTTGACTTAACTTTTCGGTTACTGTGTAAAACAGTATTTAAGGGAAGGATGACCAACATTTCCTTCATCCGTGTCATTATGCCTTGCAATGTTGGTTCGTTTCCTACCCGCGAAGGTGCAAGCGCCCCTCCCCCCACAGCTTCTGCATTCGATTCTAGTCCTCTGAACACCTTATTTCTCAGAATAACATTTTTCTCTTCATGAACTCTTTTGCCCTCTTATCATTAAATTCTACTGGGGCATGAAGGTAATGGTCCAGAAAAAAAATGTGGTCACTTTCGCACTCAGTGCATTCCCAAACACACTCAGGGATACATGTATTGAAACTCATCCCAATAAAACCAAAGCCAAAAGAATCTAACTTTCCTGGTAAAATGAGTCTGAATAAAAAGCAATACAGTTTCTGCTTCACATTCCTCAGGCATCTCCTAAGTGAAATGGGCTGTCTATGGCTTTTCCTGGTGGTGTGATGGGAAATTCTGTTTGATGGGGGAAAGTAAAGATCCAAGGATTAATACACTCAGGCTTCAATATTTTAATTTCCACTTTCCTTTTACCACTTTGCTAAGGAAGGGGACTACTGTCATGGGACTCATTCTTCTGCACCTTCTTTTTAAAAATACTTTATTTTTAATTTTATGTGTATGAGTGTATTGCCTGAATGTAGGTAAGTGCACCCATGTCGTGCAATGCCCGCGGAGGGCAGAAGAAGCCGCCGGGTCCCCTGGAACTGGAGTTATGGACAGTTGTCAGCTGCCATGTGGGTGCTGGGATTCGAACCTGGGTCTTTTGCAAGAACAGCTGGTGTTCTTAACCGCTGAGCCATCTCTCCAGCCCCTCTTCTGCACCTTCTTAAGGAAAGGCACTAGCTGCCCTGTGTTCCCAGCTATCTTCTCAAATATATTTAAATAGTTAAAAGCTTTAAAATCACACTGTCATCCCCCAGCGCAAAGGGCAGCCATGCTTCCTGATCATTATAGTAAAAATATTTATTTCTCAACCAAAGAGAAGTATTATTGTTCATTAAAAATAAATTTGGGGCTAAGGATGTGCTCAGAAGTAGAGTGCTTTTGTAGGGAGCACAAGGTCCTGGGTTCAATTCTCAGTAATACACACACACACACACACACACACACACACACACACACACACACAGGGTTCTCTCCTTCACACAGCATTTACAAGGTATCCATAAGGGCACATCTGTGCATCATTCACCCATAAGTTTGTGGAGAAGGAGAAACTGACAGATAACAGTGTTTCCAGTGTATGTTGTGTGTAAGTAATAATATCCCTTGTCTCTTTCCCAGGAGTCTTGTATCTTCTCCCCACATCTTTGTTAGTTTGAAAGTAAGGTAGAATTTCAGATTCTTCATGGTTATTGGCAACTGTGGAAAGCATTCCTTTAAATTATATTAAAACAAGTCAAACTAAAGTGTTGATTTCAGAATCTATAGGGGTGACTCTAGAAATTGAAACATATGCCTCTGAGTCTACGTGTTTTTCTTTTTTAGCTCGTTTTTGGTTTTGTTGCTTTGTTTTGAGATAGGATTTTCTGGAACTGTCTCACAGCGTTCTGCCTGCCTCTGCTTTCTGAGTGCTGGGTCTAAAGGCAAGCCCTACCACACCCGGCTTCTTTTGAAGTTTACTCAAGCTATTCCTCTCCCTGTGATTTCCTTTTTCTCCTCTAAGTCATTTTAGAACTGGTAGCTCGAAAGCTTTGTTACTGGAATTTTTTCTAATGTGGTCTATGCTGTGCAAACTTGTTGAAATAAAAGGATTCATCTTCAGCCACGTTTGAATGCTAGACTAAAGCAATACTGACTAAGCAACCTTCATTTATCTGTTTGCTCCAACATTTATTACATAACTAAATTTGTGCCAAGCACAATGCTGGACCTCAAAAACGCAAAGAAGAAATTCTCAGTTTAAGAAAGCTCAGGAGACAATGAATGAAAAAAAAAATGAGATGACGATATAACAAAATCCATGCCAACATAGCTTTAACTCTCACACCTCCTCACAGAGAGCAAGGGTTCTGCAAGCCATGGCTTCCTACTGCGTCTGTGTCTCCCTCCTTGTGGAATGATGCTGTGCCCGCTGACTCCTCACCTGCCACACTTTCTTGATTATCAGCATATAGCACTGAGGGAGGAATAAACTATATCTATGATACAGACAGATTTTCTGTAAAAAATTTGAGTCCAAGGAACAATATACTTTGGAAACTTCTAGATGTGGGCACTCAACTTATGTAATCAGAATTCTTCACTCATTTTACTTTGGAGCTTGGTTTCCCCTTGTGCTGGTTCCAAGCACAGGAAAGCTCTCGCTCCATAGATCTGTGAAGAGACCTGAAGACTTCCTTACCATCCTTTAATTCACTCAGAAGAAAAGAGAGGCAATCTCTTCTCAATATCCCCAATAAAAATACTGATGCTAGATCCAGTGCCCTGATGTGGACCACATTCATATTCCTGAGCCACTAATGAGTAGCCAAGGGACATGGCAGGCAGAGGGGGCACGATGGGTTCTGCAACCTTTCTTGGGGTTAAAGTAAAAGTGAGCCACCACCCAAACCACACTGCCTGAACCTGTGGAAGGTTAGTGGAACGCGAATGGGAAGTGAACAGTCTGCAGGCAAAACCCAAAGATGTCAATGTGCTAAGGGCTTTTTATTTGAAATGTTCAACTATTAGTAACATCCATTTAAAGAGCATTAATTTTAGTAAAATAGAGCGAATTACTGAAGTCCTTCAGCAGAGTTTCAACTGAGCAAGGAATGACAGTCTCTGCATCTGTACTGTTCTAAGTGTTATTCCAAACTGCATAGCATCCTGAAATAAAATGAGAGCACAAGGACACATCTTTCTGTAGTAGATAGGTCATAGATATAGTTTCTTTCTTTCTTTCTTTCTTTCTTTCTTTCTTTCTTTCTTTCTTTATTTATTTATTTGTGAGACATGATCTCCCTATAGCCCCAGCTGGCCTGAAACTTGATATGTAGACCAGGCTGGTTATGATCTCACAGAGATCTGCCTGCCTCTGCCTCCCAAGTGATGGGATTCAAGGCATGCACCACCATGCCTGGCTCTTTACATTTTATATTTTTAACTCATTTAACATTAGCTGAAGGACACCTCTGTAACAATCCTGAAGGAATTTGACCATTCACCTAGGACCAAAGGAAAATTACAAAGCGCTAACCTCAAAATCATACTCAGGTATGTCTATTGATATTGATCTGAGGTATGAAATCTTATATGAAAGATTTAGTTGAGAAGAAATAACATATATATACATAATTGAGCTTTTATAATTTCACATAAGTGTTTAATCAAATTTAGACCCCTTCCCCCATCCATACCTTCCCCATCCCCCCACCAGACCTCATGTACTCTGCCTAGATATCACATGTAAGGCATACTCTTCCTCACCCAGCAGCCATCAGTCTCCAGTAGTTCTCAGTCTAGGGCTGGCTTACCACCTATTTCTCTCCTCCCCTTTGGGCCCTCATTTAATTGAGCTGGCATGGGTCCTGTGCTCGATGTCACCATTGCTCCAAGTTCACATGTGTAAGCTTCTGCTTCCCTGTGTTCATGAACCAACCCTGGCTCTTATACTCTTTCCAGTCCCTCTTGCACAATAGTCCCCAAGCTGTGGATGGATGAGGTTCCATATAGGAATCCTATTCTACACTCTGCAGTCTCTTATTCTTTAAAACTTGGCCAGCTATGGCCTTCTGTGTGCATTTCAGTCTGTTGTAAAAGGCAGCTTCACTGGTGAGAGAGGAGGGATGCATTAGTTTTGTCTCTGCCCCTTGGTTCCACTATGTTCCATGAGCTTTAGCTGTAGAGGTTCAACTGTAGATGTGTGACCTGGTACTGGGCATCTCTCAGACCAGAAGAAATAACATTTTAACACTTTAAATTGAGGCTTTAGTTGATCATTTGTCCATCCTGACTGAACATTCATTTATTTGTGAAGAATCTTTTGTTGATTGAAGAATTTCATGCAATATATTTTGATCATATTCAGACATCCTCCCCTCCCCCCACCTTATCAGCCCCCGCTTCGTGTCTTCTATTAGTATTTGTCTTGTTTTGAGAACGCCATACATGAGTATTTTATTTGCATTATCTCCATCCCTCCCAGGTCCCCTCCATCTCCTCCCCTGTCCCCCAACAATTCCCTCTCAATTTCTTGTCCTCTTTATTATTGTTATATATACATACATATATTTATTTATACACACACACACACGTGTGTGTATATATATGTACTGAATCCATTTAGAGGTGCTCGTGTGTACCTGTGTTTACAGCTTCCCACTTGGAATTAGATAACCTCTCAGGGAGCTAGTCCCAGAACAGAACTGATTTTCTTTCCCTCGAGAACAGATTGCCTGTAACTCTTTTCCAAGGTCTGTGACCTCTCTAAGCACAGGTTTTTGGCTAGGTTTACAGTACCAAGCACGAATTCCCTCCTGTTGAGTGATCTTTAAGTCCAGTTAGACAACTGATGATCAACCCCAAGAGAAAAGTGGCACTAGTGCGTAAATAGAGGCAGCGCTCTGGCTGATTGTCCTTGTGGTTTGTGTGTTGGGCAGAAGAGGCTGTCACATCCCCTGGAACCTGAGTTATGGACAGTTGTTAGCTGTCATGTGGGTGCTGCAATTCAAACCCCGGTCTTCTTCAAGAACAGTCAGTGTTCTTAACCACTGAGCCATCTCTCCGGCCCCAAGATGACGTTTTTAAGTAGTTTTATTTCGCATTTCCCTAATTACTAAGGATGTTGAATAATTTTTTAAGGTATTTAGTAGCCATTTTTATTTCTTCATCTGAGAACACTATTACGGTCTGTAGCTCATTTTTAAATTGGGTGATATATTTTCTTGATTCTTTTTGTTTTTTGAGTTCTTTGTGGTTCTGGAAATTAATCCTCTGTCAGATGTATAATTGACAACAATTTCCTCCTAGTCTGTGGGCTTCACCTTCACTTGTTAGTTTTTCCTTTGCTGTAAGGAGCTTTTTAGTTTAATGAGGACCCACTTGTCCATTGTTGACCTTAATTCCTGAGTGAAAAGAGTCCTGATCAGAAAGTCCTTTCCTGCTCCTCTGTCTTCCAGGTGCTGCCTATCTTTTCTTCTGGCAGGTTCAGGTTTTCAGGTTTCACGCTGAGGTCTTTGATCCATTTGGAGTTGATTTTTATGCAGGGTTAGAGATATGGGTCAACCTTCATTCTTTGACATGCAGAGATCCAGTTTTCACAGTAGCATTTGTTGAAGATTCTGTTTTCCTCCAGTGTACTTGTAGACTCATTGTCAAATACCAAGTAGCTGGAATTGCATGCACTTACGTTTGGATCTTCTATTTTGTTACATTGATCTACATGTCTGTTTTTGTGCCAGTACCCTGCTAGAGCTCTGTAATACAGTTTGAAATCTGGTTTGGTAATTCCTCCAGCATCAATATTCATTCAGTAAAACCACCATGTGTTAGATGCTGTTATTGTTTCCCTCAGTAGGCTAGTCAATATAAGTAGTTACTCCTCACACAAATTAAAGTCCCAACTCATAAATCAAGCTATCCTCTTATTACAATAATTTTACAGATGAGTTTCTAAACAAATCCATTTGCAAGGAAAAAAAAAAACATACATATGGTGGGAAAGATGGCCCCCAGCAGTTAAGATTGCATACTGCTCTTGCAGAGGACCTGAGTTCAGTTTCCAGCACCCATATGAAATGGCTCACAAGCACCTGTAACTTGAGTTTCATGGGTTTTTCTGCTCTCCATGTGCACAGGCATGCTGTTGCACACACACAGACACACAGACACATAATATATACATATATAAAAATAAAACTATTAAAAATAGAGTTTCTATGGTAGATATATTATTAGAAAATATATTTGCTGCCCTCCCCTGCAGGAAATTTTACATTATCTTCTTCTTGTCAGGAGAAACATTTAGTTGTAGTTCAACATTTCATATAAAAGGACCACGTGATTTACTTCGTTGGATGAAGTGTAGGCTTAAGTGACACATGCTGTGTCCTGGTGTGAATGGCAGGAACCATTTCTCCCACCATTTTCTCACTTCCCTTCAACTCTGAGGAGAGCCGTTGATTCTGTAAGGCTTTTACCATTTTAGATTCTTGTCATCACAGCATATCTTAGCTGACTGATAGAAATTAAAAGATTTAAAAGAAAGTCATACCCTCTCAAGTGAAATGAAATTTTATGAGCTACAAATAGAGAGCTTCCCCTGTCCCTCCCACCTGGAGGTGGGGAATGTAGACTGCACTGATGAAGGTGAACGTGGCATCTGGGGTACCAGCAGTGAGCTATGAATGACGAGCTTACATAGATTCTGCCTAGATTTCTCTAACTCATCTCCCAAAGAAGATGAGTCTCTGTCATTGCTCTCTGATCACCGCTGTGAAACAGTCCCTTACCAATTTTCTTCAAAGGGCTCCAATATTTGGTTCTGTGCCTTGGCTAGTCCTTTAATAGTGATGTGACTTAGATCTTTCCCTTCACTACTATTTTGTTTTTATTCAGGGTGAGTTCAAATGTGTATACTAAATACTTCAATCAACTTGCTGCAATCATATTCAATTTTGTAAGAATTTCTGAAGTCAAAGTCACTTGGAGGATATATCTAAGTCTTCATTTTTTCTCCTATCTCTATGAAGGACATGGTAGCTTAGTGTGTCATCTGTGATCTGGGTATAGAATCTTACATTATATGCATAACAAGTGCTATATAACTTCTAGCTGCTGCTGCTGAAATGAAAAGGTAGATTCTTATGTGTGTTCCCTGTCCTTCTGGATAGCAGTTAATTCAGGATAACATTCCTCTACCCTTCTCTCTAATTATATCTGTCAGTTGTAATGGGAGTAATAACATCATATCAAGCTGAGTCTTTAGCCAGGCATAGTGACTTATGCCTGAAATTCCAGCAGTTCAGAGGCTGAGCAGATTTCATGAGTTCAAAGCCAGCCGGAGATACATAGTGAGTTCAAGACTAGCCTGGGCTACAGAATGAGATTGAAAAGATTGAAAGTGGAGTCCTTGTCTTTCTCCACCTACACTGTTACCTGGCAAGATGGTTCTGTCTTTTTGATCTTCAGTCACTGGTCATTGCAGGATAGTTTGCACCCCCCTAATCCAAGCCATCAGAGCCAACATCTGCCCCTGCTCTGTGACATATTCCTATATCCTTTTCTTGTAACTTAGCTTATTTTGATCATGTCCAGAGGCGCACTAAGCCTCTCTGTCTATTAGATCTCTCAGGAATCAATTTCTCCTTGGGACTTATGTTAGTCAGTTTTTGATGGTTGTGACAACATACTGAAGATAAGCAATTTAAAGGATGTATTTTGGTGAATGGTTTCAGAGTTTTTATTCATGGTTACTTGGTCCATCTCATTGGGCTTGTTGGTGAGGCAGTGCATCATGGTAGGAAGCATGTTGCAAAGCAAAGTTGCTCATGAGGGCCTAGAAGCAGCCAGAGGAGTCCAGGGTTCCAATATACTGTGCAAGGGCACCATCCCTAATGAGCTCACCTCCTGAATGTTCTGCCTTCTCCACCTCACAGTAGCATGATCAGCTGGGAGCCAAGGGCAAGATGGAAACGACAGTAGGATCATGGCACTTGGCCAGCCTTTTCTGGGATGAATGTACAGGATTCATGAAGTCTCTGTTCTCACCTAAGAATCCATGATCTGCCCCTCCCCCTGCCCTGGGTCTCTATAGAGGTAGGGGCGACAGAGGGGGAGTGGGGACTGGGGCCCATCTTTTGAAATTCTCTATTCATGAACATTCCCCCTGTCTTGCTTACCGTTTACATCCTTCACTCATAGATTCTCCACTCACTCAGGGGATATGTTACTTTTGATTTCTCCCCTGTTCTTTCAGAACCTGTTGTTGATCCTCTGAGCTGCCAGGTCTTTTTGCCCTGATCGGACTGTCACATTGGCTCCATCTTTCATGCCTTACCTGAAGTTGTTGCATAGAATACGAATCAACTTATCATAATGGGAAGAATAGTCATAAAAAAGAAGTCACATGAACTCCTGGAGGCATAATCATTATTATATGAAAATATTATTCAGTCACAGATACAGATATGTAAATGTTTATTCATAGACAAAACCTTGGACTTCTGGTGCACATCTTTTTTGTTGTTTTTTGTTTGACAATGATTCCCAGGCAGGCTGGTACTAGGGAGACCCTATGTGGATCAGGCTGGCCTTGATCTCACAGATACCCACTTCCAGAGGGCTGGGATTAAGGGCATGTCTCACCACATCTGGCTAGGACACATCTTTTGATCAAAGAGCAGAGGATTACAATACAAAATTCGGGTTTATTTCCAAACCAAAGTTGAGGTCCAATGGTAAACTACCTGCCTAGCATGCATGAGGCTGTGTGTTCAATACCCAAAAGAACACACACACACACACACACACAATATTGGCTTATAGTTCTGGAGGTATGAAGTTCAAGACTATGATTCTATCATGTGGCCATGACATGGCAGACAGCATCACACAGTAGGGAAAAACACATGGACCAGCTTGGGTCTTTCTCCCACTTTTTTAAAGCTACTAATGCCATTATATTGCGCCATGCTCATGATCTCAGCTAATCCTACCTACCTCCCGAAGGGCACACCTCCAAAAAGCACCAGTAGCCAATTCGAGTATTAAGTTTCTGTAGGGGTTCATTTTCAAACCATGGTATAAATCTGTGCCAACTAGTGTGACACGGAGAAAATTACCTGTACCCATGCCCAACCAAGAAGAATATTTCTTCAGCCTGACATCTTTTTCATTTGTTATAATTACTACTTTCAAGAAAGAGTGCTTGAATGTACTTAAATTTCATACTTCAGGGCTTTCCCAGTTGTCACTACAAGATCTACTCTTTTCTCTTTAAATAAGAAAAGCTTTGTGGTGATTCAAGATAGCAGGCTCTTGGCGAACATAAAAGAAAACAATCAAAATGAACACAATCAAATGACAGGATACAAAAGAATACAACTGGATGATATGAAATATTTGTCTCTTGATAATGAAAACCAATCTATATTTTCCATAAAATAAGCAAGAAATTATTCCTTTCCTTTAGGACTAATTTCAGCCTGAGATGGCTCTTCAGCCAGTTGCTTTGATGAGCCTTCAGTGATGTACATTGAACCAATGGTGACAACCAGTCATGGCCAGGAGACCGAAAAATAAGACCAAAGAAATATTTACATTTCATTTGTCTTTTCTCTCAGATTAGGATTTTTGTACAGTGGCAAAAAGTCACTTAAAGGACTGTGAGGGCATCTGAGTTCATCTCTGCTACTAACAAACTCACATTTCTCTGAACTGTATTGTTTTCAACAATAACTGGAGCAGCAAGACTGTATCTATATTCCCCAAAGTGTAGAGAGCAGACCACTGCCCTAACTGGAGACATGTTCTGCTGGTGAATTAAGCAAGAAAGTGGAGTCATTTCCTTTTGAACTCTGTGATACTGATTAAGCCAAGTCTCACAGTGCTCAAGGTTCACCTGCTGCTGCTCTTTCTGTTTAAACTACATCAAACCTGGAATTCAGAGCTTTCTGGTACATAACAGTTTCCAGATAAAATATTGTTGTGGTATTATATATTTCCTGGTGATTTTTCTTCGGGACAGGGAATACTGATTTATTATGTATAGTAATTGAATAAAATTGCCATTTAAAATTTAAGAAAATTAGTTATTTTTCAAAAACCTGTACAGGTAATTCACAGATGCTGTGGGTTCATGAGTACAATAGGCTTGTCCAGGAAACAGCTTTCCACAGCACTTCTCCCCACTTTTGCTCTCATATCCTCTGTGTTCCCTCCTCTACAATGTTCCCTGAGCCTTGGAGGGGGTGGCATGTGTGTCCCAGTTAGGACTGAGCACTCAGCATTTTGACCAGTCATGAGTCTCTGGAATGATCACTGTCCACTACAAAACAAGGTTTCTCTGACCAAGGCTGAGAGCAGCGCTATTCTGTGGGCAGATATATAAATATTTAGAAGATAATTTGACTGGCATTTAGAAAAATAACATTAATAATAGGTTCTCCCCTAAGATCTGTGACCTTGCCTATCACCAGCTTTAGACCAGCTTTACAGTTCCAGGCCTGAATTCCTTCTCTGCAGCAGGCCTCAAATTCATCTAGAAAGTGGTTGGTTACCCCCATAACAGTCATGCCATTACTGCACCAGTGGGCACATCTTCCTGGCAGTTCACTCATTGACATCTCTACAACCAAAGTATTATGTATCTTCAGCAATATGGTCTCATCAACTAGTTCTAGCATTGATCCATGATCAATGGTAACAGGCTTATTATTGGGGAATACTAAAAGAATTCCCTGAGCAATAGTTCTTGGGATGTATCCCACCCCTAATTCATTGAATAATTGATGAATTCTGGGATCAACATCATCCACCCATCCAGGGTACCTCAGTTCAAATTCTTGATTAATATCTATCTATCTGTCTATCATCTCTGGGTAGGTGGGTATAAAAGCTTACAAAGTAGTAGGTTTCCATATGACTTTTTCATACACCCTTGGTTTAAACTCAATGCCAAAAACAAAACAAACAAACAAACAAACATAGAACAGGAAAGTAAAAAACCAAAAGGAGAACAAGTGAGGAAGAGGAAGGAGTTTGGTGGAGAGGGAGGCGATAAAGGGAAGGTAAAAGGATGTGGTAAATATAATCAAAGTACAGTATGTATGTGTGCGAAATTATCAAAAGAATCTAAATAATTCTACCATAGGATATACAACTAAGTTTTTAAAGCAGGACAGGTGATTTATGAATATTTTTCATAGAGTAAAATTGTGTTTTATCTTGATGTTGTTAAGGTAAAAAAACAGCAAGGTGCCTCCCCTGAGTTCTCTCCTACTTTCAGTTTATGAAAAAAATGCAAAATAAGATTGAGAACAGAGGGGCTGGAGAGATGGCTCAGCAGTTAAGAGCACTGGCTGCTCTTGTAGAGGACCCAGGTTCGAGTCCCAGCACCCACATGGCAGCTAACAACTATCTGTAACTCCAGTTCCAGGGGATCCAAGACCCACTTCTGTCCTCTGTGGGTATTACAAGACACAGGTGCACTTACATACATGCAGGCATAACATTCATACACATAAAAATAATTTTTTAAATGTTAAATAAATCATCTTCTAGAACATCACGGTTCCTTAAAGTTTGGGCATTAGATACACACACATACACACACGCACACACATACTGCAGATGTTAAATGTATTCAGGAATGGAGTCTAATTGTGTATGAATTTGCAGATCAAAGCACTTGTCTTCCAGTACACTGATTGCTTATTGTTTAATAGAATCGAGCAAATGGAAAAGTCCAGTACTTTAGAAACAGGAAAGTTGTCAGATTCTGTTAAACGTATCAATGCTGGGATGCCCCTAAATTCAGAATGCCAGGGAAGGAACTTTGTTTCTACCCTCTTAAAGCAATCTTGACATTCTTCATATTAAGTTGACAGAAGACAGGATAACAAAACAAAAAGAAAAAAAGTAATTTATTGAGAATTTTATACACGAATGCTGTATTTATATCTTTTCCACTTCTCCGTCTCTTCCTCCCATGTCCCCTGACAATTCCTGTCAGTTTCATGACCTCTTCATTATTGCGGTTACATATATATCACAATATTGTGTAGAGTATTATATATGCTGAGTCCATTGAGTGAGGCTTCTGTGTTTGCTTGGGGGACTCACAAAAGACAAGTGATAGCTCCAGAAAAGCAGAAGCAATAAGGTCCAGCGGTTCTGTTTTTTTAACAGAAGAAAAGCCTTCTGATTTTCTAGGGACAATAAATTATGGGAAGGTAACTATAGAGGGGAAACTAAATGAAGGAAGGTAAGAGTTATTTTAGAAACATTGTTTATGTATATTACTGCTGTACCATGTCGGCTGGCAAGAGTCCAAGGGTCTCTAAGAAAGGAAAGAGGGGACCCTCCACAAGGGCTGTAAGTCAAGGGAAGATCCAAAGCCTCTTTGTCTGCTTTTTCTCTCTTGACTTCAGCTCAAAAGAACCCTTACACCAAAGTGGCATGCTTGAGATGTTCACTTTAAGGACCATATACTGAGGCCACAAAGACTTCCTGTTGTTTTTGCCAGAAGATAGAGATAAAAGTTGTAGAGTATTACATAGTGTGCACAGAAGGGAACTAGTCACAGATCTTAGAAGTTTGATCGCAAGGGCCAGAGGATCTGAGTGAGGTTGATTTGCCTCGGGCCCTGTCCCACCCGCTTTGTGCAGTTCCACTCCATGGGAAAAATATTACAGTAAGAAACTATATGTAAAGCGCTTAGGAATTAGAGCTGGCCAGGCATGCAGGCACTATGGCTGTAAGCCTGGAGAAAGTCTGGGAAGAAGGAAGAGAAAGAAAGAGGAGAGGGCTATGTGCTGAGAGACTGGGGAGAAGGATGTATACAGGGAAAAGACCTTCAGAGAGATCTGAATGGGTTAAAATTATCCTGTACAGGGCAGCGTGTGTAGGAAACCCTTTTTTGTCTCCTTCTTTGGACCCACAACTTCTATGAACAGTGAATTATGTTCTTTCACAGCTGCTGATTCTCCTCTCTATGACTCATTAGTAACGTGGCCAGAAAAGAAACTTAGAGTTGAAAGAAGCAAGAGTTGCCGACTGATGTTTGTGGGCAAAGAGTGGAACAGCTGAAACTTCTTCTCCCTGGGCCTAGTTCTCCCCTGCTCTGGGAAGGTGGGAAGAGAATGTCCAGAAAAGTACACTGCGTTTCTAAAGCCAGGGTCCCAGCCCTTGGGACATTTTGGCAGAAGAGCTTGCCACGTGCAGAGAGAGGGAGCCAGGCCTGCCATGCTTCCAGCCGCCCTTCGGTACTGTTGCTGTGTAATCTTAGGAGAGTTTTCCTACCTATTGTCCATGACAGGTTAACAGACATAAGTAAAAGAGAGGCCTAAAATGTATACATTCCCCTCTCTAACCCTCTCATTGACTTTTAGAGTGGTCGTAGGCCAAAAAAAAAAAAAAATGGATTTAAAAAAAATACTTTTGTTATTTACTTGAGAATCTTGTACAGTGTATTTTGATCATATTCTTACTCCCATTCCTCCACTAAATTATTCCAATAATGTACACAGTTCTACAAAAATCAAGGCTTGGTATAAACCAGATGCTCAGTACATACTTGCTACCAGTTTGTATCAGTGCAATTCCAGTATCGTTTTATGAATTAGCCAAAATACACATCCTGGAGAAAACACTGTTTTTACAAAACCTGGGGCAACATAACTGTGTTCTCCAGATAAACTGAAAAATATTCTTGCCTTTTACATATTCTCACCAGAGCACTGCTGGACTGTGACCCAGTGTTTGTCCCATCACAGGAGATGTCTACAAATTCCTGTTTTCATAAACATCATGTGCCATGTATCACCAAGGAGGCTGCATTGATAGCATCCTGCCAGGTTAAGTCCGTGAGGTATCTCACCGTATCTCCCCCTATGGAACAGACATGGATAATAACTTTCTGATGTAAGAATCTCTGACAGCCTTCAGCATCAACATAACAACTTTTTAATCCATCATGTTTTGCCAGAGGACGACTCTCTGATAGAAATGGTGATTGTTGTTCTTCGCTTCTTGCTGTGACTTCAGGGAAAGGTTGTCCCCAGGCCCTGACTTGGCTCTGCTTCATGAGGGATCCCTGGAAGCTTTAATCCAGTACATGAAACTTTTTATCAGATTTTATACTTTAGACTCCCTGAAACTCCCCAAAGCAAAATGAATCAGCAATACAAATCTCCACCAAAATGTTACAGGGCCAGTCTAACAACTGGGCCAGTTGTTCCGGGAGAGTTTAGGCATGCTACTGGCTCAGCAGATCTCTTAAGCCATTTAAGGTGAGCTGTTAGTGCAGATAAAGCTCATGGCTGACAAGAGAGACATTATTTCATCAACTCTTATTTAATGAATTTAAGTCCATTTTCAGCAAACATTATGTTCTTACTTAACTAGACCAATCAACTTTCCTGTTAAGTAGAAGTCAGTAGAAACCAGTGAGATTTGGGTTATGATACAAGAGAGGACCATATTATAAGCTTACCAGGCTCCGTGTGTGTGTGTGTGTGTGTGTGTGTGTGTGTGTGTGTGTGTGAGTGTGTGTGGTGGGGGGGGGTGTAGAATAAAGTATCTTTAAATAAAGCACATAGCAAATTATGAGGGCTGGAGAAATGATGCAGAGGTTAAGAGCACTTACTAGAGGTTCATCTAGAGGACCAGAGTTCCCAGCACCCATGTCAGGTGGCTCACAACCAACTGTAACGCCAAGGTCTGGTGCCCTCTTTTGTCCATCATGGGCACTGCACTCACACACACAGAGTTTTAAAAGTTGTTTTATTTTTTTAAGATTTTTATTACTTCTGTCAGATGACTAACATGTGACCTGATTCTTACAGGAACCTATCCCTGTACTTTCCCTAGGAGCAGTGACTTGGTATGTGGTATTAGAGCATGCTCAGTGGCTCTGTAGAACATAGATACTGTGTATAATAAGAATCACCTATATATATTAATTCAAGGAGCCTTTAGTTCAAGGAACTCTCATGTGTGTTTTCATCTCCTGCGGGGGTAGACCTTCCTTGAGGGATAGCTTTGTTTGATCATTCAAAACAAGCCATTCAGAACCCAAATCCTTGATGAAAAATCTGCATCTTTTCAAGGAATCCAAGTTCTTTTCTTTCCCACATGGATGCCAAGGTTATGAAAAGCACATACAGATCCATCTGTAAGTTCTTGATGCTGAACAACTGTGTCGTTCTGTTGCTTAGAGAAGAGAGTGTTTCTCACACTTTACTGTTGATGGGCTCAGGAACACAGTCACCGAGCTGTGAAAGTTGACATTTGGCAGCCATTCCACCTATGGTCAGGAAGCTGGACAAAAAGTACGTGTGACATTCTTTCTAATGTGTCTGGTCAGTCATCACATGGACTGCTATTTGTCTTGATCCAGAAATTAAGAAGTACTCATGGGAGGGGAACCAGTAAGAGGCATGAAGATTAAATGAAACACCATCATTAGAAAGTGTCTGTCTCTAGAGTCAATGAAAAGGACAGGAATTGGTAGCCTTGACGCTGGTCAAACTACCTCAGCAGAGGGTAGTGTGGTTCCTGAGGTCAAGGTCAGTGAGGAGTGTTCAAGGGACAAATGTGGAGACGTGCTTATCAGGGTTTGCACGTTGACTCGTTTATGAACCAGGCTTGGTGTTCTCAACACGCTGCCTTTTCCCAGTCTTCAGCAACTAACCTGTGTTGCCACTCCACCGTCACGCCATCCTTCATTCAGCAAACATGGATGTGGAGTGTCTACAGAGTATAAGGCAAGGGAGTGCTCTATCTTGCCAAGCATTTGGACTGGGAAGAAAAAGGGAGTACGCACGTTTGAATTACAGCATCACCGCTTACTAACCCTGTTTCATTAGGCTGGCTGCTAACTGGCCACAGTCTCATTTCCCACAACTGGAAAGCATAGATAAACACCAGCACCCACCCCCTGAGTCTTTTTAAGAATTAAATGGGATAATCCACCTATCAAAGCTCAGCACAGTACCTGGCATAGAGTAAATACTTGTCAGAGATGGAGAAGGGGAGCCACTATGCCAAGGTGTCCTCAGCAAAGAAAGAATGGTAAGGGGGACGTGGGATAATCCTGAGAAAAGGGAGCCTTTTAAAATGAATTTTTAAGGGCGTTTACGTAGCTTTAAGGCACTGAGAACATTGGTACATACACAAAAAAAGATAGTGTAATGCAGGAATTATATTAACTAGAAAAACTTTACACTATAACCTTAGTACTGTAATACCTTTCCATTCCAGTGGTCTCTGAGCTACCCCAGAGGCCCTAAAAACCCCAATATGGGGTCCTGCTGGCCTCATCTGATGCTGATGAATAAGGAAGTATTGCCGATTCTTGTGCCTCACACATGCCTTTCTCAGGCTCTTCATTGTACCCAGACCTCATAGCTACCTTCCATGCTCTTTGTTCCCTACTTTAAAGCTCCAAGCCTCCCGGCTCCCCATTGCTGTCCGGAGAGAAGTCCAGTGTGGTGGAGACTCAATCCTGAAGTCAGGTAACCTGTCTTCCCTTCTGCTTCTCATCTCTGTGTCCTCAGTTTCCCTGTTTGGATGATGGGAGTAATTCCACCTACTTTACAGAGCAGTTGTGAACAATCGCTGTGGTATTAATACACAGAGGTCAGCACGGTGCCAGATACAGTCAGCACCCCACTGTTTATTATGGCCAGTGTGTTCTCAAAAGCAAGAGAGTATTTCACTAGTTTCTCTTAAAAGCTGCTCCCTACTATTCTCCAGCCCTGTGGCCTCTGAGTCGGTGCACGGTAATGTAGAAAGTGCTGTTCCTTCTCCCTGCTTGGGACTTCCTCACCGCACGCATCTGCTGCCTCCACTCTCAGCAGACGTGGGGCAGGCAGCTCTGTGTGCTCACACTCATGAAGCCAAGCCCCAAACCCCTCCTAAACTGGTTTGCTCCAAATGACGCTTTTTTAATTAAACCTTTCAAGGTTTAATTAGAACACGACATGATTCATCTGTTTCTGAAAATATGTTTGTGGTTCGGCTAATTATGTAGGGAGATTTAATATGATTTCTCTCCTCATGTGTGAAATGAATACATTAAATATTTTAAAAAGGAAAACATCTGAAGCCTTTACCTGGGCAGCATGTTGGGAGCAAATAAACAGTTCAAAGGACGTTCATTTCAATGCTAGGAAATGCCCATCTGGCTTGAATTGGGTCACTTTCTAAGGGATGCTTGAAAGAGGCATGTGCTGTCTCTTGATCAGTGTGCCTCATCAGGCAGCCTTCGATGTTCCCTCCCGGCTTGGAGATAAAATCCAGTTCCTTATCACGGTGCTCGACTCTCATTTCACACCTCTGAACACGTGTACACCAACACTCAACCTCATGCACACGCCTTCCCAACCCTGTCATTCTCTCATCCTCCAGTGCTGAGCAGCCCCTTCGTGCCTCCCTGGCTCCGTATTTGTGGGACCCTGCGTCACCCCTTCTGGATAAATCCATCCACATGTGCATTCATGACATCTTTATGTTCTGTATTGTGATGACTGCTTTGATAGTGTAGGGTTGGAGTATCTGGAAGAACTGCGTATTAGGGGGTTAGTGAATTCCTGGAGATAGCGTTTGGACATCGCCTTCCTGCCACTGGGACATAGTACCTGGGAGAAGCCACTTAAAGGTCGGGATCTATGTTGGCTCACTATTTTAGTCCATGGTCTGCAAGACAAGGCAGAAGTATCAGGGCAGGTGGGAGTGGCAGAGAAAAGCTGCTCACCTCTTGGTAGACAGAGAGATGAAGAGTCCCAGTACACCCTTCAACACCCTTTGAGAGCACATGCCTAGTACTTCACTTCCTCCATCTAGGCTTCACCTCGTAAAGTCTCCAATAAAGGGACCAAGCCTCCAACCCATGAGCCCTTGGGGGATATTCTGCCATCCCACAGCTATTTCCAGTATCTGATTGCCACATCCTGGACCACTGTTCCCCACCCCTTGTTTGCTATGCAAACTGGCATAGATAGTGTTTGTACTATGACCCACTGAAGCTATTCCAGCTAGCCAACCCAGCTTCCCATACCTGGTTCATCTCCCCCCATGAAAACCACAGTAAAGGCTCTTGGGCACCTCCCCTTCCTCTTCTAACCCCCCGTCGCCTCCTGACAAATTCTGGTACTTCCCCACGCAGTCCCTTCTGTGAGGTGTGCCATGCTTTTTGCAAGTGCAGCTTCTTCCTTATGTGGTAATGTCTGTCTTCCCATGCCTAAGTAAAGTACATCCCAGACCGCTCACTGTCATCATTCAAAGCACAGTGCAAAAGTCATGCCCTCTGGGACCCTGTCCCCATTGCTCTTGCACACGTGGTAACACTCTCTACAGATATGTCCGTCTTCCTCTTTGGGTTACACTTTCCACGAACCCAGGGAGTTCTCATGTGTGGGCTCCCCATGTTGAGCACAATGATGAGCATATGGATGCGTTTATGTAGTGTGCAAGAGGAATGAGTCACGAAATTGAAAATAGCACAGCTCAGCCATGCAAGCTGCATCCCTCAGTACCAGTGAGTACAGTGTGCGTGGCTTCCTAATGCTCTTGAGTATGAATGAGTGCCTGAGGTTCAGAGCACAGGCCCTGGGGTCGAATAAGGACCTTCAGCCCCAGCTCTACCATGTCCAAACTCTGTGACTCTGAATATGCTTTGTTTTTCTTATCTATGAAATGGAGATAATGATGATATGTTTCCAAAGCTTTAAAGTAAAAAGGGGAAGGTCTTTTCAAATGTTCTTATCTTCCCTTCCTTCACTTTCTATCTTTGATTTCACAACCAGGGGCCACATCATTAGGGAAAGTTTCTCTGATTTCCAGAACTAGGATAAATGTTCGTAAGCTGGGCTTCTTTAACCCCATTCACATGTCCTTAGTGACATTTGTCATTATTTTAATTTTACACTGGCAATTGCTAGTTCTGACTGATGTATATATTCCCCCATTAGATGGTGTGTTAATTGGTGTTCTCCCACGAAATAGAACAGGGTGGGAAATATGTATATGCACACACGATCGAGGACCACGGACACTAACACTCTTTTCCCATAAGATGATAGTGAACCTGAAAAGTTCCCGTCACATAGTGACATCATAGCCATGCAAGGCGTTGTTCATGTGCTTATAGTGAGGCTGGCCTAAACCTCCTGCACCATCAGCTGAATAAAAGCACCGCACACACAATTATTGATACAATGAGAAAAAGAGTCACTAGTTTGTGTATTTGTAATACTGTTTAGTCATTATTTGAGAATATACCCTACTTATTGCAGTTTTCTATAAAGTATGCCATGTTATGCAAGCAGCTGCCTTATGTATCTCATAACTGTGTCTCTTGATTGCATGGCATTCATGTTCTATATAACTTATATGCTATGCCTATAATACAGTCTAGGTATGGACTATATCACATAGGTGTGTGATATTCACACAATTAAGCTGCCTAACAATGTGTTTCTCAGAATGCATCCCAGATACATGAACAGTACACCCAACAAACACACAATAGAGATAAATTTATTCTTAGGGAATGGCTCCACACAATTATAAAGACTAAATGGTCTGAGAAGCTTCAGGATAGGCCAGCAGGCTAGACACCCAGAGAAGAGTTCCACTTTAGATCCAAAGGATATCCCCTTCTCCTTCCAAGGTCAGCCTTTATCTCTCAAGGCATGGACAGATTGAATAAGTCTCACCCACACTGTAGAAGATTATCTGCTTGCACAGTGTTTGACGATATAAATGCAATTCTAATCTTAGAAATACTTTCACAGAAAGCATCTAGAATAATATTTGACCAAACATCCAGACACCTTGACCTAGCCAAGTTGATATATAAAATTAACCATCTCAGTCACTTAATAGAAAGAATTTGGTTTACTACTGCTGTTTTATATAATACCTTGTGTGCTCGTAAGAGGTAACTTTGAAGAAAACTTAAAACATTGCAGAATTCAATGCCTAAACGCATCATCTGTGATTGATGGTTAATTCTATACAATTAAAAGTTAAATAGTATTTATATAAAAAGTTTGCCAGGACCCAGGATTTCAGCTAGCTATCAAACTGTAATGGGTAAGTTCCTGAAACTTTGACTCGTCACAGCCATCATCAGGTCTCTGTAGGGCATGGTGAATGAAGGAAAAAATGAGCATATCCTCTGAGTAGAGGACAAGGGGGTTAAGGAAATATACTTCATGGCTGTAGGTTTCTATCTACAGACCCCATTGTACACCTTATTAAGCAGGGATGGACCACAGTTGAATCCACAAGGATTTGTTATTCACCTCTGCAGGAAACAGTTCTCACTGATTCCCTTCTGGCCAGAATCCTAAGTAGAGATAAACACTTGCCAGCAGAGATACCCACTGCAGATGACTTAATATTCTGGCTCCTCTGGTTCTAAGTGTGGTGTGGTGTCCTAGTCTGATCGTGCCAGAAGCTCAAGCTCCTCCTACCTTCTCAGGAAATGAGGAGACTCCAAACTTTGAGAGCCGTGAAAGACCAACCAAGAACGTGTTTGTAGCTGTGTTCTTAAAAATCTAAGCCTTTGAATGACAGTCACTGAACATTAATTCTGTAAATATTACCTGAGCATAAGTAATGTGGCAAATAAATGCAATAGACCATATATAATGAATGACAGGTTGTGGTAAAAACTAGACAGAAATTAAATGCAGGGTGGTGAGTATCCAGGGTAGATCCTGTTATCAGTGGGTGGTCAGGGGGTACCTTTCTAGTCAGCTCGCATTTGTATCGCCACGTGTTCCAAGGAATAGGAAGTGTGAAGGCTCTGAGGCTGGAACAGGCTTGATGTGTCCCAGAAGGTAACCTGTGCAGTTAGAACACAGCAGGTGATATTCAGAGAGGAGCACGGAGAGGCAGCTATTCTGCTAATTGTATGACAATTAAACTCACAAAGCTGAAGTTCAGGACTGAAGCTATTAACATAAGATTCATCTGTGTAGGATGGTAACAGAACCAGGACTGAAGCATTCTGGGTGATGGGAAGACTGGAGCATTTGCCTGGATGTAGTTAATACCAGTAGGTTTTTAGTCGTGCCCTGGAATCAGAACTGCTGTTCTCTAAGGGATATGTGGACTACTAGCTTAGCCTGTACAGGACCCTGGCTTTGATCCTGACCACCACCACACAAAAAGGAAGAAGAAAAACGTAATCAGAGGGTAGATCATAGCAGACCACTTTATGCTCTTATAGACTTGCCCTATGCTTCTCTCCCAGGGAAAGGCTTGTTTTCTCATTCTCTGAGAGGCGTGTTGCCCATACAGTCCACACTCCAAGAGTCACATCAATACAGATGTGTCTCCTTTATAAAATTTGGTTTATTTAGGGGAAAAGACAAGGACACCAATCAAAGAACCTTGTGGAGACTTTTTTTTTTCTCTATGATGGTAGCAGTAAATGATGAAGATTTGGATTCTAAAAATATGTTGGAAGCCGAGACAAGAGGAGTTCCTGATGTTGGTGTATAGGTGAAAGATAAGGAGTCAGTGCTGCCCTGTGGGACTGTGGCCTGAGCCACTGGGAAAGGCAGTTGCTGTCAACAGAGGGGGAAAGCTTCAGGAGGGGAACAGGTATTGGGCTGAGGTAAAAGATCAGGAATTCAGTTGGAATGTGTTAACTTGGCTACTGGATAGAAAGATTTAGTAGACAATTAGACATAGAAAGCTGGAATTCAGGACTGAAGGTATTAACGTGAGTCATCTATGCAGATGGTAACAGAACCTTGACGTTAGTTAACATAATGTGAAAAGTGTTGATCTGGGTCAGGGAGATAAGGAAAAGTCAGTAAATAAACCTGAGGTATGATGTAGAAATAAACAAACAACAAACAAACAAAACAGACTTCTGGAACTTCTAAGTTTCAAAAAGGAAGAAAGAGTGAACATTATCAAATACTTCTGCGAGGCTGACTAATCCGATCAACACTGGACCATTAGGTTTATTCCCATGATGGAAATGGAGAGAAAAAAATAATCGAATATTTGAAGGAGCTTTGATATCAAAGAGGGAGAAAGTAGCTGGAGGAGAATCTGTATGTTGATAGGATGATAGGATGACTGAAGAGAGAAAGGAACATGGCTAGTACAGAGAAGAGGAGGAGATGTTAAATACCCTGGGAGCATTTAGAGTCCACGCAGAGTGGAAGGGGGGAAGGTAAATCGTAGTAAGGAAATACATACGCAGGGGGTGAGAACCGGTGGAAGTCCTGTTCTGACTGTTGTCTTTTCCTTAGGGAAATAGGAAGGAAAGTCACTGAGTAGGAAAGGGGAGACTATTATTTTGATTCCATTTCCTCCCATATTAGACTCCTGAAGAAAACAGCTATGGTGCCCTAGGTTTATGCTTAGGGCTGAATCCCATTGGACAGGTAAGAGAGATTCACAGAAAATGCCATTCTTTACTTCAAGCACATATTGGGGAACCAGTCTCATAGTCTACACCACAATCTTTACCTTGCCGTTCATTCCACAAGGCTTGAGGTCACACCCAGTTCAACCCACCCTGCCAACACTGACCATGACTGGCCACTTCTGTACCAGTCTTTGTCAATATCTTCTTAGATGAAATGAACCTCTTCTCTCAGATTTGCCTCTTAGTCCTTAAAGTTGGGGGAGGGCAGTAAGTTCCAATTCTATACAGGAAGGCGCCACAAAGAAAAGAATCTGAGCGGCCAAGGCCAAGTTTATTTCTGGCAGGCATGCAGAGGAAGGAAAGCTGCGAACACTTACACATTAATAACCTTTCTCTTGTCACAACTATAATCAAAGCCCTGATGACAGTGTTGTCATAAAATCTATACAGCCACTACTCTGGGCTTGGGTTTAGTCTGAATCCTGGGCTCCAGGCTCAAAACTCACCACAATAAATTCTCCCGTGGCTGTTCAGACACTTTTCAGACTCTGTTTTACTGCCTATTTCCAAGCTTGAAGTGCAACATGCACTTAGACCAAATATAGAATCTCAGGGAGGGAAGCTTAGAGGTCATCTTGTCCAATATGCCATCCAGATTTGAATTTACTCTTCTAACTTCCCTGACAACTAGCCATTCAGACTTTACAATCAGGCTCAGCTGTAGATGTCAGCATATCAGTACTCTGACTTGCAGAATGCTTTGCATTCTAACAAGCTCATCTTGAACTCACCTCTGGGACCAGAGAGAATACATTCTGTCCCCTCATGTGGAGGACCAACCATCCTCTTACTTCTGCCTTGACTGATCACCCTCTGAATCACAAAGATAAACATATTCAGAACTGTGGGCTGGAGAGATGGCTCAGTGGTTAAAAACACTGGTTGTTCTTGCAGAAGACCCGGGTTCGAATCCCAACACCCACATGGCAGCTAGCAACTGTCTGTAACTCCAGTCCCAAGGGATTCTGAATAAAAATAAATAAAATTTTAAAAATATATTAAAAACATTTTCAGAATAAAAGCTTTTCACATAATCTTTAGTAAATTGAACATTAAAGAAAGAGAATATATTGACTTGGAGTCAGGTTCCCAGTAGTTTCTTCCCTTAAGATGATGAAAAGTTCTTTTGCTGTCCACACTATCACATCTGACTGCAAGGCTGGAGCTGATGAAATTTCATGTTCAAGTGATGGGGAAAAGGTCCATGATTACCTAGGACAGAGAGGCAGGAAGAGCTGGATCCTTGATCCTGTCCCTCCTCGTCTTCTGTCATGTTTGTTGCCAGTTCCAAATGCTCAACTGAGGTGCTAGAGCTTCCACAGAGAGCACGCTCTCACAGGTTCATTCAGCACACACGGTGACCCTAAATGTAATCGGCACCATGCCGCCAATGGACCATTGCAGTTAAGAAAATAACAGGGAGAGAAGAAAACCCTTCCCTCGTTCTGCCAATATTCTAGAAGGAAGGTAAATGAATCAAATAATGCCACAGATGCATGTAAAGTTGCAGCAGGGTTAACACTGTGAAGAGCCAGGATGCCATACGAGCATGCGATCTGAGGAAGCAAAGCAAGCCCAGCTAGGTAAGAAAGCCCCCCATTGATGAAGCAATGCTTGACTTGGGCTCTAGGGGATGTGCAGGGCAAAGTCCCTGGCAGCTGGTGTGAGATCACCGGTAGTGTGCAAACTAAGCGTATGTGAGATCTGGAAGGCAGGAATGTGGACGATCGAGGTGAAAGATAATACAGGTGACGTCCAGGAAGTCCAGTGAATGTAGGGCTTTGATACACTTGATCCTGTAGTCACATAGACAGACATCATATGCATCTACATAAAGCTAAAACAAAAAATAACTTAAAGTGGTACAAAGGAAAGCTGTCCGTGACTTGGAAAAGGATTGCATGGTATGGAAGTGACACAGATTAGCAAGAGTTCTGGAAGGTGAATAGTAGGTACCATGGAGATTTAGATCTGTGTGCCAAGAAAAAGCCTGGTGCCAAAAGCACTTTGGCCTGAAACATTTACCTGTAGACCATCCAGTATGGGACATGTCTGACTGCACATGACCAGGCACCAAGCACTGATCCAGAGTTGAATGCACCATTCACTTAAAATGTCTAGTCACTGTTATGTAATTACTGGACAGTGCAGACAGACAGAACCATGAACTGGAATACCATAATTGTGTGTTTTTCAGGTGACAGGACTTTCTAAAGTCATTTTGTTCTTCAATTGTGCTAGATGGAATAGCAGAGTGATGCATTTAGGGGGTATATTCAGTGCAGTTAGGTCTTTCTACAAATTGACGGAACCTCATCCTAAAGAGCCAGACTCCTGTAGCCACCATACTGAGATCTCTTGGGGGATGAGCTACAGACACTTGGGACATCTCTCTCCTTCCCCATACCTTAGCTGTAGAGCCGGTGCTTTGCTGAGACTCAGTGTTTCATCCTTGTCACAGTAAATTCTAACTACTCTAGGATTTACAAGACAGGGTGCACTTTTATGGAGCCCCAGACACTTGCGCAGAATCAGGAGTGATTCCTAGGTGGTGACAAAGGCTGACAGTGCCACTCACTGGGATCAGAAGTGCTGTAAGATGCCCAAACTTGTGATCTGTGGAGCCTGAATATATAAGAGGAAATCTGAGATGTCAGTAAACTATGAGCTTAGAGTTCTAAGGAGTTGCCTAGAATGAGGACTATAAGAACTACTTAGACTATGTCAGGGGAGGGTCGAACCTGATCAAGGGGCACTGTGTATTGCAAATGTCATAAGGACCCATTTACCTAAGGAAAACTAGAGTCTTCCTGTTCTGAAAGTCTGTGCTTCTTTAGTAGACGGTCTTCAAACCACTTGAGTGCCTGATTAAATCTACCTTAGTACTAGATCAATTAGTTATAACCAAATTGGAGGGTTAACTAGAGCCCAAAGGTAGCTGAGCCTGATAGCTTCATAAATCAGACTTGGCCACCATCTGTATAAAGCAGATTGTTCCTTTGTTTGTATGTGTTTTCTGCTTCTATTATAGATGAAAAATGGCCACTACAGTCCTAACCAGAGGGACAAACTACAGTTGGCTAGTCTGCATCCTTTGCCCAGTTGACCGATCTCCTTGCATGTCACTCATGGGAGTTTTCCCCTGACCCTCTGCCTCTACAAAAGGGGTTGTGAGCACAGACATCCTGAAAAAAGGCACTGGGAGGTGCAATGGATTGGCTAGCATGTCTACAACACAGTATGATTAATGGTCTCCCAGTCTTCAAGGATGAGGAGAGAAAAAGCCGTTTGCTGTACAGTCAACAACTCTTGATGATCTCAGTGGTCATTCATCTGCACAGACACATTTTCACCCTCCGCTTCTCTGTTGTGTTTTCTGTCACTTCCCAGCATTGCATGTTGCTATTTCCTTTTTCAAATTTGAGTCATCTTCGAAGAATTTTACACTTCACATTTATGTCTAAGTAATTCTCTTAATGTGCCTCATTGTGAAGATGCCTAGACCTTAAAAATTCTGAAAATCTGAAGTCATGTAGACATACTATCCTACTGGCTTCTTCCCAGGGACCTTGTGTATCACAATACTTAGAAGAGAGGTGAGCCTCAGCCTAATGCCACTGCCCACCAATGTGCTCATCTCTTCTGGAAATGCCACAGTCCCCCATATCTGACCCCAAGCCCCTGTGTCATAAAACTTAAGAAATGGCAACTTACAGGTGAAGGTCTCTGCATTGCCTCCCTGGGCATTAGGCCTCCAATCTGTCTGAATACTTGCCCTGCTACGTTTTCTGTATCCTGAAGCCACATGGTATCACTATGTACAAGTCACTCCCTAATTTAAGACCCTTTGGAGGAATGAAGCCACAATGAGGTCCTGGTGGCTTATCTCACTTTTGCCCACCTCCTCCCTGTTGCTGTTACACCGGTCCTCTCTCCCACCGCGGGGACAGGGGATGAGTAGGCACGGAGTCAACGACACAGACTCCAGGAGACTCACTGTGTTGCAAGCAGAGTTCTCGTTTATTGCATACGAGGGAGCAACCTTTATACCCCTCCCTGTCCTCGCATTGGTCCCCGAGTCTGACATGTTTCTCTCTCATTGGTTCTTCGGGCACGTCAGCGATCTCCAGGTCTCCTGGCAGAACTCAGGTTAGGTCATCAGACTCAAAACAGGAAGTGCCACCTTGGCCTGTCCCTCCACAATCCACCCTTTTGCTTTATTAAGTGAAGGCAGGGCAGCAGCTAACTGTCCTCCATTATTTACAGTTGCCCCAAAGGCCTGTCTTAGGTTGTCCTCCTCACAAGCAGGCCTTGCCTGTCATAGGTATATGCTATGACCATTAGCATGTCCTGCCTTAGGAGTACCTGTTGTGGGAGGATCTTACCTGTCATTGGCATAGCGAGTACTCTCTTGTGATTTTTAACTGCCTTCAAGGTGTTGGTCAATGACTGTGGGAAACATCTTAGGCCTCATGAATTTTTGCAAGCCAGGTCTTGATGACTATCAGTGGGGGTCTTGTCTCTGGATCGTGTAAGTGCCATGAGGAGCTGGGTGGTTATTTTATTAGCATTTTTTTGTCTGCGCATATACTGAAGAAGACACTTAAGCAAGAGGATTAGTACAATGGCAATTCCACCTAGGAGGAGCCAGGTGACCAACCATCAAGGGTCGAAGAGTCTTTTTATATAATTTAAGGCAGTTATTTCCTGGGTCATTTGTAATGTCAGATTAAGAAATCTCTGTGATCAGTTACCCTTTAGGATATTTGCTACCTCTTGTCTGGCCTTGGTAATATTTTTAATCTGATATAGGGTAAGGCATATCTGGGGGTATCACGGGTCACATTGGTAACCTCCTGTGCTTTTGAGGATCTCTATTTCCTCTGCAAGGAGGTCTATTTGTTGTTGTAGATTTTGGATAGCAGTATAAAAATGTGCATTTATAAGGGTCTGTGTGTGCAGGACCTTAGCATAATGAACAACTATATTATTTAAGGCAGTAGCGGTTTGAGCAATCGCGACCGGCCCTGCGGAGGTGGCGACCGCGATCACGATGCCCACTGATATGCCAAAATCTCTTTTAAATCTAGTCTGTTGTACTATCTTTACTGCGTGGAAATGAGAGGCATTAGTGACCGGTACCCATAATAGGCCGGAGAGGTGCATTACCACTGCTCTGTGCGATTGATTTTTAGAGCTTGCAACCCTCATCACTTGTGCAATTGAGTAGGTCATCTGAGGAATTTGTAAGGAGGAAGAAGAAGGGAGGTCTAATGCAGGTTGCCGTAGGGGTAAATGTAAGCATTCTTTTGCATGTGATATTGACAGACTGTTTCCATGAGTTGTTAGCAGAAAATGTGCCATTGAAGACTTGGCCGCCTGCTATAAACAATAAAGGCTTAATATCCATGCAGGCTGAGGGGCTGCACAGTGGCCAGTCTCCTAACATGGTCCTGAGCATTTCTTATGGATCTCTGTGGGCATAATCTGATGACTGAATGGTACTATTGCCCCAAGGCAGTTTATTCAAGCACCAGATTTTGTTCTTTTCCAAGATATAGTAAGGCTGAGAGACCACCTGGCAGAGTCTCCAGGGTATGACATCTCTAATATCCAAGGAGTAACTCTGTGGGATGGGAATCCAAGGCCTCTGTGCCCCATCCGGACCTAAATTGACAGCAAAGGCATAGCTAGTGGAGGGAGTGGGTCCAGGGAGCGTGGGTGTGCATGCCAGAGGAAGGGGAGGGAAAAGAGATATATCACAAAGTGGTTCAGCTGCAGGAGGGTTTGTGGGTGGTGGTGCAGGTTGCCTAATGTTGCTCCAAGGGTATATGGGGGGAGTGTCTCTGCCGGGGGGTGGGGGGCTGTAGGACCAGGTGTCTGTCTGGGGGGTTTTACTGGAACTCTGGTAGGGTCTGAGTCTGGTTTGGGGGTGTCCGGGTCTTCTGGGATTGTTGGGAGGGATTGGATGGAGAGAGTGTGCATTCTTTGCTCTTGGCAGTGTTTATTAAAGGAATTAAGAATATCCTCCATGGAACCGGATTTGATGGGTATGAAGGGGGGGGGGCTCTGCCCTCCTGTACCTCCCGTTTTCTTGAGAAGAGGACTCTCATCCACATATCAGGATCCCACATGTTCTCAGAGGAGATCCATGGGGCAAGGATCGAGGCCTCAGTCCAAAAGTCCCCTAGGTCATTTGTTTTTACTCTAATCCCACGGGAGGTTAAATATCTGGGGCTCCTTGCAATGGGATGGGAAGTTTTCCATGATGGAGGGAGGGGATTTCTCAGTCCCGAGTCACGGAGAACCTGCCCGCAATTTTAAGAGACTGGCCAGTGCCCTAAGGGCTCTTAACTGGTGGTTGCTTTACGGATTGAGGAGTGAACTGAAAGTAGAAGAGACAGGGAGGAAAGAGCGATGTTTTGGAGCCAGGTGGGAGTGCTTTGTGGGGGACTCCCGTGGTTCGTTAGGCCATGGCCATATGCCCACATGGTGTCTCCGGTCGTGGGACACCCTGTCAGGAGGGTGTCCATCGTTCTGTCTCCTGGATGGTCAATCCTTATGTGGAGACGCAGGGTGAACCAAGTCATTAGAACATGTGCACTATGGACAGACAGACATGGGAAAAAGAGAAGGCAGCCCTCAGTCACTCACCAGAAGCAGAAGGCAAAGGACAGCTAACAGAAAGGGGCCTACTCACCAAAGAACACAGCTGGAGGGGATTTACGAAGAGTCAAACGGTGAGGACGGTGGGATCAGTCGGCAGGCAATCTGGGCAGCAACAAGGGAAAATGAAGAGAATGAAAAAGGAAATTAGAATAAAAAGGCCCAGGACTAGGTAGGGGATCCGTGTAGCCACATTGGGCACCCGTTGATGCTGGTCCTCTCTCCCACCGCGGGGGCAGGGGATGAGTAGGCCTGGAGTCAATGACACAGACACCGTGAGGCTCACTATCTTGCAAGTAGAGCTCTTATTGCATACAAGGGAGCAACCTTTATACCCCTCCCATTGGTCCCCGAGTCTGAGATGTTTCTCTCTCATTGATTCTTCGGGCACATCAGCCATCCCCAGGTCTCCTGGCAGAACTCAGGTTAGGTCATCAGACTCAAAACAGGAAGCACCGCCTTGGCCTTTGCCCGGCACCTCCCTATGTCCCCTGGAGCAATCTCCAGGTGTCTCCTTGGGAAACAGGCCTGAGCGCCTCCTCCTCAAGTATGCGATAAAGATCCTGCTCCAATACTCCACCTCCTTCTAACTCTCTTACAGTAAAGGCTTTCTGCTGTTTTAGAAGTCAGTGTACAGTGTACAAGCTTGTCTTCACCCAGAGAAGTCTGATGAAAAATGACTTTAAAGCCAGAGTGCCTGGGTTCAAATGTAAATCTGGATCTATCTAGCTAGGTGATAAGGCTCAGGGAAGTTAAACAACCTGGCCATATTTTCCTGAAATGAAAGAATAGAGGCAGCAATAGACTGTATTAAGCAAAGCACTGTATTCTCCCCACAGCGTGCAAAGCTAGCACACACCGAAGCTCAAGAACATCTTTAGAATGATACTGAAACTGAAGGCAGACTTTAGAATACTACCCCCATCATCCTGAATAAAGCAGAGGGAGAGAGCCTGAGCTCAGTAACCTATGTGGAAGTAGGAGTTTGTAGCCAAGGGGCAGGTAGGAGTGGATGAACAGAAAGTTAGAGGAACCATTAAGGAGAGTGGGCCTAAATCATCCAGCAGGATTCTTCCTGAAGGTGGAACAGGGTGATCAGACAGCAGCTGGGGGGTGGTAGACCTGATTACACAAGGAAGTAGGTCTTGCTAACTCTGGACCTTAGGCAGGATGGCACACATGACCCTAGCAGATGTTCAAGAGCAGACGACAGTGAAGCGTTTTTGTCAGTGGCCTCATTGGAAGTTCGGTATTTGATTAAGACCAGCAAAAGCAAACATGTTAGGATGTATACCAGCATGCACGTACAGGACTAAATACAGCTTATTCATGACTCTGTATGACCTTTGATTTGAGGTATTCATTTAGGATCTTGGAACGTATCTCCTGCGGACAAGGAGGCACCTTACATTCAATATCTCATTCATCCTCCCAGCCAAAGATCAAAAGGTACTCAGAAGCAGGGTAACTGGCTTCACGGAAACCTCTGTCTGTCCTGAAATCCAAGGTCATACACAGTGGATGAAGGCATGGAGTCGGCGGCACCTTTGCTCAGACACTGGGATCTTCATAGTTATACCGTCTTCCTGTTCTCCTTCCCAATTCCTTAGTAATGTTAATAGGCCAACTTGGGGAAAGGTTACTACAAGAGACATAGCCATGGCTACAAAGGATTGCCCCAAGTGTCTTCATCATCACCTGCCCTCGGATAAAGCATGTTTTAATACTGACTGACATTTTCCAGTGATAACAGTTTAGCAAAGAGAGAAACAGTCACATTGGGTTTTCAGTCCCACTCTGAATACTGTTCTGTGTGACTTCTTCCCCCGTTATCCCAGGTTCATCTTCATGAACAAGCTCGCTCCTCCACCATCAGCTGCATTGCAAAAACATCTCTTTCGTAACAAATTTGCACTATCATGGTGGGAAAGTACTTGATCTAACCCAGAGAACTCTCTTGCAGGGGGACTGAGGATTTATCGATAAGAGTGATCATAATCCTCTATCTTTGTTTATATCAGTAATTAATGCAGTTCAGGAGGGAGCCCTTGAAACCTTGTATAAGCAAGATTTATCCCCTCTGGAATAGATTACAGCCATATGTCACTGCTCAAAAGGTAATTGGTACGTTTCATTAGAAAGTAATTGAAAAGATTTATTGTAATGCCCTGTAATAAACAATCTCAATAAGCATTGTTGTTAGCACAGATATTTCCACTGTGTAAAGAATTTGCTTTACATCGAAATATAGTATGTGCTATGTATCGTTCTCAAATTTCTCTTTGAAGTTTTTACTCAAGGTAAAGAAGAGCAAATCTTTGAAACAAGACTTTCTCTTTATGACCCCATGCCTTTATAATTCTCATGACTTACACTGACAAAGAACTTCCTTATTTTATATCCCTCAGTTAAAAATACCCACATGTGCCTGGCTTGGTGACATATGTCTGCCTCTGCGTTCTGGGATTAAAGGTATATCTCTCTGTGAGATTGAGTCTAGTTTGCTCCACATAGCAAGTTCTAGGCCAGCTGTGGCCACAGGGAGGCCCTGTGATCAAAAGAAAGGCAGAAGTGTTTCAAACAGTGGACTGAGGCAAAGAACTTAGAGGCTGTGAGATTGGGCCATAAGGTGTCTGTCTCTGAATGGAAATGTGCCAAATAGGACCTGTCTTTCAAGGTCATAGTTGAAGTGGGATGATCAGCATAAAAAAAGTAGACAAATTCTTGAAGGACCTAACAAATGCTACTATCTTCATCTCTATTAGTGTCTTCCTACTATAATCATCTAAGAAGAAACATCCTGAACTCCAGGGTGAGTTTTGATTTAAATCACATTCTAAAAGAGAGCAGTGGGTGCAGGCATCTTTTTCTCCATTTCTGCTCCTAATGTCAAACAATAATCACGTGAAAACAGTAAAATGTACAATATTCACAACACCAGCCACAGGCAGGATTAAAAAGTATTTTTAACCTCCTCCACCCTCTCCTGAGTTTTGTAAAAACAGATCAACTATCCCCAGAGTTTTGTGTCTCTGTGAGCTAAACCCCTTCGTTCTACAACAACTTGAGACTAAGATTATAGAAAGCAATCCACAGATTGAAATGCAGTCATGCTCTGACAGGGAGGCCCCTGAACCATTATGAAGACAGCCAGAGAGGAGAGAGTTAAGTCATTTTTGCTCCGCAGCCCCTTCCATGAAGCCATGTCTGAAAGCACTTCCCTACCCAGTTTCACAACTGTGCTATGAGAGTACTCCAGACCTAAACACACATTACCAAAAGACTGAGTCTTAGTTAGGTACACAGCTCAGTAGTAGAGTGCTTCCCTAACATGCACAAAGCCCTGAGTTTGAGCCCCAGCATCACAAGAGAAAACAGTGAGTTCTCATGACCTGTACTTTAGAGATAGGTTAAAGTCATGTTTAGAGAAGGTGAACACTTTACTAAGGTCATATAGGCTCCATGCTGTGCCTGCTCACTCTACGTTATTGGGATTTGTCCTTCTCTAGCTTGGGCTGGGAAGGTCATAATCTGAACTAGATTTATCTTCTAGGAGACTATTTTGCTCATATATATTAAGATATTGAATTAGTCAATTTCCTACTATGACAAAAGGAAAAAAAAAACAAAGGAAGAAATGATTACTTTCTAGGTGTATATCTGTGTTCTTGTGTTCGTGGAGGCCAGAGGTTGATCTCAGGTGTTTTTCTCTATCACTGTACACCTTATTTTATGAGGCAGAGTCTCTTCACAGGCCCTGGAACTTACCAATTCACCTAAACTGTCCAGCTAGTGAGCGCCAGGGATGCTCCTTTGTCCATCTCCTACCCAACAACCCTGGCTGGAGGTTATAGGGACAGGATGCCGTGCCTGGTTTTTATACATGTGTTAGGGATGCAAACTGAGGTCCTCGTGCTTTCATGGCATGGTGTTACCCACTAAGCCAGCTCCCACAATCTGAAAGGTTTATTTTGAGTCAAGGTCTCAGTGCAAGATCATCAGTTCCATTACTTGGAGCCTGTCGAGAGATGGAGCACTATGGTAAGAGCTTGTGTTAAAGGAAACTGTTCACTTTGTGGAAGCCAGAACACAGAAAGAGAGCATGCATGTGCAAGCAAGGGACCACAGACAAGATACAGCCTTTAAAGGCTCGCCCCCAGGGACCTGCTTCTTCTAAGACCTGCCTAATAGTCCATTCAGATATGAGTTCATCAGTGGGCTAATCGGTGGCATATGCCACAAAGAAGTGGTGCCAGATTCGAGGAGGGGCAAATGCTGTGTGTCATTTAAACCAAGCGAGAACCCGGCCCTTTCCCACAAGTGTTCTGTTCTAATTTCCTTGGTGACTGTTACTTGAACCAAAAGCATGCTCTGTTTATTCAAACAGAATATTAGGCAGGGTATGGGAAAAGAAGTGGAAACACTGTCTTACTGGGGAAGACTTTGCCTTTTCTGACTCTCTGCTGACCCAGAAGGGCATACAAAACCACAAACAGATGTCATCAACCTGTGCCCTGTGTTGTTTGAAACACACACTGTGGCTAATGTGTTCTTTTCAGTATGCTTCCAAGGTCACTGTTTTCAGCAATGATATTTTCATAAGACGTACACACACTATTCTGTCGGGGGCAAGGAATGGTCATTAGGGAGAATAGAGAACATAGTTCAAGAGTAAAGGTATGTTTAGCTTCCTTTCTAAAAGTTGATTACAAGCAGAGCTCAAGGCCTAGGAAAATTGTTTACACTGTTTTCCTAAAGGCTAAAAATCTAATAGCCTAGCACATGGTAAATCATTATTTTCCCTTTAAATAGCAACCAGAATACCATATTTGCATAACTTAAGGTTCACATAAGAGATTTCAAGGAAGTGCTGGCCTTTCAGGTGGGTTTATGCCCCCAGACTCTTCCCTCCAAGAATGCTATCAATCCCCTCTAACAGCCACTGATTCCATGGAACATAAAGCAAGGCAGAGACAATGAAGTCAGAGAGTCCTGCTTAAAAAATACCCATCTCTTCATGGGGACTAGGTGGTCTTGGGCCAGACATTCTCTCATACTGAGTCTCATCTCTCCAATAGAGTTTCTACCATATCCTACGAAGGATACCCTGAGAATTCCCATACCTTGTGAGATTCTGAAAGCAGAGTTGGTGGTGCTCACTACACAGGGACCATTGCTATTAACCACTCTCAAGTCACTTTCCAAACACGCCTACTGATTCATTCAGCTACTGACTTCCACAGAATCCTCCAACTCATCATGCAGAGCCCAAGACCAGCACCATCAGCATCTCTCCTTATCACTTTTAAATACCGGCTTGGGCTTCCCATGTTATCACTGACTATCAAAGGATTCTGAAATGGTAATACAGGAATGCAAATACAAAGGCTGGCTAGTTACTACTCAACTTACTTATTTCAAGGATGGAATAAAAATAGAAAATTTCAATTAATATCTAACAGAGAACCATTTGCTTTCATTTTAAACTGATCCACTTATATCAACTGAAATATCTTTCTACGCAAATTAGGTCTTCCCAAAATTTCATTTGACCATTTGATTGTATTTCACTTCCCCCCATATCCTTAAAACATTTGCTCTATTGGCCTAACATTTACTCATCTTCAGTAAGTAGAAGCAATTTTACCGTAGCACTGACAACAACGATTCACATGTGAAAGAGCTGAGGTTGAAATATCTACTCTGCTGCTGGACCCCAGCTGTGTGATCTGAGACTTTACCTCCCATGCTTCACTGTCTGTGCAATGGGGACAGTAGCAATAATAATAGTACAATTAATGACATCCTTCTTCTACAATAGCTGCATATACCATTAAATGTTCCAAGAGCATTATCTATGCACAGAGCCTTCAGTATGCAATGATTGTAACCTGCAACATTTTCTTAAGCACATTTTACAAATTGGGCCCAAAGAATGGTATTTGGCTATGATATATTACTTGCTGTGTTACAATCTAGGAATTCGAAGCTCATATATTTTGTTCCCCACAGACAGGGATTCCCCAGTAGCACACAAGTAAGTGAAAAAGAGTACTCTCAAAAATTTCTACTGTGTTTGGCTGGATGATAAAGAGGGTGCACTGCAACCACTTGCCTTATAATGCAAGATTTCTTGCGTTGTAATCCTGACACAAAGCACATTGTTGTTAATCTTGCAACACCCGCATATGGATGGTAAACATGAAGTATGTTTAGGGCTGAGAGAAACACCCAGTCATGGGCTATTCCAACTCTCTCATCATATAGAGATGAATGACTCTCCAGAGCAAAGTTAATCACAAACCTGGTGACAAACATCTACTCCTAAGTCCCAATCTAGTGATCCTTCTGTGACATATTGTATCATAGGGCTGACCTGACTTCCAATTCTGGTCAAAGCTACAGCCTTTTTTTAACTGAGCATTTGTTAATTTCTCCATTTAAATTCCTAATTATAATAATTGACAGCCTAGCTCTCTGTTACACAGCGACTGGGTTAGCTGCATATACCATAAATATTCCAAGAGCATTGTCTCTTATTGAGAAACATGAAAAAGTGTATACATAATTTCTTTGTTTCTGTCTGACTTTAGAAAGAACTGGAATGGGAATGTAGTTGGAGATGGTAGGGTAGAGGGAGGATCACCATGAGTCTCTCTGGAAACTACAGTTACGATGTCTGTGCTTCCATATATAGATACCTTGAAAACCACAGGCAGTGAAAGCAAAATATGTGAGCTCCGTATCCCTACATTATTGACTACTAAATCTCAGCTTCTAATCACACTTCAGAAGCCGCTAAACTATGAAAGAAAATGTTTGAGTTCAGTTTTGACTTCTAGCAGAGGAAATTGAGTAATTTCACATTGTAAAATTGAGAAACTGTCAAGATATTAGTCTCAAAGTCCTTGAAGTTTTAGCACTTCACTTAGCAGTCAAAAACAGCACGAAGAAAGATGGAGTCCTTTGTTCCCTTAACACTGCGTATTGCTAATTGAAACTATTCTCTGTATTCAAGTTCCTTTTAAAGTATGTCATGTGACACTCTTTATGATGGGATGTTCTTATAGATATGGAAAGAATAAGCAAAGCCAGAGAGGAAACTTGAATCAGGAACAGAAGACAGTAGCAATCCTAACCAGGTTAGGAGGGAGGAGGAATACACTAATGGCTGTCAGTTATTACCACGGCCTGTATGCGTGCATTTCATTAGAGCTCCCCACGTTCCCACGCTCCACAATAGTCCTATGAGGAAGGTGCCATTATCCCCTATTGGACACGAGAAGCAGCTCAGCCTTAGAAAGGCTTACAGATCAAACGCCTAGTACAGGACAATGTACTTGAATCACCCTGAGCCAAAGCACCCTTCCTTAAACAACTGACCTATGCTTTCTCCCAAGAAACTGGAAAGTAGCAGAAATTTGCCAACATATTAGAAGAACCAACAAAGGTTTCTGAGACATTTCACATGGGAAAGCAATGCCTTCATGGAAAACCCAGAAGATAACATGAAAAGTATCATCCCGACAACACCACTCTGTGAATCACTTCGATATGAGATAACACTGATGCAACTCCTAATGGTACTCTAACTCAGCCTCAAAAATTAGCTCATACTGTCCAGAATAATATAAGGAAGACAAGGAGAAAACAGTCATCTAGGACCCTAGTCTCTGCTCAGATATAGCAGAAGCACTGTGTTAAAGGTTAGGTAACAAATCCAAGAACATTGTTGTAACAAGTATTTACTGAACACTAAGTATGCTGGGTGAAAACCCAGTGGAATCACCCTCTCTTAAAGTTCATCACCTTGAGCAGGAGATAAATTAAGCAAAGACATAATTACAAACTATGTCCAGTGGCATGAAGGAATATCACTGAATGATGGAAGGGTTAGTCAAGGAAGGTCTGTAATAAATGACATTTTAAAAAACTTTTAAAGGATGAGAAGAAAATAGACATATCAGTAATAGAGCATGTACCCACCATCTCCCTGCTGCGAGATGACTCAGAAAACTGCTTTACCTCACTCACTCACTGTAGAGGTTAAAGGAAATTTCAAAATAGCCAACAGGCTTGTCTTTTTACATTGACTATATTTACCTATAGATGTTCCAGATAACACAGTGGGTTACAAGATTTCTACCCAATGTGGAAAACTACTCTTCAAAACCCATGTCTATGGGATATTATACAATATACTAGCTAGGACTCAGGAGACCTGAATTAAATCTACAACTCTCTGGGCATGTGGTGTTGGCCACAGTGTTAAATTTATCAGAGTTTCAGGACTCTGTCTCACCAATGGGATTGACTGGTACTGAATGTCAGATGGAAATTATCCAGGAAAAATGCCCAATGTGCATGGTATGGATTCACCAGTATAAACCTGTCATCAAACTTGACAGTGGACATCATTTAAAAACCCCGGGATTCTGAGGTTCCATTGAGTAACACTCTGAGAAAGTTTAATTCAAAAATCGACAAGGAGTCACAAGGATAAGACACCAGACAGCATTATGAATCTTCAAACTGAAAGCTAACTAGACTACAGAGCTTATTCTGAGGTAGCCAATAATTTGCTCTTAAAACTGTCTAGCTCAAAATCTCAGCATTTCTTTAGCACATTACGTTGATAAAGATTTGTTCCTTAATGCTTATCAAACAGCATAAGTAAAACATGAAAGCAAGCTTTCAACAATTTTCTTGAAGAATTAAACTTTGAGCTTTTGAAGAGTCAATGAGAGCTAATAAACTTCCAATCAATGAAGAACCCAAGAAATACATATACTTTAAAAATTGCCATAAGTTATTTATCTTCATAGGTTTAGATACGTTTAAGGAATCTCACTGAATTAACAAAACTTCATATGCACAGTATCATTAGATTAGCAACACAGAAATGTAATAGACCCATGAGTTAGCATTAAAAATCCACATTTTATCAAGAACAGTCACGGACAACATATACAACAGTCGTCTCTTAAGATTAAGCCACAAGAAAGTTCCAGCCCTGTTGTAGTGATGGTGTAGCTCTCATAGCTCAATGCATTATATACGTATTTGTATTAATGCTATTCTAAGTCAGCCTACATATTGCCAGTCACATAAAGGTATATGTAATTCATACACAATTATGTATAGTACACAATACATGATAAACTATGACCTAAGTTTACATATGCTATACTTTTTATCATTATTTTTAAAGTGTACCTCTATCTACCAAAACCATAAAACAATTTTCCATGTTGTGCTGGCAAATGGCTTATAAATCTCAATGCTTATTTTGAGATGAGGCAATTGTGTGGTTGATCCACGCCACTTAGATTTGCATAAATACACACTATGATGTTTCCTACCAACTCATTCCTCAGAATACTTCTCCATCATAAAGAGTTATGTGACTATATATTAACTACCTACTTTGGTTTCTTAGAGTGCAGCTTAGGTTACCTATCGCCCCCCCCCCCCCAAAGTTATATAGCTTGATCTTCCCACAGTGCAAATATAGGGTTCTACATTAAGTTCAAAGATCTTAGCACACGTATTAGTATGTGTCTGTGGTACTCTACACCATCTCTGTGTGGAAAAATTGAAAAATATATGGATGAACTGGCATTCTGATATAGTGTTGGTGGAATTAAGTTCAAAGATCTTAGCACACGTATTAGTATGTGTCTGTGGTACTCTATACCATCTCTGTGTGGAAAAATTGAAAAATATATGGATGACCTGGCATTCTGATATAGTGTTGGTGGAGCATGACCCCAGGTCACAACACTCCCATGTGATTCTGACCCCAGTGAAATTTCACATCCAAAGTGAGAACTCTTCAAATACAGCTATTTTGAATGATCAAGTCTGCAAGGATTTCACACTTTTTACAAGCTTTTTCTGAACTCCTTCCTTTTCCATCATAATGGTTTCTGATCAAGTTGAGATACTGGTGCTAACCCTCTTTCCTCTCAGCTACCACACACACTACTTGCTTTTTATGGTGTTTTGAAGGTTGCTCCCCTATGTAGCAAACATCACCATCTCCATTCTCTTGGGATAGAAGCGAAATATGATCTAAAAGCCTGTCTAGGTTTGAAAGTGATTAATGTAGATTCTTATGATGGAGGAAATGAAAACGAGAAATCTGGATAAGTAATCACTGTTTCAACAAAAACAATTTCAACAAAAAATGAGCCAGAGACAGAGAGAACAAACTGATAATGCCAACAGCAAGTAAATTATTCCCGAGTTTCCAAAGCAGACCTTGTGATAGCATTTAAAGTTTTGTGGGAGTTTTGATTCATGAGACTTCTAAGTATCACCAAGATGGAAAGGGGACATGGTTGCCGCCCCACATGTCAGAGGTGGTAAAAATGGATTTTAAGCAGGCAGAGAAGTAAAGGTTTTGGATGATTGCAGAGCAGTGTCAGAACATGATTTGATAGAGAAACAATTCAGAGCCTCATAAACACAGAAGACATGACTAATTTTCTCCTTGTCGCATTCCCTGGTTCAAAGACTGCATGTCCTCCAACAGAAGCTGTGACACTACCTCAGTGGTTGATAAGCAGAGGCAGAGCCTTCTAGAATTCTGGTGAGGGTGTGGCACCCTTTCCATTTATAAGCTGAGAATTTCGGGGGGGGGGTCTTCACACTGATAGGAAGCAGTCTACACCATGAATTAGCTATACAACTAAATCCCCAATGAAGTGTATTTATCTAGTCTCACCACTCAAACACAGTTGCTTTCCATAGAAACTGATGTTTTCAGTATTTCTCTTATAGTCTTATATATACAATGCTATCTCAGCAATACAGATATATGGCACCAACTACAATCAAATATAAACATGCCCCTTTATTCTCTCTATTTCTGGAGATTGTACAACTCCAATTCAACTTATGTAAAATTGAACTCTGTATCTCTGCTTCTACTCTTCCCTTCCTTAGTGACCGAGCTTTACTATCTACCAGTTACAAATCCAGAACTCTAAAAATCAGCCTGCATTTGGTCTACCATAAGTCAAGTCCCAGTCTTCTGAGACCCAGGCAGCAACTCTATAGTCAGAATGCCTGCAAGAATCAGAGAAAAGGGAATACCAAGAGATGGATTAATTTTAAAGAACTGGCTTCTGCAAGGATAGAAGATCATATTGCTTTCTCATTCCTATCTGGACACCTGGCAGTGTGGTCGTGATCTAAGTCGGAGGCTTCAACAGCACAAATTCATCAGCATAATTCTAGCTCCAAGGTCAGAAGATTGACATCTTAAGTTGACAGGCAAAGGCTGCTCTGGTTTTTTTAAATAAAAACTCTACTCAGATCATCTTCTGCACATATCTTGAAGTTAATCTCATCCAGAAATACCCTCACAGACACTCAGTGACTAATGTTTGGCCAAATATCTGGGCAAACATTGGTCCAATAAAGTGGTCACATAAATTAACCAGAGTGATCTTCACAACATATAGATGAATTTATGTTGCTTCCGGGGGGGTGGAGAGCACGCCTTTATTATCTCATCATATTCTTCAAAGCTGTTGTTCACTTACCTCCCATTATATTCTCTGTCTTCTTTGAATTTCTTTTAGCATGAAAATTTTCTTCCTAAAAGTCTTTGAACCTCTGATCCTTTATAAGGCTCTCTCCCTTTCTTAACATGTCAAATGTGAGCCTTCCCAGACACCAGCTCTTCCTGCCATTCAGCCATAGTTAGGACTCATATAATACCCAGTCCTTCTCTGTCTCAAGTCTTTACTCTGTAAACAAGGAATGATTTACTATACTTCGTCCTCAACAGGAAGCGAGCTGGATAGCTCAAAATTAAGTCTATCTTGAATATAACTGCAGCTTCAGGTTTCTGCATTATACCACAACTTCCATGAAAGTGTTCTGACCAAGCTGGAGATGAAGCTCAGTGGTAGAGCCCTTACCTAGCATGGTCAAGGCCCAGTGCTCAAACCCCTGAACCAGGGAAAACAAACACACATGACAAAAATAATCTATTAACCAAATGATGAGCCAGTTCCTAATGGATATTTAGAAACAAACCAGTTTCTGACAATTTAGGATACAGACCACATTTTCATGTCACCTTAGACTAGGTTTAATAAGTGTATATAAATCAATCTATAAGCTGTATACTAGAAAAGGAGGGCTGATTCAAAAGAATGTTCTGGGCTGGTCAGGATTGCCTTCCATCAAAGCAATTCTCACAATGATTTTGCTTTAGAAGACAAACTATTTCTGCTTTTCTGAGGGAAATTTTCCTCAAGTGAAACTAGTCAATTCATTTCTTAAACTTTCAGAGTAGAACCGTAGGCTATTCTGCATAGATTTTTCTGACTCAGGATTTAAAGGCAGACCTACAAACTTGGAAGCTTCATTTATAAAATTTAAGAACCTACTGCATATTAGGAGATCTTGAAGGGCTTAAGAGATAGCTCAATGGTTGAGAGCACACTGCAATTGCAGAGGACCCAAGATCAGATTCCAGCACCAAAGTCAGATGGTTCACAATAAGCCTATGACTCCAGTCCCATGGGCGGTCTGATGCCTCTGGCCTCCATGTGTCTCCATATATACATGTGCTTACCCAGACACAGACATACATACACATAATTTAAAATATAAGCCTTAGTAAAAGAGATCTTGAGATTCAGAGTAACTTGGTTTTGCTTAAAAGCAGAATCTATCTAATTAGAAAAGCCCATTTCTTCTTCCTGTTCTCTCGTGCTTTCCTTTCATCTATTTTCTGTCATGCATGTTGAAATTAATTCCATTAACTTAATGGGGGTGGATTTACAGTTGAACTTTGTAAGCTGAACTACAGTTCCCAGAATTCCTTCCGTGAGTCAGCCTGGCTGCATGATGTTTAACAAGTAAGGAGCAGAACCTTTTCTACCAGAAGGGAAGGTGCCGAGCACCAGGTAGTGGTGGAGATCACCTGCTGGCTCACTTTGTTATTGTAGGACAGCATCCCGGACTTAAGCTCTCCTGACTTACACTGGACCCTCCTTCTGCTTCCCTAAGTCTTAGGCCAGGCACACACACAGTGCCATGAGGAAAGGCATTTTTTTTTTTAATTCACCGAAGTAGATTTAGAATGATAGGAGGCTATTTTGGGTACCACTCCTTTTGCATCCATCATTCCATCCTCCCGGCATTTCCCTGCTGATGTCAGCTCTACCATCTGACACCAAGACAGCAGCCTTTAGTGCAGACCACTGAATCACCTCTCCCAACCCCAGAAGGCCAGATGTCTATACTCAATTTCCAGCACTCTCGCTTGTAGAACTTCTCCTTCTCTAGTTGGTCTATAATCAATGACGTTCTAAAGAATTTTCTAGCACATTGGCAAATCTTGGGCTAGATATAGTTCTCAGAAAGTTGGTATAGCCTTGAGTACAGAAAGAAAATCAACATTCCAACCTTTAAAACTGGGGTGATTTTGGTATACGGGTCAATTCTAACTTCTTTTGAAACCTGACTTGGAGTGCAGCATTGTGGTGGTTTTAAGATGATGGATTCAAGAACTACAGAAGTGTGGGAATCCAGGGAGGCAATCTGAGCAGTGAAGCCAGCTCTAGCTTCACAGACTTTACTCAAGTGCATGAATGCACCGTCATTCTCTTGGCCTTGTTTCTCATAGGAACAATACATAACTCAAGCCCATAGAAGGGGTGTGTCTGAGAAGAGAAATCACCAATGACACATGACCTCAAAATGCCAAGTTCTCAGTGTACAGAGAAATAGAATCGAACCCCTCTTCTCTTTCCCACCCCAACACCTCCGCCCAAACAGTACAAGAAGCATTACCTGCCTTGACTCTCAGCCTTGCTTGGTAACTTCAAACCAGTTCTTGCTCTAGTTTGTAGCCTTAATTCATATTCCCCAGGCTAGCCTAACATCTCAAGCAAAGAAATTAACACCCTGTGGGCTAAAACTGAGGGGTAGCATCAGCGGTAAGTGGAAATGGATGTATCCTCTCTACAGGAAATTACCTTAAGTGCAGGTCTCAAAGAATTTCTTCACATAAAAACCCAAGAGATATAAACTCACAATCAACGAGGGCAAAAAACTCAGAAGCAAGAGCCTGTGAACTAGAGAGCAAGGGGAGACTTTTATGCCCACAGAGACTTCAGGGATGGGAATTAGCACACAAAAGAATACAAAATAGGCAGGCATGCCAGACATAAAAAGTCAGAAGGTACAAAGCAAAGGAATATATAAAAACTAATAAATCATGAAATGAATGAAACAAAATTTCTATAAATGAAGATATAAAGCAAAACCCCAATCAATATGAGGAGAAATAAAGGTAAAGATAAGTCAATATGAAGATATACTTAAAGAATTGTTTAGAAAGCAGAGACAGAACATCAGAATGAAGCTGTCGGATCTGGATCAGAGGGAGGACAAACATGAATGGGAACAGAGCAGAAATAATTTTCAAACACGGATCCACTGAGAGGTGTCCGAAAGTATGGAGAGACATGAATTTAGAGTTTACAGAAGTTCGATTAGGTAAAATCAAATTAAATCTACCTGTAGGGGTTCAGGAGATGACCTGGTAAAGTGCTGGCCATGCAAGCCTGAGGACCTTGATTCAGACCCACAGCACCCAAAAAAAGCCAAGGTGTAGTGACGCACACCTGGAATCCCAGCACTGGGGAGGCAGGGACCAGAGGAGGAGCCCTAAAGACTTGCTGGCCGGACAGTCAATCCAAATTGTTGAGCTCTGAACCTGAGACTCTGTCTCAAAAACTAAGGTAGAGAGCCACTGAGAAAGACATCTGACATGGACCTCTGGCCTCCACAGCCATACTGCAGACCAAAGATAGGAAGCAAAAGATAAAGAATCTCACAGTTAAGAATATAAGTTTGAGTGTTATGCCTGCATGTGTGTAAGTGCACCCATGTCATGCAATATCCGTGGGGGACAGAAGAGGGTGTTGGATCCCCTGGAACTGGAGTTATGGATGGTTGTTAGTCACCACATGGGTGCTGGGATTTGAACCCAGATATTCTGTAAGAACAACCAGTTCTCTTAACCGCTCAACCACCTCTCCATCTGTCAGGTGGCTTTTAGTGACAAAAAATGAGTGTAGAAGATCCTCTGCCTATTGGTTTATTACACAAAACATTTTCTGTTGTGAGACTGTCAGTTCAAAATCAATAAATAATATGTCATAAACACATCTAGAGATCTATTGTGTGAAATCTCTTATTTTTAAAAAGTACAGAATCAAAGTAACTTTTTATAAGACTCATTGGCTAGAGGAGCAATAACTACAATTTAAAAACAATGCTTTGGGGTATTGTTCACATGTATATGAATGCATATATTTGAGAAAGGTAGGAATTAAATAAAACAGCTATTTTAAAAGTTAAAACAACTGGTGAATTAGTCAAATTTATTTGGAATGAAAAGATGAGGAATTTATGAACAAGAAATGAAGATAACAGAGAGAGGGCTAATGAAAGCAATGTTAGGTCGGTGAAATTTAAAACTCTCGTAGGGTGAAAGAAGACATGATCACCAGTGCAGGGTCAGTTAAATTACAAAAACTTTGCCAACTCCAATCTTTAGGTGAAATGGAAAAACACCAAGAAACCACCCTGAGAAGAATCATAAAACCATATGAAGCAGTAATCGTTTTTAATAAAAATAAGATGCTACTGATATGGTAAATCCATGTGGAAAAATGTTAAATTATTGAACTGTGTCAAAGAAAGCCTAACTAGAGAGATACATTGATCATAGGTGGAACTTAAGCCCAATCAAAGCTCTTGTGCCAAGGACATGGCTCAGTGGGTTAAAGTGCCTGCTCCCAAACCTGGCATGACAACCTGAGTTTGATCCCTAGGACCCACATGATAGAAGAAGAGAACCAACTCAGGCAAGTTGTCCTATGACCTCCACGCATGCAACATAGTATATGCATGAGCCTCCAAATGTGAACATTCCCCCCACACAAATATTTTTAAAAGTGCTCCATGTTTCCTTGTAAAACTTAAATTCAAAATTATATGAAAAAACCAAGATTACCTAAGAAATTTTTCAAAAAGAGAAGGGTTAGAAGTTCTGTCCTGTCAAGAATACAGAACTATAAACCTTTAAATAAGTTGAAATAATTTAAGTAATTTTCATGGATGGAAAAATAATATCATGAAACAGACTACAGAGCCCCAAAACATAGGGATATGGATGGCTTTGGAAATACTCATGAGGGTTTTTTGACATGAGACATATTCATAACAACCTGCATCGGAGAAACCCTGCCCTTGGGCCATGTACAAAAATCAGTAACTAATGGGTTATAGACATAGTGAAAAAAACAAATATATAACTTATGAAGACAGTCTAAAAGGTCATGATCTCACTGTAGGGAAGAATGCTCTTAGACACACAAAACAAACCCTACAAAGGAAAAGATAACTCATCTACACTAACCAACCCTGAAAGATGCAGTGCTGTTCATACAAAGAAGCTAAATAGAGAACAAAAAGGCGAACCACAAAGGAAAAGAAGGAATTATCAGTATTTAGAACTGCTTTTTCAACATGTGCATTTCATAAATCACATCAAGAAAATTAGAATACTTACCCGTCAGGTAAGATACCATAATCACAACGGTGTTTTTTTCCAGGGTGAGGCTTATCCATTGCACTCCAGATGTGCTGACCGCTGTGATTTTCCCAAATGTGGGAAACTCAACTGCACTATTTGGGGGGGGGGGGCTGTGTTTGCGCTCTCCCCTGGGGGCGGAAAATTAGAAGTAAAAAATTAAAATGAAGTGGTATAAATGATGCTTAATTCCTTTGCTAATTAAGGAAATTCAGTTTTAAAAGACAATATCATTCTATTCCTCGCTCATTTCACAAGTAACACCATCAAACGTTAGCATGAGAAAAGGAGCAGCTGCAGCTCCACATGTCACTAGGGCGAAAGTTGGTTTCAGCAACCATTTTGGAAAGCTACTTTTTATGTTCTTATAATATTGCAGCCATGCCTTGCCAGAACTAGCCAGACTACTCTATGTTTACGAGAGAGTTCTGCATATGTGCACCAGGAGCCATGCATAGGAATGTGAATAGATTATTTGTAGAAACAGAAACCTGGAACCAGATGTGTAACACAGCAATGCATAAATAAGTCACAAAATACGATGACACCAGGGTAGGAGAATATGAAAGAACCTTGTGCAGGAATGCACATGAATGTCAGGATCATACTGTAGAGGGGGAAATGGGATCACTGCTGCACAAACAAGGGGAGTTATTCTTAGTAGAAAGCTAAACACGTGCAGAAAAATACAATGTATCAAGTAGGCAAATGTGTAGCTGTGAAGAAAAGCAATTGAACAATAAACACAAATTCCTAATAGTACTTATTACTGTAAGTAGAGTTATTCTTTATATAAAGCTAAAAACACGTAGAAGTAGGCAACATATTAAGGAGGTAAATGCGCAGTCATAAAGAAAATCAAGGGGGCCAGAGCAATGGCTCAGCGGTTAGGAACACTGGCTGCTCTTGCAGAAGACCAGGGTTCGATTCCTAGCACCCACATGGCACCTGACAACCGGCTGTAACTTCAGCTCCAGGGGACCCGACGCCCTCTTCTGACCTCTGCAGGCATTGAACAACATGGGTGCACCTACCTACATGCAGTTATTACACTAACACACATAAAATAAAAATAAGAATTAAAAAAAAGAAAATCAAGAATAAACACAAAAGTCCTATTAGAATTTATTACTGAACAGGTACAAAATCAAGATGATGATACTGGGTGCTACAAAGGTAAGAATTTCCCCGTTTTTTGGTTGTTGGTGGTGGTGGTGGGTTTTTTTTTTTTTTTTTTTTTCTCAAAACAGTGAGTGTAATAAAGGCCCCTTGCACTGCAAATCTTTATGCCACCCTTACATTTTTAATAAGTATTTTGCATGTATTTGTGGACTCTAATGTGTCTAAAGAATCCTGAGTAGCATTTAAAAGACGAGAGAGGGCGCTGACTGCACAGCATCCCCATCAGGTCCCTCACATCCAAGCCAGCATTGCTGCTGTGCTGGGACTTCCGTTTTACCTACAACTTTCTTGAGGGTCACTCAGTAGTATCACCTAGTCTCTGTGGGCACCTGAGTTTATGATCCTGTGCCAACCCTTCTCAAATGCACCCCTGAACCAACACACATGTTGGTACCTCCCCCCTGATCCTACTGAATCAGTTACTGGGATCTGCATTTTCACAAGTTCTCTCAATGCTGTGAAAGCACCCACTTGAGAATTGCTCCTCTTAGGACCTGGACAAGCCCCTGACCATTCCCTTCCTGGCTACATCTTTTTCTTAGAGGGTTGGACTTCTTTTTAATGGAAGCAACATTGATTTCCAAGAACCAGCTGAGTTCTTAACTTCTCCCTATCAGCAAGATGGATTCCTCCATTTTTCCTTGTTCGATGCCATGTAAGCAACTGTGTTGTAGTCATTGATCTATGGCCAGAACTGGATGGACATCGCTTCAGGAGTGCTTAGACCTCTGCAGCTCCCAAGGGCTCCTGGTGAAAGATGAGGATGTGAGCTAACTGTAGTGAGTCAGCCCGAACATCGAAGGCCACTGGAGGAGTGGTGAGGTAGAGCCACAGGAGATGCTCCCAGGAGATGTTCCCACCTGGTTGTATGTGGCCCTTCACAGCAGGACAGTTGAAGAACAGCTCTCCTTTTTTTAAACTGAATTTTTGTGAACTTCATACAATATATTTTGATCATATTAAGGCACCCTGCCCTATCTGCACCTCTCTCCTAACACTGTCTCCCCACCAGATTTCATGTACTGTCACAGATGTTAAGACCTACTGAGCCTAGTTCATATTTCCAAATGCCCTTTGGTGTGAGTCCATCCACGGGAGCCTGGGTAACCCATGTAGCTTCACACCCTTAAGGAAAATCAACTTGTCCTCTCCCACTAATTATCGGTTGCCAGTAGTTCCTCAGCTGAGGTTAGGGCTTCTTCCCCACGTCCCCATGCCTACACTGGCTTTTGTTGAGCTTGGGCTTGCATGGGTCTTGTTCATGCTGTCCCCATTGCTGTGAGTTCATATGAGTAGCTCCCAGGCTGGGGTTGGTAAGGCAGCAGACATATGTTTTAATTTATAGTTATGAGAATTTCAAACATACACATAATGAAATGTCATATCTACCCCCCACTTTCCCCCCCAATATGTACCCCTCCCACCTTCATTTTTTTTTCGAATAACCTACCAAGTCCATTTGGTGCAGCCCATATGTACATGGGTATGGGGTCATCTACTGGAGTATGGGAAACTCACCCATGGTAACATCCTCAGAAGAAAAGGATTCTCCCACCCCCAGCAACTACCAACCACCCATAGCTCCTCGGTAAGGGGTGGAGCGTGGAGAGCATCTATGCCATCTATCCCAGGAATTTGGCATTAGTCATTTTTCAGTCCATACAGACTCATACCAAATTCTTTTAAGTCTGGATAAGCATATGGAGTCAAATCATTTCTAAGGAGCTTAGAAAAGCTTTCATATGGAAGAGAATATGGCCAGTACTTTAGGGAGATGTAGGTGTGTGTGAAGTATGTCAAGGAAAAGAAAAATCTGAGACATGAGTAGGGAAGATACAGCAGTGCAGGTTGGACCTGACCTAGTCCACTGAAGAGGGAGAAATGAGTTAAAGGATGAGTTATCTGGTAAAACAGAGAAGGAAGCAGGGATGGAGGAAGGAGGAAATCTGGGAAATCTGGAAGACGGCAGCGTCATTGCCGAGCTGAGCCGACAGCAGTGTTAGGACAGCATATGCATGCTGTACGGACAAAGCATCAACATTAGTAGAAACAGGTGTTAGGAAAGTCATGCTAATCTGCCTATACCAGACAGACTCTATAGGAGAGAAAGAAATACAAACAGTCCCATACTCTCTTCCTGTTTCAAAAATAAGAAGAGATCAGGACCATGACACAAGCTCATGGATTAGATGGAAGTCTAGGCTTGACGGCCCTTCCTGGGCATCATTTCCTTCCTGCCTCTGCAGTAACAAAACTCCCTCCACATTACACCAAGGTTAATTCTCACAGATGAGAAAAGCCCAATGCAGATGTAGCAAGCCATGTAACAGGGTGAACCACTCCCAACTGGGCACCTCGGTGAGGGTCTTTTGAGGAGAAGGTGGATTAGGGGGATTGTTGTCACAGAGCAGTAAGTTCAGGAAGAGAAAGCTAAGACAGAGTCTTCTGTATTTAGGACTGTAATAGACCTGTTGATTCTCTTTGTGGCTCCATTTCACTTTACATGGGAAAACACTGAGGAAAAGGCTGCTGCCCAGAACCAGCTGAGAACAGACAGAAAAGGGTGGAGAACCCTCCGTTCCACACCTGGGTAACAAGGCAGGATTGCTCAGTGGTGGTGTCTCACTGGCCAGCATGCCCTTATAGCCATGTCCTGGGGCACTCGAGGGATTGCCTTGCCTGGAATGGAACAATGGAGTAGAAAGGTCAGAAGATAGTGCAGAGGAATGGCATTCCTTTTCAACATGGTCAAAGTGTACGACACCTACAAACAGTAGCTCAGGAAAGTGGTCTGATTTGAGGGTAATTGGAAAGCCGTCGCTGCGCTGAGGTTCTGCTCCTTTACTGAGATGCTTTCTCTGTAACAAAGAGGGTCTTTGTGCATCCCCTCTGATAATACTGTTAAGATCCAGAATATTCATCATGGGGATTGTTGAGCTCTCCTTGATACAAAGTTAGGCAAAACACTTTTAAAGAGTATGAGCCTCTGGTTTGTTACCATAATTATCTTAGAACAAGATTGATTTTCTTACATTCATTAAAACTGACTCATCTGTGCATTTTTACAAATGCATGAAAATATGCAATCACTACTGCACTGCAGTGAACACAGATATCAGAGTCCCACCATCTAAAACATCCCCTCATAGTGTTGTCCCAACTAGTTCCCCTCCCCAGGCCCTAGCAACCACTGGTCTGTTTTAAATCTGTATCACATGGCGGTGTGAATAAGTGTCCCCTATAGGTTCCAGGTATTTGACTATGTGGTGCCAGTTTGTGGCACTGTTTTAGGGAGTTTGAGAGGTATGGCCTTGCAAGAGGAAACGTCACTGGGGGCACCTTTGCACTCTCTCTGCTTCCTGTGAGTGCTCAGCTTTCTGCTCCAGTAGCCTCCTGCCATGCCTCCTTACCATGATGGACTCATCCCTCTGGAACTGTAAGCCCAATAAACTCTTCTTTCTATAAGCTGCCTTGGCCATGATGTTTTATAACAGCAACAGAAAAGTGACCAATACGCCTGGTAAGGGTGATGTGATCACAGTAATATTGTTTGTACACGTTAAGCATCCCTAATCTGAAAAACACTCAAATGCTCCAGACTCCCCAAATGTTTTAATGCCACTACAAAGCCAGGTTTTGGAGCATTTGGGCTTTTCAGCTATGAGATGGTCAATGAGTAAAGTCTACTTAAACATTCCAAAGTTTAGAAAATTCTGAAACATGAAGCACACTTTGTTTCTAAGATTTTTCAAATAAGTAATGTTCAGTCCATAATAGTAATATTTAACACATATTCACATTCCTAATTCATTAGTAACTACTTGAATCACTTTGTAGATGAGACACGTGAGGCTTTGGGAAACTTTAGGAAGGTAAAGAAGAAAGACTTGACCATGAAGGGGGCCACTCCATGGCTTGACTGCACAGTTGTCTCACTCTTCATTATCTGTATGTTGGGGAGGGAGCATATATACACATGTATGCCGGTGCCTAAAGAGGAAAGGAGGGGATGTCAGAGTCCCTGGAGCTGGAGTTACAGGCATTTGTGAGCTGCCCAATGTGGGTGCTGGGAACCAAACTCAAGTGCTCTGCACTCTTAACTACTGAGCATTCTTTCAGTCTCCTTAGAACAATTGTCTTACCTTTTATCTGATTGCACCTCCGTAAGATACATACAGTAAGACAACGTGGAAATAATGCCTAATAGTTCTAGAAAGCTAGGATTTAGGAGCCTCTTAGTCTTAAAAACAATCATCAGTTAAAGATAAAATGAAGCCACAATTCTAGAATGACTTTCTTAGAACCTTTGTGAAATACAATGAAGATAAAACGTCAAGCCCTCTTATAGACCTGACCAAGTTTTTCAGTGCAATACTGTAATGCTATTTCAATGGCCCGAGCAGCAGCTTCTTAAATTTCCTACGGAGGGAATAGGATCTTTAACACTTGGCTTGTGTTTTAGGTTGGAGTCCCCCACCCGATCTCTGGTGATGGAAGCCCCGAAAGGAGTAGAAATCAATGCAGAAGCTGGTAACATGGAAGCCACCTGCAGAACCGAACTGAGACTGGAGTCCAAAGATGGAGAGGTAAGGGGTGGGAAGGAGAGAAAGCCAGAGTCCACGGGTCCAACAGGCTGGCCTTCCCCCAGGACAGTTTGCATTGAGATTGTTCTGACAATGTATCAACCCAAGGAGCCTAGAAGAAGGTTTTGTTTTCTGGTACAAGTAGTTGAACAGCATGATTATAAGACAAGCCCACAATACACAAAAGTTAGGATTCATTATTTGTGAATTACTAGGATAATGCTGTGTATCCCAAGTGCAGAATTACTTGCCCATGAAAAGAAATGTGATTTCCATATTCTCTTTCCTGTCATCTTAAAATAAGATTGGGTTCACCAGTATTACCAAGCTATAGATCACGGCCATCTGCCTAAAAGGGAACTTAATTCACTTGTAGTTATTTCCTGTTGTATGTTGGGGTTTTCTTTGATGGTGAGTCAGATACAGCAGCCATCCCAAATCACAGCAAGCCAGAACCTAGTAGAGTCAAAGTGGATAGCCAGAAATGTGGAACGCTATAGATAATCTCTTACCCCACAATCCCAGGCAGATGAACACAAATGCTGCTTGTGTTTTTATAGACAAGTTAGGTTAAGCCCCTCCCAACAGCAGAAGTTATGACTTGACTGTAGACTTTGAAGACGTTCTTTTACAGTATTCGTAGGTGAACACTTTTAAGAATAGAAATAAGAAGAAAACCTGAGGGTTTTTTTTTTCCTTAAAGGTCAACCACTAGTCCACCTTGCCTGTCTCCTTAAAGGATATCTGAGCCTCCTTCCCTTATTATATTCTACTCAGTAGATATTTCTTTAAAAACTGTTTGGATCAGTTTGACATTTGCTTTTTCATTTTAAAAGAATTTGTCTGATGGAGCCTTCCATTATCACAACTGCCTCTCCAAACAGTCACTTGCATAAAAACACAACTACCTCATAGAGGCATCTCAGAGCCCTTTAGACTTGACCTATGGAAGAGCTGGTTATAATCATAAACCCAATGACACCGTCCACCACTGCCTATTTTTTATAGTCAGACATTTCTCAGAGTATGTGCTGCTGAATATCGGTGCTATGCGTAAGAGAAGGAAAGGGGAAGGAGGACTTACTAGTCTTTTAAAACATTGAAGATGCTGTGTACTTTACTGTCTTGTTGAAGCCTTGTCTAGCTTATGGATGTGCAATGTATCATGGTACTGAAAATGGTTTAGTGTGCCATTTCCACATTTATTTGACACTTGGGCACTCTTCATATTTTGTACATCATGCTTCTGAAAATTGCTAATATCAACCAATGCAGCATAACCTTCGCGGAATATACACTTCTGTGAATTTAGAAACTGTCTTATGTCCACTGCAAACATTGTTCAGCACACAGTTGGTGCTTTGAGGTTTAAATTGAATGGAATATCCATCTGTCTCTGAATGTCGGAACACAGCCTCTAACTGACTCTGTCTTTCCTATTCAATCTCTCTGACTCTGTCTTTCCTATTCAATCTCTCTAGATTAAGTTAGACGCTGCAAAAATCAAACTACCTAGACTTCCTCGTGGATCCTACACACCCACAGGAACAAGGCAGAAGGTCTTCGAGGTCTGCGTCTGCGCCAATGGGAGATTATTCCTGTCCCAGGCGGGAACTGGTTCTACTTGTCAGATAAACACAAGTGTCTGCCTTTGAAAGACTCCCCATCATGGACACTGTCGGCAGCATAAAGGCCCTTTTTGGCTTGAGACACTGGCTGCCAGCAATTTTTACTAGAACACAGAAAGCCTATCAAAGACCTTTTGTGTGTATGTGTGTGTGTGAGTATGTTTGTGTGTATGAGTGGATATAAATATATATAAATATATATAAATAAATATATATATCCTCTGTATAAAATGAGGTTTCAGTACAAAAGGAACCATGGGTGACCCTGTGACATCATCCACTGACATTTTTCACCCCATCCCCAATACCCACCTACGTGACAGATTCTAAGCACTCATTTGGGCTCAGCATTCCCCAGACAGTTCCAAATCACACCGTAGATTGAACACTTACATGATATCCATGGACATGTTCAAGTCATAGCCTATTTTCTCCCTCAGTGTCATTAGAGGCAGCGATGGCGGGAATCTCCAAGTCACTCTCAATTGCTAAGTTATAAACACATACCACACCTGCAAGTCCAGCACCAGGGAAGCTGTGCTGATTGTGGCCAGCCTGGGCTACATACCTTGTCTTAACAACAAACAAAGACATTCGGTTTCTCTTTCATAGCTTTGGTCTGGTGGGCCAGCTTTTTCCATTTATGGTATGGGTGGGATAAGCCCATGGAAATTAGCCACAGAAATTCAAAATGGCCACCCTCCCTTTGTAGACAATGTACTAGGGTTTCTGTGATTGAAGGTGAATTCTAAAAGAATTTCATCCACTCAACCAACTTCTCCTTAACCGTCTTCCTCTAAACTCACACATTCTCCCAGTCAAAGTGAGAGATGCAAATCAGCACAGAATAGTATACCAGCTGCTCCACTGGCTAGAAGCTACTCACTTAGTGGCCTGACAGACAAACACATGGTTGAAATGTCTCTGGTTAAAGGAAAAAGGGTTCTGCAGCTTTTAGGTTCTCAGTTTTGACTTCATCCAACAGACTGACCCAAAAGTCAACCCAAATCCCTAAAAGTGAGCCCCACACCCCAGTAGAAGTTATTATAGGAGGGAAATCTAATTAACAGTACCCCAGGGAATCTAACTGATTTTCATGTTTCTTGGGAAGGTAGGCCCTTTAGAAACATGTCATATTTTTAGTGGCATGCGCACCCTCTCCTGGTTTGCTGTTCTTGTACTCTGTTTTTCAGTCCTAGGGTGTTTATATCCCTAAACCCATTATCAAGTTTTCTCCAGGAATCACAGTTAAAAACTCTCTGTGCTGACAGAATTACTCACTGAAAATTAAAGAAGCAGCATTGCATGTCTTTATCAGAATCACTATCCCCTGGGGTTCAGTGACACCCACTCCCCATGTGTGGAAATGGCTGTCCAGTTCCCGCCATCAGCTACCTCTTTTCACCCCACCTTCATTGCCATGCTCCAGGGTCACCCTGGCCAGCTCTTGTGCTGGGACAGGGGATTACACCATCTCTGTTCAAAGAGGGGGAAACGTGCCTATGCCTTAAGTCAATGCACTCAGCAAGGAGAAGCACATCCTATTTATCTTGTTACCTGTAGTCTATTTTTGGTGATTGGAGGGGAATGGTTTAGTCACAACTGGGCATCAGAAGCTGGTAGACAAACCAAATGATTTCCACCCATGGACTCTGAGGAGCCTGGTATGGAGGTATAACTGGCTTAGACTGTCCTCCATGCCATCAGACAAGCCGCGACCCGACAATCCTACATGAAGTCCTATTTGTAGGCCTAAATGGCGTTTGTATTTGTTTTGTTTAGTCTCCTCCATAAGGTCCTAAATTTTCATACTTCACAAGCAGAAGGTTCTGTTGTAGGAGATGAAAACAAAAGGTCTGACATCTCTGAGGTGACACGCAAGCATCAGGCTGGAGTCTGCACATGCAGAATGCGCAGCTCAGTTATGTATTACCATGGAGAGGGGGCTGTCCTGGCCTCACCAGCAACTGCTGGCTTCTAGGACAGGACAACCAGAGCCTGTCTCATATAGAGAGGCACTGGATAGGACAATTTTAGGGCAAGACTTAAGATTGCTCAGTTTTTAGTACAGAAGCCTAAAAGGGATGTTTCAGGAGGTCTCAGATTGCCAGAGATCAATATTCCCAATATCCTGTAGAGCCTTACTGACAGAATCTGTGTGTGCAGCACATGGGGTTTATTTACAAGTCATGAAAAGCCCCTCTGAGCTATTAGAAGCACTTACGCCGTATCATTCAGATAAATAATAACTCTATGATCCTTTGTGGCTAAATATATAAAGAAGACAGGGTTTGATTTCAGTTTGGTTTTTGGAGGGGGGTGTTTTATTTGTTGCTTTTTAAGCAGACAGACTGCCTTTGCACTTTGCCATCCCACATCCATCGTCAGTGGATGACAAGGAAAAACAGAATATGCCATGAACCTCTTTATTCTGATTTTGTTTCCAATTATGACATAAAAGTTATACCCCTTGGGAATTTTATGATAATTAAAAAAGATAAAAAGGAAAAAGAAAAAAATGCTATGGTCCCACCACATGCAAAATTGAATTCTGTGGGTAATCAGATCAGATAACGTACAGAATAAAAAGAATAGCAATCAGGAATACAAATCAAGAACCTCTGGAGGAATACATGATACAATATTCTGTCTGGTTGCATTGCTGTTATGGGCCATGGTACATAAAGCAATCATCAGGATCTCTGGCATGACTGAAATTCCATATTTACATTCAGAAAATGCATCTAAGTTCACTAATGAGCTTTTTTCTCCTCCTTCCCAATGCTCTCCAACTAGAATACTTGTCCATGGCCATGAGAAAAACTTTTACCTGAATTCTGGAAAAAAAAAGGGGGGGGTTACATTAAAGTTTGCTAACCCCTAATTTTTTTTAAAAAATGAGATTCTTTCTAATATTTCTATATAATATCTTCTAGACAATCATACTTTTGGGGGTATCTTAGGCATCTCGTGGTATGACAGAATTCAAATCAATCTCTAGTATACTAAAGTCCTGGTAGGAAAATATTCTTCAGAAAAAAAAAATTATTAATCAAAATTTGATCTCCAAATATATGTAATCATTTAGTTCTATTTGATATTTATTCTCAACAAGTCATGAGAGTTCCCTTTGGAGGAACTCCCTGAATACGGCAGAGGGTTTTGCAAAGCTCTGTGATGGCGTCTACCTCGGTGGATTTGGCGTGTAGCTTCATGACTGCCATGTGACTAAAGGACAGAGCTTATAAACTAGAATGGTTTTTAGCTTTCTTCTGGTTGTTTTATCTTTGGATAAATGCTATTGTACATCCAGAAAACATAGACCAAAGATTGCTTGAGGGTTGGCCCTACAGCAAAGGTCACTAAAGGAAGAACTGGAGACCAAACCAGACTGCGCAACCACATACTTCTATTTACATTCTGTCTATAAATAACGTTACTCCCTAGACCAGGTTTGATGGTATCAGCAGTAAAATAGGGTTATGACTACATAGCCCTTTACAGAGAAAGTCTGCTGAGCCCTGAGCTAGAGTCACCTATGGAGTGTGTTAGACATATCAGAAGCAAGATTTTTCGGCAACAGGGTGTGGCCTACATTTCCTTGGGACTTGGGAATACAGAAGGAAGGCCTTCCTTACACCACATAAAGAAGGACCTACTGTCAGAAAAACCAGATCAGAGGATCTGGAGTGACAGAAAAAGGAACTAAGGGAAGCTTAGTGGGGGAAAAAAAAAAAAAGGTTGTGGTCCTCCTGGACATTTTTCTGAGGACCCTTAATAGATAGGTGGTCCTCAGGTTAGCAATGTGTGTCAAGAAGTGATGCAACGAGAGGGATTTAAACTCAGAATTTCTTTCCTGAAATTACACCCATACAGAGACTTCCACTGATCTTCCCAGTACCAGAAATACTCCCTTCTCAAGGTCCTCTAGAGAACACTTTTGACCTTACATGACCTTAGTTGTCCATCCCTGCAGTGTACCTGCTCTTCCTCCAGCCACCGGGGTGGTTGGACCCCCAAATAATTCCAAGTATGTGCAACAGCAGCATCTTAGTATATGTAGAAGGAAAGGATTCATATGGAGCCATTTCTGGGAATGACCACATGAATGTCCATTTACTTTTGTTTCCAGGAATTTGGGGCTTTTCCTTGTTCCTTGGAGTGGAGGGACAACAGAAAACGGTACTTTTCAGAGTCACGTTTCTGCTTCTGTGTGGAAAGATAGGCCCTTCCAGAGATAGGGCTTTTGTGTTGATGGTAGCCACATAATCACCATTGTTAACACAGCATCAGTCATAAATGACCCTTTGTCATTGTGATTATTCACCTTGGAGAGGAAGGATACATTTTAAGGAGAATGATCACCAGTTTTGCTCCTTAATCAACATCATTCCAGGGAGTCCCTCTGCCTCTCCTGTGAATAATTCTTAAAGAAGATCAAATTGTCAGAGGAATGAAAGTACTTTTGGTTTTATATTTTTGAGGCAAAAGGTAGCATAATACATGGACCAAAAGGGTGAATCAATCCATTTTTAAGCACCTGATCCTTTTCTTAAAATTCTAGGGAAGATGAAAAATCTCATTTACGTTAGTTGTAAATAAGATCAGTTCTCCCTCACGTCCTCTGCCCCAGGAACTCTTAGATACAAAGAGTATCTAAGAATGGAAAATTTGCACAGTCCGCCAGTAGCAGGCAGGTGGGGAAACAGTTACACTAAAAGAAACCTTAGAAAACAAGCCTTTTACCTCAAAGATACAGTGTCTCTCTTGCAGTGGTTCATGGTGGAAGGCTTCCTGGTTCCAATGTCTTTTCCATTAAAACAGCCCAAGCTACTGCATTGGGATGTCAGTTGCATCTCTTTCTCTGAAGTAGTCAGAATTTAAAACTACACACTTGCCTCAGAATTTCTCATGCGCAAAAACCAAACCACTCATAAAAGATAAAGCAGTCACAAGCCGGCTGCTCTGGCCAGCACCGTACACCACACATGAGCACTTTGGAAAGCAATGTGATTTCTATGGGTCTTAAAAACCTTTCTCATACTGGAGTCCTTGAAATTTCTCAAGGCAGGTCTGAAAGGCAAAGGGAAAATACTTACTTGTGGGAGGTCCTCTTCCTGAGTATTGTTAGAGCCCAAGTGTAAAGGCAAATCCCCTTGGGGACATCCATTCCCACACAGGATATCTGGTTCTCCCCTCATTTTGGTTTTGCAAAAATGGATAGGGTACAAAATCAGCATCTTCCTTTGAGGGAGAACCAGAATGTCATGAGCCTTTAATATCATAACACGGTACTAACGATGCCATCAGACCCATCAGTAAACAGTTTCAAACCCAGCAACGGCAATGCCAACTGCTGAGTCTTAACTTAAGCCCAGCAACAGGCAGCATCAGAGACATACTCGGAGGTTTGCAGCCAGAATGGGTCAAAGGAAGAGTAGCTATAGGCAAGAAGCGGGTTTAGAGTCCCATGTCACCTGCCCTACTAAGAAGCCAGCGTTGTTTCCCAGATGACTTGTTCGGCATCTTAGCATTCTGGTAGGTTGTGGCTTTTGCTTCCTCACTAAATGAAATGAACATGAACCTGCCTTCACTGGGAGAAGTTTAATTAAAAACCTACCAAACACACCTAAAGTAGTCTACAGGCCCCTATCTCTCAGGGTCTTCACAGCCTAGTTTTTTATTGGGGTTCTGTCACTGAAATCAGAGCTAACTCAGACTTCATAAAGAGAAGCCCAACTGGTCTGTTCACTTGCCTGAAACAATGGATTGTCTGAGGGCTGAAAGATGCCACATGTCAACAGCGAAAATACTGGGGTTTAGTGTGTGTAGTAACCAGAGAGTCTAGGATCTCGAGGCCCTGGGGCTATTTTCAGGATTAGAGAAAAGCTATAAAGCTTTGCTAGAGAAAGAGTCATACCCTTAAAATTGAGCATAAAGGGAAAGGTTTTCTTAGCTCCAAAACCTACCCTAAGATATGGAAAGAGCTGAGCGCTATTTTCCAATCATCAGAATTGTTTATTAACAGGCAGTCGTTGAGCTTTGTACTAGGCACCATGCTAACTATTTTACAGGCATTCATTTATTTCATCCTCAGAACAAATCTTTGAGTTGAGTCTCTATCTAATTTAAAGATATGGAAACTGAGTCTTCAAGAGAGTAAAAACTTACCCGAAGTCATAAGCTATAAAATGAACAAGCTGGCATGTCTTACTCCTAACCAGTGTGCTGGGAAACCAGCAATATATAAAATTATATTTCAAGTTTGTGGGAAGTGTTACAAACTAGATCTTGAATGGATGAGGCTACGGAACTTTCACATCCCTATTTTCTGTAGTATCTTATCTTTCATACAGTGCCATGGTATAGCTATGTGAGGTGGAAATACAGAAAATTTTACTGAATAACAATCTAAAACCAAAATCTTGTTTGTTCTCGATGCAAAGTCAAGCTCCTCATCCTTCTGATTGGAAGATAATATCAGTTGTGATGTCATGTGAAAGAGAAAATCGGAATACTCAGTAATATTTCTGTATGTCTGAACAAGGCAGTATTCCTCCATACATGTATTTCCACTTTACTCCCTCCAAAATACAAATATCTTATTTTCAATGAGATGAGAGTTTTGACGCTACTTGACTATATTCTCTGCCTGTACTTCTGGTAAAAGAAACAAATAGAACAAGGCCCAATCTCAATCACCGGGAACCACCTAGTGTTCAGTTAGCCTTGAGCATCCAATACCACCTGGAGGTGAGTTAGCCATTTTGCTCTGTTTGGGCCCCACCCCTTGTCAACTAATGTGCAGTGTCCCTTCCCACGTGCAGAATTCTTTTCACCAGAGCTTTCAGATCTGCAGCACCAATTCTTCTGAGTTGGAAGTGACGGCTATTTCACACTGTGACTGTGGTACCAATCCACTGCTTGCTGTCTACACTTAACCAGTGAGGCTGTTGGCCCTCCAACTGGGGAAGTTGAAAGTAAATGCATCTATAGTTCATTATACCTGAGTAACTTTGAGCCTAAACACAAAACGTGGCTTTGATTCACAAGAGTTAATAGACAAAAATCTTTTTTGAAGCATCAACTCAGCCATGGTCAATCTGAATAGGCTACGCACTAGTATGCCCTTGTGAAAGGCTTCTGTCAGCCTGCCCTTCCCAGAGCTGAGAGATGCTGTGAGATGCGTCCTGCACATGACAGTGAAGGGACTGGATGCCCTCACACGCAGTCCCAAGACTAGCGCTTATTTGCTTCAACCTCCCATAAAACCTTAGAAAGGGATTCACTAGAAATATTAAAGAACCTCTTTTAGGGTCAATCAGGGATGACTTTTCTAATGGTGTCAGCTTCCAAATAGAAAACCAGGTGTGGATATCTTGAAAGGATCTTGTGGAACTAACTTCATCATAGCTTTGGAAGAGAAGGGAGATTACAGCAAAGTAAAGGGAAATACTGGGACACATATTAGGACAACACAAACTTCATTTCAATCCAGTCTTTTCAGGTGGAGGTGGGATTAAGTTTCCCATTTCTCTCTTGGTCAACATTCTCCATTTTGGAGGCCACAAAGAGGCAGAAGGACAGCTAAGGAGGTTAGATAGAAAAAGAGGAGGGCATCTGTCATGATAGGGCTAGATACACTTCAGAGAAGACAGATTCTGGTGCTCCTAACAGAAGAGATGAGGTCATAGAAGTTCATTTCTTTGGAGATTATGAATTTTGAAAAAGGAACCCCATTCCCATGAAGCCACTGAGCTTAGCCTTTGTGTTATTTTAGGTTTTGTTTTACCTGTGGGTTTGGGTATGATGTGAGAAGAGCTTTTTAGTTTTGTTTTAAGTAACGTCAATCCTTGCACACTCTATGCAAAAATTTTGTAAGCATTGCAATAATGCTATGAATTACAAGGAACTATTTTAACTTTATTACACTTTCTGTATAAAAACAAATTTGTATTTAATATTATTTCAATTGCAGTCTTGTAAAATATATTAATAAAAAATAATGATTGGTAAGAAGGAAATCACCCTTGTCCACTTCTTTAAGGGAACTCCTCTCATGATTAGTCACTCATATTGACTGTCTTAAGAAATTATATTCCAGATTGACTTCTTTTCCACATGTGTGTGATAGGTGGCCTAGCATGCTGGCTAAGCCATTTGAGCTCTCAAGAAGTGATTCACATGGGCTGCCTTATGATAAGAGAGTTTACAATAAGGTAAGCATGCCTAAAGTCTGGGAGTCCTGGGATCTGGAACAGCCATTTCTAATGACCCTTTTAAGTACCCATTCACTGCTCCACTCTCCAAATCTTTGAAGAAGTCAATCTGATTGTTCCCTACTGGTAAAACCCTTCCAAACAGTATTCCTTGTCAGTCCACGGATAAGCCACTTTTGAATCAGGTGCTCAAACCTGGTCCAATCAGTTTCCATCTTCCTCCAAATAGCCCAGCACTCCTCCCTACAGGGAGCCACAGTGAAAGCATGCAAGAAGAAAGATATCACGGCAGAATGTCCTTGACCAACCACCACCCTCAGCCCTTGATAGTGAGCATCTCATCTCCCCCTGCACAGCAGCACGTTATCGCACATCCTATTTATTCAACCTTCCTAGAACACTATCCCATCTAGCACTACCCAACCCCAGAATACCATCTTTCCCCTTCCCATTCACGTGTCACCCATTCTCATGGTCCTCATCATTTTCACTTGATTCCACCATTAATTTATTTTACCTCATTCTACTGCATCTTACCGTGCTACACCTTTTTATCTATCTGAGGCCTTAGGAAACATTCATTTTCAAAGTTTTTTTTAAGGCCCTTTACCCAGATTGATTGTCACAATCATATTAGAGATAATTTTCTCATCTAGCAATTCTAACACAAATTTTCCTTGTCCTGTATATGACAAACCAGTACCCATTTCTAATTGTATTTTTATCAAAGGCTACCTCTCATTATATTTACCTGCTGGCTCCAAAAGTGCAGAATCCTCAAAGCAAAATACTATAATAAAAGTTTCATTTCAAGGCACGGTGCAGTTTTTGGTTAAAGGTGCAGTTTTAAAAAATGAATAAATAAAGCCTTAAGTCAAAGAGAATGAAGTCATTAAACAATCTTGTGGAAATTGTTTAATCTTTGTTCTCTTAAAAAAAAAAAAAAAAAGGGCCAAAACACTGAACACACACTGAAATGAGGCCACAGAGATGGCTCAGGGGTTAAATGTACTGGCTGTTGGCACACAGTAAAGGTGTTGGCAGTGCCCAACATTAGTCCCAGCACTAAGGAGACAGAAGCAGGTGGAGCTCTGTAAGTTCCAGGCCAGCAAGACCCTGTCTCAAAAAGAGAAAAAAAAAAGACAAAGTACTGGCTGTTCTTGCAAAGGACCCAAGTTCTGCTCCCAGCACCCACATAGCGGCTAATTATAGCTTGTAACTGCAGTTCCAGGGGACCAGATTCCCTCTTCTGTCCCCACAGTCATTTTACACTTGCGTACATGTAAGGAAAACACGCATACACATAAAATAATTTAATGGAAACATTTCCCTAATGAGAGGAAAAGGTAGTTACTGAGGAGTAAAATTATTGATCTCATTGTTGATATAAAATTAGAAAGCATAGGGCTGGAGAGATGGCTTAATGGTTAAGAGCACTGACTGGTCTTGCAGAGGACCCAGGTTCTATTCCCAGCAACCACATTGCGGCTACAAACCATGCATAACTCCAGTTCCAGGGGAATCCAACACCCTGTTCTGACCTCCATGGCATTGCACAACACAGGTGAACTCACATGCAGACAGTACACTCTTACACATAAAATTAAAATTCCCAGGACGCCTCCTTGGACCCACAAATACATGCACATACTTGAAATAAATAAATAAATAAATAAATAAATAAATAAATAAATAAATAAATAAATAAATAATAGGGGCTGGAGAGATGGCCCAGCGGTTAGGAACACTGACTGTTCTTGCAGAAGACCTGGTTTCAAATCCCAGCACCCACATGACAGCTAACAACTGTCCGTAATTCCAGTTCCAGGGGACCCGACAGCCTCTTCCATCTTCCACAAGCATTACACAACACGGGTGCACTTACCTACATGCAGGCAATACACGCATACACATAAAATAAAAATAAATAAATTTTTTTAAATTAAAATAATAAATAAGATATACTTTTTTTAAAAAATTAGAATGCATATAGAAACTGAAAGCTTTTTAAAATGGTATATTACTTTTAAGGAAGGGAGTTCTTCAAAGTAACAAATAGATATAAATTAGCAACTTTTAGATTTCTTTCTATCTATACTCCTAAAAGAATGTGAGATTCTGTAACCATTTATTTCTACTTTCTCCAAAGAGTCCAAATAAAGGTGGTAGGAGTGGGAATCAGAATACAGAGAAATAAGTTGAACACATTTCAAAAGAAATTGTGAAAAACAAAATAGAACTTGCATCTCCAGTGAAGGACAATGACAAATTAATTTTAGATTTTGTATGCCAAATTTTAATTACTCTCAACAATACTAAACATTTGGCAATTGAAGATCAATTTACTGCCTCCAGGATCTTTGTTATTCATCAGTAGGAGAGCAGGAGATGAGCCTTTGCATCGCCTGCACAAATAATTAAGCAAATTCATGAATACTTGCAAGATATCAAGGTAACTCTTATTGTGATTTAAAAAAAGGATGGAGCCCATACGTAACATTGGTATCAGGCTTACGAACCTGAGGCTAGACAGGTCACAGGACATATGTGAGAACCTAATAATAGTTTTCTACTTAATAGTTATTGTATTAAACTGACTCTTAATGACATTGTTGTACCCAAAAATTAATGCATCTCTCAACTCTCACTAGAGAAGTTTCCTTATGCAGCAGATGGTGATTAACATAGAAAGCCACAACTGGTCAACATGCAGAGAACAAGAGGCTGCAGAGGGCTTATCTCAGAATAGGACAGCTGTATCGGACTTCTGCCTCCCAAGGCTCAGGGATCACTGTGGAAGAGAAGGCATAAAGATTGTAAGAGCCAGAGGATGTAGATGAACATAAGGAAACAGAATTTTCCAGACAGCTGGTCAACGGCTCATATGAACTCACAACAACGGTGACAGCATGCACAAGGCTGGTACAAGCTCAAACCAGACAAAATCCCAGCACAAACATGGGGAAAAGGGTAAGACACTCCAATCCCACCTAAGGAAATTGTAGCAACAGATGGTTGCTGGGAGGGACAGAGACAGTTTCTTTCAAGCATGAGACTCTTGGAAGGTCAACCAGGCTCCAGTGAAGGATCCACATTGAAGGACATTTGAACACACAAATTAGACTCTCTAGGGCTTATTATGCATAATAGAGCACATTAAATTGAGCGGGGGTGGGGGCTAATAAGGGAATGTGCAAATAGAGGAGGTGATCTAAATACGATCAAATTATATTGTATAAAAATTGAAAAAATTCAATAAACATAAAATAATATTACATAAATTATGAGAATATAATCTTTCAATTGATAGCTCATCTGAGTAGAAAGTAAGCACATGGATATAACAACATTTTGGATAACAGATATTAAAGCAACACTTAACAATCAGTTTTAATCTGTGAGGTCATGTCAAGAACTGTATTATAAACCACAGTAGGCAAAAAAAATCAACTATAAAATGTGAATTAAAGCAAGTTAATATTTAAGAATAGACATTAGGGCTTAAAAAAAAGGGAGTTTGAGGAGAGAGTCAGTTTAACAGTAAATAGTATTAGATCCTTCTTTATTGATTGAGATTAATCCACTAACTACAATCAACAGACAGTTACAACAAACAAAAATCTAAGACTATTAAAAAAATAAGAAGAAAAATTTTAAATATAGTTTTTGGAGGAAATTTTCATCACTTTATCTTGTAACTTTTATAAATTTGCCAGGCATATAACACACACACACACACACACACACACACACACACGCATGCACACACACACATGCACACACACATGAGGTCAATGAGAAACTTTTCTTTGGCTGTCCATGATCCCAAAAATAAATAAATATAACTTCAGGATGTAAAAGTTAAACTACTTGCCAGGCGTGGTGGTGCACACTTTGAATCCCAGCACTTGGGAGGCAGAGGCAGATGGATCTCTGTGAGTTCAAGGCCAGCCTGGTCTACATAGTGAGTTCCAGGACAGCTGGGGCTACAGGAAGACCCTGTCTCAAAAAGACCAAAAAAAAAAAATTAAACTACTTAAATTATATTCTCTCAAAATAGAAACAGATAATATATTCATGCTAATTAGATCCCTGAATTTTAAAGTGAACAATATTCTCCCAACTAATCCACGATTTCAGAAAGCAACCAGCCTACTATAAGAGTGGCAATGAAAAATACCACAACTTATAAAATCTGGTGAAGGCAATCTTCCAACATATAAAAGCTTTTTAAAAAACTTTTACAAAAACTTTGAGAATTTCATATAAGGTGTTTTGATCAAATCCATAAATCCATGCCCACTCCCTCCCCTCCAACATTCCCCCCTCTGAAGAGGTAACCCTAAAATCTTTTAAGGATTATATACAAGCTCCCAAATACTTTTGACATTTTTGGCCTTTGGAACAGAGTATGTTGCTAACAGGCCCAAGGACATTTTGACTTTTAGCCAAGAAACTGGCTACAGTTCTTTGGAGTCGTTTTAC